>NC_136966.1:58373129-58378129 GCF_032717465.1 Coenobita brevimanus
AGAGTAAGGTAGAGGAGGGAGAGGGGGAGACCGAGGATGAGATGGAGAGACAGGGTGGAGAGGTATATGAGAGATGGGTGTGTGTGTTTAAGGAAAGGGCTGACTACTGGCGGAAGACAGGGCGACATGGGGATAATTCGCTTGTGGCCACACTTTACGGGATTAAGGCGTCCCGAGATAGATAGATACTCGTAGACAGATAGATGGATAGATAGACAGATAGGTAGTTAGATATGTAGGCATGTAGGTAGGTAGGTAGGTAAGTAAGTAGGTAGGTAGGTAGGTAGACAGACAGACAGATAAACAAATAAATGACTCAAGACTGTTACAAAATCACATCCAATAATAATAATAATAATAAATAATAATAATAATAATAATAATAATAATAATAATAATAATAATTCAGTTATCACTCCTCTTAGCTCACTATAAATTGTTGACTCGATTAATGGGTTTAAGCTCATTAAATTTATCCTTTATCGCTTAATTAAGGCCGATAATTACCAGGCTCAATCAGTTAATGAACTTTGCTACTGACACCATTACAACTTACACCATTAGAAGTTTGTCCACCATCATTATCATTATTGTCATTATTATTATTATTATTATTGTTGTTGTTGTCGTTATTACTATTATTACTATTACCATCATCATCATTATTGTTATCGTCATCAGGGTCATCATCATTATCATTATGGTACTGACACTTTTACAGCTTATCAAAATTCATCCTATCATCATCATCACAACCACCACCACTACCATCCTCCTCCTCCTCCTCCTCATCATCATCATCATCATCACCACACCACCACTCGAACAGGCGTCAACTCCACAAAATCTTTCCTCATCCCAGCTATTTTCCCTCGCTAATTCCACAGCTCAGGCGTATTATCCCCTTGACGTATTTCCAAAAAAAAAAGAAAAAGAAAAAAGATAATAACAGACAGACACAGTTGGTAGGTCTGATTTCGAAAGCTGAATGAGAGAAAAAAAAAATAATGCGTTTTGATAATCGAGTTCTGAGCTGAAATGTTGTTGTTGTTGTTATTCTTTGTTGTCGTGGGCTGGTTGTTACTGAGGAGGGATGTTTTGGTGTGTGTGTGTGTGTGTGTGTGTGTGTGTGTGTGTGTGTGTGTGTGTGTGTGTGTGTGTGTGTGTGTGTGTGCTAATCAGGTAAGTGTGAACACCACCTCACCTCACCTCTCTCTCTCTCTCTCTCTCTCTCTCTCACACACACACACACACACACACACACACACACACACACACGAGAGTCCTGGAATTACACAACACTCATCAAAGTGGTGGCTGAAAAACACTGAGAGCACTTTAATAATCAAATAACAATCTGTCACTTCACAGAGATGAGTAAAAAATAGCTGAGATGACTGTTCACTATGCCATTATACTGCTATTATTAAGTGCTGTTTCTGTATGGGGTGTTTGGCCTATGAGGGGAAGACGAGGATTCCATGGGCTATTGGTGAAGAATGGATGAGTGTGTGGCCCATTTTCACTATGCTTTTTTTTTTTTTTAAATTTAACCTGGTCGAAAACTCCCTTCATTCCACCTCCAAGGCTAAGTTGTGATGAGATTAACACTAGAATACGATGTGACTCTCTCTCACTCTCTCTCTCTCTCTCTCTCTCTCTCTCTCTCTCCCCCTCTCAATAATTCAAAATTTCAACACATAATATGAAAACCTAACTGTATTTACTTTAATATTTCCTAACTGTAAAAGAAATAGTACCGTAATGAATGGGATTATACGGGATTTAAAGGGATTTATATGTGGATTAATGGCTGGTATGGGAATTAGCACAGATAATACACGTAACAGCCTTGACCTTTGCTGCCATGGGAGGATAAAAATAAATCCTTCATCCAGCTTGATATAAAATGGGCACAGCAGTTAACGACTGTCATTTACGCTCTCTCTCTCTGTCCCTCCCTCCCTCCCCCCCTCCCTCTCTCTCTCTCTCTCTCTCTCTCTCTCTCTCTCTCTCATCGCGTGTCCCAGAAATTGGCAAATAAAGGATGTAAAGTCGCATGAAGGAAGACTTCTGGCAAGGAGACCATAAAACTCTGCGGTCTTGGCTACCCACGTTTCACTACCTCCCCACCATCAGTCACGAGAGAGAGAGAGAGAGAGAGAGAGAGAGAGAGAGAGAGAGAGAGAGAGAGAGAGAGAGAGAGAGAGAGAGAGAGAGAGAGAGAGAGAGAGAGAATCTGCAACGAATCTGGGAAACAAACAGACTGGCTGATGGTTACTTTGTCAGTTGTACAAAAGAGGAGGATTCACTCTCTCTCTCTCCCTCTATCCCTCAATCTGTCTCCACCTATCTATCTATCAACCTATCAACCTCTCAATCTATCTGTCTACCTGCCTACCTATCTATCTATCTGTCAACCTCTCTCTTTTGTTGTCCTCCTCCTCCTCTCTTATGTTATGCCATGCTATATCATGTTATGCTATGCTATTTTATGCTATGTTATTTCATGCTATGCTATGCTATGTTAAGTCAGGTCATTTAAATCCCCAATTAATAACACACATTGCCCCACACAAAGCAATATTATTAAATTTCACATACTTAACACAACCAGCTCCCCCCAAACACATTATCCTTACTGATTTATTTATTTATACTGATCCAGGTCCGAGCGCCAACAGGTTTATGGCACTGTAAAAAAATATTAAGGAGGTCTCGGCCAGGGGTAAACTCGGCTGTTGTTTTTATTCAGGAGTTCTGTTTTTTTCGGGTCAGTTTTCCAGTGGACGAAATTTAATTCTCTCTCTCTCTCACTCACGCACAATGTCTCTATCTATCTATCTGTCTATCAATTCTCTCTCTCTCCCTCTCTCTCTCTCTCTCTACCTATCTATCAATCTATCAACCCCCCCCTCTCTCAATGTATCTACCTATCTAACTATCAACCCCCCTTCTCTCTCTCTCTCTACCTTCCTACCTATCTAGCAACCCCCCCCCTCACTCTCAATGCGTCTATCTATCTATGAACTCTCTCTCTCTCTCTCTCTCTCTCTCTAATACATATGCTGTGTTGGCAGAAAATACTGAATTAATATTTTTACAGATTATAAACTTTATAATTTTTTGCAGTACTTTTTCCGTCATATATTTATACTTATTTTCAACTCTGTTTTTTATTTGCAGGATAGTGTACATTCTTTTATCTTTATTTTCTTTAAATGACTCCCTCTCTCCCTCCCTCTCTCTCTCTCTCTCTCTCTCTCTCTCTCTCTCTCACTCACTCACTTTGGCTTGTCCTTCCGCCCACTTTCTCTCCTTTCACCTCTCATTCCCTCCACTCTTCTCTCTTTCTCGCCTCTCGCTTTCAATTAGGCTAGACTCTCTCTCTCTTCCTCTCTCTCTCTCTCTCTCTTTCTCTCTCTAATCTCGTCAAACAGGCCACCAATCAGCATTTCCAGGTAAGAGGGTTAACATTCCCAGTCTCTCATGTGTTATATTGCATATTTCTCTGTCCTTACCTGTATGTACGTATGTATGTATGTATGTATGTATGTACGTGTATGCATGTACGAATGCATGTATGAATGTGTAGGTGGCGTGTATGTATGTACGTATGAATGTATGTATGTATGTATGTATGAATGTATGTATGTGTATGTATGTTTATCGTATCCCTCTGTCTGTATCTATTATATACTTATGTATGTATATATATCCTGTGTGTATGTATGTATGTATGTAGTATCCTTTACGTATGTATGTGTATGCTTTATGGATGTGTATTTTTATATATATATGTGGTCATTGAAATATCTATCAATCTGTCTATGTATGTATGTATATAAGTATATATGTATGGATGTATATATATCACGTACTGTGTATACGCATAAAGATAAAGATACACATCCCATATATATATATATATATATATATATATATATATATTATCAATATATATTTTCCTTTTTACAGTTACAAGTCTTTCATTCACCTCTCGTTGCCTGTTATATATATTACAGCTCGGCGTGGATTTGCCAGGTAGCGCTGGTGTATACTTGTGAAAAATACTGCTAAGCCATGCAATAACTCCAAACATAGCAATAATATAGTGTTTATGGGTGGGGCAATGACACGTGTGAAGTGTGATGGTGAAGAGGTGTGGTGGTGGTGGTGGTGGTGGTGGTGGTGGTGGTGGTGATGATGATGATTACGACCACCATCACTACTGCTACTACAACTACTACTATTGCTGCTGCTGCTACTATTATTAATACTACTGCTGCTATTATTACTACTATTATCACCACTACTACGACTACTATTATTACAACTACTACTTTCTCATTCTCCCTCCCTCTCCCCCTCCTGCCTCCTACCTCCCCTTACTTCCACTTAGTATGCGTGTGCGTAGAGTGGAGTGCATGTGCGTGTGACAGGCTAGCATGTACGTCATTCTGTGTGCGTGTGGTAAAGTGAGGATTTGTAGCATGCCTCTCTCTCCCCTCGCCCCCACCTCTCTCTCTTTCTCTCTCTATGTATCTCTGTCTCTCTCTCTCTATATATATATATATGTGTGTGTGTGTGTGTGTGTGTGTGAGAGAGAGAGAGAGAGAGAGAGAGAGAGAGAGAGAGAGAGAGAGAGAGAGAGAGAGAGAGAGAGAGAGGTGTGATGCCCCTAATTGTTTACCTGAGATCAGACGCTCAGTTAATTTCTCCGCAAATTACTTTAGCTTCCCCTGCATACGTTCCTACCCCTGTATGACGTTCATGTGTACGTTCTCACCCCTCTAGTACGTTCATGTGTACGTTCTCACCCCTCTGGTACGTTCATGTGTACGTTTTCACCCCTTAGTACGTTTATGTGTACGTTCTCACCCCTGTATTACATTCATGTGTACGTTCTGATCCACCTAGTATGTTCATGTGTACGTTCTGATCCATCTTGTACGTTCATGTGTACGTTCCCACCCCTCTAATACGTTCATGTGTAAGTT
>NC_136966.1:58383129-58388129 GCF_032717465.1 Coenobita brevimanus
GAGAGAGGGCGAGGAGAACGTGAGAGGGATGGAGAAAGGGAAGTGAGAAAGGAAGAGAGAGGATGGAGAGGATGACGGAGGGAAGGGGAGAGGAAGGGAGAGTGGTGGGGAGTATGTGCGGTGTGGGTGGGGGTGGGGATGTGTGGGGTGTGTGGGGATGGTGGTAGTGTAATGGTGAGGGTGACGGTAGCGGTGGTGGGAATGGTAGGGATGAGGTTGGGGGTGCCATGACGATGGTGGGGGGTGAGTGGCAGGGGGGTGGGGGGTTGGGGGATGCTGTGATGGGGTGTGGGGGGTGAGTGGCAGGGGGGTGGGGGGTGGGGGGATGCTGTGATGGGGTGTGGGGTTGGGGGATGCTGTGATGGGGTGTGGGGGGTGAGTGGCAGGGGGGTGGGGGGTGGGGGGATGCTGTGATGGGGTGGGGGGTTGGGGGATGCTGTGATGGGGTGGGGGGTTGGGGGATGCTGTGATGGGGTGTGGGGGGTGAGTGGCAGGGGGTGGGGGGTGGGGGGATGCTGTGATGGGGTGTGGGGGAGGTGGCTATGTTAAAAGTGTCTAACTGTGTCCCTGTCACCTGTTCATTATCTCACCTGCTGTTGTTGTTGTTATTTTCCCTGGTGTTGTTGTTTTCCCCTTTTTTCTTCTTTCGTTCTTTTTTTCTTTACTTTTTCCTCGTTAGTTTGTTTGTTTTGTTTCTCTATGTATCTACCTCTCTCTCTCTCTCTCTCTACCTCTCTCTCTCTCTCTCTCACACACACACACACACACACACACACACACACACACACACACACACACACACACACACACACACATACGAAGGGTACGGGAATGAGGATGATGACAAAAGATGGATGATGATAGGAGAGCGGGGGGGGGGGTGAGGGGAGAGGGGGGTGAGGGGAAAGGGAGGTGAGGGGAGATGGAGATGAGGGGAGAGGGAGATGAGGGGAGGGGTAGGAGAGGGGAGAGGGAGGCGAAGAAGAGAATGATACGGAGGAGAGGGGGAGAGAAAGAGAAGAAGGTTTGAGGAAGTGATGGGAGATGGAAGAAAGGAGATGAAGAGGTGAAGGAAAGTGAGGAGGAGGAGGGAGAAGGAGGAGGAGGAGAAGGGGGATAGTGAGGAGGAAGCGAGAGAAAGGAGCGAGGGAGAGGGGAGAGGAAGGGGAAGGCAAGGAGGGGGAGGGGGAAGGAAGAATAAGGAGGGGGGAGGGGAGGAATAAGTTGTAGTAAAAAGAAAAACTCATAAATTGCCCATAAGAGTTGAGAGAAACCCTACAGTGTTGGAAGAAGGCCAGGGAGGGAAGGGGGGGGAGGGGAGGGGAGGGGAAAAGGAAGGGGAAAGGGAGGAGGAGGGGGAGGGGAGGTGGGGATTATACTGGTCTCGTTAGAAGTCTAGAGGGAGGGAGGGGAGGCATAGGGAGGAGGAGGAGAGGGAAAGGTAGATTGGAGGGAAGGGGAGGAGGTAGGGAGAGATGGAGAGAAAGATGAGATAGGCACGAGAGAGAGAGAGAGAGAGAGAGAGAGAGAGAGAGAGAGAGAGAGAGAGAGAGAGAGAGAGAGAGACAGAGAGAGAGAGAATCTAATGTCAGCAGAATAAAGACAAAACCGAGACTTACTGAATACATGATAATAAGAAAATGTTGAAATATTGCAAGTTATCAATAAAACAGAAAATCAATATAGATGGAAAAAAAGAAAGAAAGAAAGAAACAAAGAATTAAGCCTTTGTTAAACCAGGAAAAAGATTAATATTAAAATTATTCCAAATCTATAAAAAATCGAAAACAACAGGAAAAATTACATGAAAATTTAAACTCCCTCAAAATCGTAAACAGAAAATAAAAAACAAAACAAGAAATTAAATAATCAAAACCAAATATAAAACCAAAATAAAACAATCAAAAATTAAAACAAACAAACAAAATATATTTCAAATCCCCTCAACACTAAGAGTCAAAAATGAAAAAAAATATATTGCAATTCTCCCAAAACCAAAAATCGAAAAATTTATAATATTTCGTAACTCCCTCAAAAACCAAAGTCAAAACAGAAAAAAAATGACGAAATGAAAGGAATAAATTTATATACACACATGAAAATATTTAAAATTTTGCTGGTCCTAAAACTCTATCTATCCGTCAATCTATCTATCGATTGCTAGACGCCTTAATCCCGTAAGGGGTGGCCACAAGCAAAGCGCCTCCATGTCGCCCTGTCCCCCGCCATTTCACTGCCCTTCCCCCGGCCCCACTAAAAATCAACTAATATTTAAATGAAAGGAGTTTATATTTTCAAAGAATACACTCAGAGATAGATAGACAGATAGATAGATAGATAGCACACAAACAAGACTAAAAAAAGAACAGGAACAACCTTCTCTCTCTCTCTCTCTCTCTCTCTCTCTCTCTTTCTGTGTTAACTAGATTTCCCGTTAACTTCTTAAAACCATACTTTCCAATTATCGTACTTTTCCTCTCTGTCTCTGTCTGTCTGTCTGTCTGTCTGTCTGTCTCTCTCTCTCTCTCTCTCTCTCGCTCTCTCTCTCTCTCTCTCTCCTTTTTTCTTTCAATCACTGCCAACTTCCTCGTCTTTTCTTTTCAAACCATTTCTTTTGACTCCGCATTTATGGCTTCTCTCTCTCTCTCTCTCTCTCTCTCTCTCTCTCTCTCTCCACAACTTACTCGCTCTAAAACACTTTCCCTGACAACTTGTGAGATAAGACGTGATATGTTTGAGAGAGAAAAAGAGAGAGTGAGCGAGGGAAGATTGGGAGTGAGGAAAACGAGAGTGGGAATCGAGTTAATGAGGTGTGTGTGTGTGTGTGTGTGTGTGTGTGTGTGTGTGTGTGTGTGTGTGTGTGTGTGTGTGTGTGTGTGTGTGTGTGTGTGTGTGTGTGTGTGTGTGTGTGTGTGTGTGTGAGAGAGAGAGAGAGAGAGAGAGAGAGAGAGAGAGAGAGAGAGAGAGAGAGAGAGAGAGAGAGACGCATAATTCTGAAGTGCCAACTAACCGTGGTTCACTACCCCGGATAAAACTCTCTCTCTCTCTCTCTCTTTCTTTCTTTCTCTCTCTCTCTCTCTCTCCATCATCATCCTGTCCTATCTCCATTTTCGTCCCCTACTCCTCTCCCCTCCCTTCCCTCCTCTCCCCTCTCCCCCTTCCCTTCCTCCAAGTAGACACCAAGGCGCCTTTCCCCTCTTTCCCCCTCCCCTTCCCCCCTCTCTCTCCGTCTCTATTTCTCTCTCTAACCTCCCTCTACACCATTATATATTCCCTCCATCCTCCCTCCCCTTCTTCCCCTCCTATTTTCTCCTTTCTCCTTCCTACTCTTCCCCCTCCTCTCTCTCTCTCTCTCTCTCTCTCTCTCTCTCTTTCTTCATATCCCACTTTCCTCTCTCCTCTCTTTCCTCAATCCTCTCTTTTTTCCCTCCTTCCTGTCTTCCCTTCCGTCCCAACGCAAACCATTTATCTCACCTCGAAACTCTACGGTCACCACAACCCACGTTTCACTTACTCAAACACTAAGGGGATACAAGATATTTAAACCTTAATTGTTTTTAAATATCTTAATACTCTCTCTCTCTCTCTCTCTCTCTCTCTCTCTCTCTCTCTCTCTCTCTCTCTCCCATTAATTCCACAAGCAAATGTCGCTAAATGTACAATATTATCAAGCGTTGCACATTAGATATCTCAATGGAAAATCCAACTATGAACTAACAGAACACATTAATGAGATGGAGAAATGGACGAGATCTAGAAATGAATGTATTACAGACATGAGTTCTCGTCTTTCATTTTCCTTTTTTTTTGAGCAGTGTAATGAAGCTGCCAAATAGTGCAAAAAAATGCCACGATTCATCAGTATACTTTTTACATTTCGGAATTAAGACCCTCATCTCATCATGGAAGAGTTTTGTTAGGCCGCACCTGATGTGTGCTGTGCAAATCTGCTTTTACGATGGCAGTACTTATTGCTTAATTCTTTCTCTATACGATAACTGTCTATCTATGTATCTGTCGACCTTCTACCTCCCTCCCTATCTATCTATCTATCTCTATTAACTAAGTATCTACTCACCTACCTTCCTACCTACCAATCTATCGGTCTTTATTATTCCTGCTCCCCATGCTAATTTTATTCTCTCTCTCTCTCTCTCTCTCAGTTACACTCAAGCCCTTCTCTCTTCCCTCCCCTTCCTCATTCCTATCCTCTTTCCTTTACTCACCTCTCTCTGCTCTATCTCTCCTCACCTCCTCATGTCCCTCTCTCACTTTCAAACTCCTCTCATCACCTGTCTGTCTGTCTGTCTGTCTGTCTCTCTTTCTTAAATAAATAAACAAATCCCATGCCCCATCGTGAAATAAAACATTTTTAATCTAAATTTCTAAAAATAATGAAAAATGCAAATCGCCTTAGGTCAGCATTTTATATATATTTCTTAATTTAACCCATGAAATAAATTGGAGTTATTGAAAGAGAAATGAAAACAACTACACTGAGTTGATGGCAAAGTGCAGTCTGGCTTGAGGGATGTTTTGGCTGGTAACCAAGGAGATCCATTCCTCCCTAATAACTAAGGTTCATGGAAATTTATTCAACCACGATTTAGGCCCGTATTCCTGTCGCGTCAGAAAGCTCCCTAACACCTGTTCCCTAGCGATTTATTTCTGATATGGCTGGTTAATATCTCTGTGTACGTTATTTATGCAGAATATGGCGATAGTGGAAGGATTTATATAACAGAATAAGACAGTAAGGGTTAAGGTGTAAAATAAATAGCCTGAGAAAGGTGTTAGGAAGCTTCCTTGTTTGGCCATAGTGGAAGGATTTATGTTACATAAAAATAGGACAGCAAGGGTTAAGGAGCAAAATAAATCGCTTAAAAAGGTGTTAGGGAAGGAAGGGTTTAGGAGCAAAATAAATCGCTTGAGACCGGTGTTAGGGAGCTTCCTTACCGACGGACTTTGGTATACAAGGTGTGAATGACCCAGTTCCGTCA
>NC_136966.1:58393129-58428129 GCF_032717465.1 Coenobita brevimanus
TCTGTAAATTCTCTCTCTCTCTCTCTGTCTGTCTCTCTCTCATATGTAGTGTGTTTTTGCGTTCAAGAAGTAAACTGGTAGATTTATATTGCATTTATAACAATTATGATAATAACAATAATAATAATAATAATAATAATAATAATAATGAAAGACCTTTGGGTAAGAAAAATATGTTAAATATGATTCTATAGTGAAAATGGAGCCGGTTTTTGCTGAGAGAGAGAGAGAGAGAGAGAGAGAGAGAGAGAGAGAGAGAGAGAGAGAGAGAGAGAGAGAGAGAGAGAGAGAGAAATATTTCCTCGCAACAATAAACTTTCCAAACACGAAACGAAGCGAAACACAATGACAAAAGTTGCGATGAATTATGACACAAGAAATAAAGGAAAGACAGTAAAGAGAGAAAGAAAAAAAGAAAGGACATTCTCTCTCTCTCTCTCTCTCTCTCTCTCTCAGCCACACTGAAATTCCTCCGGTCATCGTACCTAATCCCTTTAGTCGTTTTATGACACACACACACACACACACACACACACACACACACACACACACACACACACACACACACACACACACACACAGTTTGTCATACGTCCTTGCTCACAATTATCTTTCCTTCTCTCTCTCTCTCTCTCTCTCTCTCTCTCTCTCTCTCTCTCAGTCAAGGATTTAGAAAATAATGACATTAGTTTTTACATGGTTAAGAGAGAGAGAGAGAGAGAGAGAGAGAGAATCACGCCATCACCATCTCCACCACAACTACCATGATCAGCCACCACCACCACCACCACCACTACCACCACAGATATTACAAATTAGCTTTCACCTGAAGGAACTGGGTCACTTTAGCTTGAATTATTAGCTGTGGATGTCTCTAAGTTGAAGAAACTTTTTTATGGCCCAGGAATGAGTCTCCTTGGTTACTAGTCAAATTTGTCTTTCAATCTGACGACATCTAGCTATAAATTGAGCTGAGAGGGGCTATGGATTTTTTCTGTCAAGTGAAAATGAAAAAACAAAAACTACAGAGGCATCATCACAATCATCATCACCTCCATCAGCATCATTATCTCTATCAGCATTTCCATCATCACTACCTCACTACCACCACCACCACCACCACCACCACTACAACCATTTTCATCATCACTATCTCCTCACCAGCTCCACACACCACCACCAGTCACTACCACCACCAAACAACCAACACCATCACCATCACTACCACTATATCATCACTACATCACCACCACAGCCACAACCACCACCACCAGCTAAAACAATCACTCTACCAGCACTACCACACACCACAACCACCCACTACAACCACTACCAGAAACAATCACTCCCAGGTAAAAAGTTGAGGCACCTGAGGGCTTCACCTGGGCTTCGGCTCACCTGTGCAATCAACAGCCAGGTATGGAGTTACAGGAGGCCTAGGATGGTCGAAATTATTATATCTGTTTTGATATTGATGATGATGATGATGTGTGGTGAGAGAGAGAGAGAGAGAGAGAGAGAGAGAGAGAGAGAGAGAGAGAGAGAGAGAGAGAGAGAGAGAGAGAGAGGGAGAGAGAGAGAGAGGTTTTTAGTAATAATGATGATGACTACGGAATTATTATTTTTCACTGTTCCTCTCTCTCTCTCTCTCTCTCACACACACACACACACACACACACACACACACACACACACACACACACACACACTACCCATCCCACCCACCCCCCCAAAAAAAAAACACTGCCAAAACGAACAGGATATCCAAGTTTTTGACAGATTTTCAAAAACTTTTTCGAAAAACTACACTCAAAATTTTTAAACTCTCCATTTTTCTCCTCCAAACTTTGCTTTAACTAACTGTGGTATAGACAGAGAGGGATATATTAATTTTTGAAGTGGGGGGGGTGAAAGGAAAAGTATCATCGTCATCATCATCATCATCATCATCATCATCATCATCATCATCATTTTATCAACCTTAGACCAGGTAAGGTAGGATTCATCATTATCAACTTCATTATCATTATCATCAATACTCATTTCATCTTAACCTGTCCTAAATTATCGGCCTTTAAAAGTAGTAGTAGTAGTAGTAGTAGTCGTAGTAGTAGTAGTAGTATTTACAACTCAGCACTCAAGAGGAAAAGATGGTATAATTAGGCCATGTGAAAGTGAACAGATTAGAGCCGTGAATAAGCTACAAAAGGCAAGGTGAGAGGCGACCGGGGTAAACCGCAGAGTGACTAGAGAGGCGAATATGAGGCTTGTTTTTGTGAAGATCATTTTCAATGACAGATGGGAATGTCAAAAAAAAAAAGAGATGGGTGCTGAGGAAACGTTTGTGTGTTGGTGCCACCACGTGAAGGCGAAAAGAGGCAGCAACGAAATAACCCACAGTTCAACTAGTACATTAAAATCACCCACGTCAATTGAGACACTGTACCATCCTCCTTTCGGGGTGGAGGTAGGGAGAGAGGGAGTTAGTCTGCGTCACCCTGACACCACGTGAAGGTGACTACAGGTGACAGGGATCGATTTCTTGCCCTTCAGGTGGTGTGTAATTCCGGTAAGGTGAAAATTGATGAGGCGAGGCTACTGGCACCAAAAATACCGTGCGAATAACCCAACCCCGTGTCAAAAGGATGGATGTGTGCACCGTGATCAATAACATTCCCCACACTCCTTTCTTTCTTTCTTTACACCAGTCTGTCTGTAAGTCTCCCTCTCTCTCTCTCTCTCTCTCTCTCTCTCTCTCGTTCTTCAGTTCCTACCATTTTCTCTATCTCCCTTTCACACTCACTCTCTTCCTGTCCCCTAAGCTGCAATCCTTTCTCTCGCTCTCTCACTTCTTCCTTTTCCCATTCTTTCACATCCTTTATTTTACTATTCCTCCAGTGAAGCCTTTGTTTCTCTTTCTCTCTCTCTCTCACACACACACACACACACACACACACACACACACACACACACACACACACACACACAAACACACAAACACACAAACACAACAACAACAACAACAACATCTTAACAATAATAATAATAATGATAATAATTATAATAATAACAATAATAATGCCTTTCCATTATCCTGCTACTCTTCTCAAGTATGGACAGGTACCAGAATGAATAACCCAGTAGGATGGAAAGTGCGTTCTCTCTCTCTCTCTCTCTCTCTCTCTCTCTCTCTCTCAGGCCGGGAAGAGCTATTTGGCAGGGAGATGAACATAAACAAAACGCTTCATAAGTCCGTCTGATCCTTTGAACATATAATCATTTCTGAGAGAGAGAGAGAGAGAGAGAGAGAGAGAGAGAGAGAGAGAGAGAGAGAGAATAGTAACTACAAAAACACAATACATAAACACATAACGAGATTGTGGAAAATATTTACTACTACTACTATTACTACTACTACTACTACTACTAATAATAATAATAAATGCATTAGTGGTAGTTGTAGTAGTAGAAGTAGTAGCAGTAGTATTAATAACAATAATAATAATAACCATAATTATAATAAAAATAATAGTAACAACAACAACAATAATAATTTACTGAAATATGGAGAAAAAGGTAAGAAGCGAAGGAAATTTAAAACTATTGATAATGAAAACAGAAGAAATGAAAAAGAAAAAGATCATAAAAGAACATAAGAAAAAAAAAGAGAAAGAGGAAAATACGAAAATAAGAGACGTAAAGAAAATGAAAAAAAATATATAAGTTAAGGAAAGAAAATGTGAAACGGGTAAAGAGAACGGGAAATCAGGTGAGACATGAGAGAGACTTCATCAGAGACAAGCCCAGGTGAATGACTGACCCCCCCTCTCTCTCTCTCTTTCTCTCTCCTGACCTCCTCACCCCACTTGTCTCTTATACCAACCTAGTGAATTCCTTCTCAGTGCTCTCTCTCTCTCTCTCTCTCTCTCTCTCTCTCTCTCTCTCACACGCAAAAATTTTCACACACTATCCCCTAGCCACCTCGAAAACCAATAATAATAATATTAATAATAATAATAATAATAACAACAATAATAATACCAAAAACTACAACACAATAATAATAATAATAATAATAATAATAATAATAATAATAAAAATAAAAAAAAATAAAAACTCACTGGCTCCGCTGGTCTAAGCCTCCTGGGCCATTTACATTTACATATCAAAAGGGGTTTCGAAAAAGCCAAGCAAAATATATATACTGCATTGGATCATTGGAAGCATATTCTGAAATGCGTGGTATTAGAACTCTCCACTATCACCAAATCTACTACCACTACCACCACTACCACCACAGCACCACACTTCACTACCATCATCACATCTACTACCACTATCACCACATCCATTACCATCACCATCATCACCACGAGAACTCTCATCACAATACCACACTTCACTATCATCACCATTATCATCACATCCACCCCCATTACCACCACTATCACCACATCCACTACCAGAACCATCACCACCACTACCACGCTCACCACAATACCACACTTCACTACCATCACCACACCTACCACCACTACCACAACTACCACCACCACCACCACACCATGAGAGCCCTTTACAAACAATTCTCATCAGGAATAAATTTAAGCATGGCTGAGTATAGCTAAACACCTTTCACTCTAACTTGGCCTAGAACTGGGAATAGTGCTAGAATATGATGAGAATAACACTAGAATATGATGCCAGTCACGAAGAAGTGCTAGGGAAGGGATGTAGAGACGCAGTGTATTCTTATTTTGACACTAAGTGAAGTCATCTGCAAAAGGACAAAAATCTGAGCGAAGTTTGAAGGGAGAGAATTGAAGTTTCATGGAAGAACTTTGCTTTCGTCTTAAGTTATATGCTAAGGAGAGTTTGAGATCAGTTAAAACACACCACTTCATCCTTCTAACATCTAATATTCCCCTAACAAGGCATCTAGCATGAGACTAACCACACCTCACTCAGCTAACAACCTACCTCTAACTTAACTACTGTGCTTCTAACAACTTACAACTGCAATTAGCCCTGTGGAAACTACTAACAGCATCTAACCTAACCTAACCACATTTCTTCCTATCTAACAAGACCCTAACCGCACCGCAACAATCTAATCACAACTCTACCCTCTCTAAAAAGTCTTTAACAACACCAATCCTATCTAACCACTTCTAACCCTCTAACAACCACTAACACAACACCTCTTCAATCTAACCACACCTCTACCTATCTGACAAGTCTCTAACCACACCAGTCCTAACCATCTAACCACTTCTAACCCCAGACAACCCTTTAAACGGCTCTGGTCTAAACTTGGCAGAGATGCGGAGAGACGGGAAGCATGTAATTAATTAATGTCTCTCTCAGCCTAGGTGGAAGGGAGGGAAGAGAGTGAGAGTGGAGGGAAGACAGTGAGAGTGGAGAGAAACGGGGAGAGAAGAGGGAAGCAGGGAGAGAGAACGGGAGAGGGAGAAAGGAGCAAAGTGGTGCACACAGGAAGGAAGAGACGGAAGGAAGGAAGGAAGGAAGAATATGGATTGAGAGAGAGAGAGAGAGAGAGAGAGAGAGAGAGAGAGAGAGAGAGAGAGAGAGAGTAGAAAATAGCACGGACTGGGGGAGAGGGAGAGAGATAAGAAAATATCAGGACGGAGGGAGAGAGGGGGAAGAGAGAGAGAGAGAGAGAGAGAGAGAGAGAGAGAGAGAGAGAGAGAGAGAGAGAGGGGGGGGGAAACTGGTATAAAATGACCAGAAGTTCCTGACCCATATATCCATTTATTTTTTCCTCTCTCTCTCTCTCTGTCTCTCTCTCTCTCTCTCTGTCTGTCTGTCTGTCTCTGTCTCTCTCTCTCTGTCTCTCTCTCTCTCTCTCTCCAGAAACTACAAAAATGGAATTAAAAAAAAAGTAAATCCGCGTGTTAGGACCTCTTCCGAAATGCAAAAAAAATTTAATACAAGAAATTAGTTTATTATTATTACCATTATCATTACTATCATTATCATATTATCATTATCATTATCATATTTTAGTTCTATGCAGGAGAGGAAATAGAGGAGGGGGAGAGAGAGAGAGGGGAGAGAGAAAGGGAATGTTGGAGACAGAGAGAGAGAGAGGGAGAGAAGGGGGAGGGGGGGGAGAGGAGAAGGCTGGCATAGAAAAAGACGAAGATGAGAGAAAGAAATAGGAGGGGAGGAGAGCAAAGGAGGGAAAAAAAAAGTTTGGAGAATGAAAGGCGGAGAGAAAAAGGAGGGAATGAGGGGAGGGGAGGGGAGGGGAGGGGAGGGGAGGGGAGGGGAGGGGGGGGGAGTGGAGTGGAGTGGAGTGGAGTGGAGGGGAGGGGAGGGGAGGGGAGGGGAGGGGAGGAAGATGCAAAAATGAAGAGGAAGTCCATTATAGGAAACAAGAGAAAATGAAAGACAGAGGAAGGAAGGAAGGAAGAAGAAGAAGCGAGTCTGTCTATCAGTGTCTATCTGTCTGTCTATCTATCTATCTGTCTATTAACTACCATGTTTTTATCTCTACATCTATCTATCTACCCATCATTGTTTTCTCTACTAATTTTTCAGTCGTTTCCCCCCCCCTCCCTCTCTCTCTCTCTCTCTCTTTCTTCATTACGCTTTTCTCTGGTGATATATATATTTTTTGTTTTTTCCTTCTTTCCTCCAATTCTGTCTTTTATTTCCTCTCCTCACTTATTCCTTCTTCTTCTATTGTTTTTCTCCTCTCATTTCTCTCCACACTCTTTTCCCTTCCTCTCCCTCTGCTCCTCTCTCTCTCTCTCTTCCTCTCCTCTGCTTGCTCTTTCCATCCTTCCATCTCTCACCTTAATCTTTTCTTATAATTTTTTTCCTTTCATCTGTGCTTCTTCTTCTTCTCCTCTCCTTATATTTCCAGACCTTCCTTCCGCGTTCCCCCATCATTCCATTCTCTTTCTCTCTCTTTTCTCTCCTTCTGCTCCTCTCATTCCCTTATTTTCTCTCATAATCTGGGTCTTCTTTCCTTTCGCCTTTCGCCTTACTTCCGGTTCTTTTTATTTCGCATCGTCTGCTCTTTCTCTTTCTTTTTCGTTTCCTACCCCCCCCCTCCTTCTCTCTCTGTCTCTCTGCGCAAATCACTTGAGTCTTAACGCTTGACTTTTACGGAGATACAGTGTGTGTGTGTGTGTGTGTGTGTGTGTGTGTGTGTGTGTGTGTGTGTGTGTGTGTGTGTGTGTGTGTGTGTGTGTGTGTGTGTGTACGTATAATGACTCACACAGCCTACTAACCACTGACTTTTACGTTCCATATAAAACGCTTGACACATTTACAGAGTCATTTATTGGACACTAGCTAGGGCAGTGGTTACGCCATCTTTACATTTACTGAGAGAGATGCTTGGAGGAGCGGAGAGGAGAGGGAGAGGAGAAGGGAGAGGAGAGGAGAGGAAGAGAAGAGAGAGAGAGAAAGAATAAGGAAAAGGCGAGAAGGGATGAAAAAATAAAAGAGGACGCTAGAGACGAAAAAGGGATAAGAAGAAAAAGAGGGATAAGAGAATGATTATATAAATGGAGAGAGAGAGAGAGAGAGAGAGAGAGAGAGAGAGAGAGAGAGAGAGAGAGAGAGAATGAGTGCGTGTATATAGAGTGCGTGCGTGCATGCGAGTCAACCCCAATCAGGGATCAAGGTGACCAAAACACGCAAACGATAAGCCGTGGGAAAATACCGAAACACACTGAAAACTGCATGCAAACAAGGGGCCTTAGTGTTCGATTTGGCACACGTCATCGTTCAGGCGCCGTTTTGCGATTGTGCATAGTTAGTTTGAGATGGCTCGCTTTGGAGGTGGAATGAAGGACGCCAATTGGGTGGAAGTGGAGTGGAGGAGGTGGAATGGAGGAGGTGGATGGTGGATTGGGATATAGTGGAGTGATTAGGTGGAATGCTAGAGGAAGGAGTAAGGTGGAATGAAAGGTAATATAGAAGAGTATATGATGAAATGTGGATTGAGATGGAATGAAGGACTGCAAGAAGGTGGAGGCGGAGTGGAGGAGGTGGATGGACTGGAAAGGAATGGAGCGATAAGGTGGAATGACTAAGGGTGGAATGAAAGATGGGTTAAATGGAAACTTATAATGGAAGGTGGAATGAGGTGGAATGAAGAACTGAGACGAGCTGGGGGAGAGTGGAGCAGATGGATTATGGGCTGGGATGGAATGGGATGATGAGGTGGAATGACAGAGGGTGGAATGAAAAACAGGTAAAGTGAAAATGGATAAGACAGAAGGTGGATAAGGATTGAATGAAGGAGTGAGGAGGTGGAGGGGGAATGTGATGGAGAGAAATAGGAGAATGATGCAGTGGAATGATGTATGGAAGGATGTGAACTGGAGTGGAAAGATGTGGAACTGATGATGATGGAGGGTATGGTAGGATGGAATAGTGGCATGATGAAGTGGAATGATGTATGAAAGAATGTGGACTGGAGTAGAATGATGTGCAACTGACTCTGACGGAGGGTATGGTAGGATGGAACAGAGGAATGATGAAGTGGAATGATGTATGAAAGAAAGTGAATCAGAGTGGAATGCTCAACGGAGAGAACGACAGACAGAGAAAATGTATAATCAGTTTATTTACACCTGGCAAAGATCCCTAACCCATCTCAGGTCAGGGCCAGGTGTAGTCAGACTGGAAGGTTGATTTGACTAGTAACCAAGGAGACGCAATCCCACCCCACATCCAATGTTCACTGTATCTCACGCCACCAAGACATGGAACTCAAGCCGACAGTTGCCCAGTCCCGTTGGATGAAGTCACAAGAAATATGATGCTAGTCACGAAGAAGTGCTATAGAAAAAATGCAGAGTCGTGATGGAAGCTGAAGAATGATGGAATGAAGGACTAGTTTACACTCTATTCACTCTAACTTGGCACAAAATTGCCATCTCTCCATCTTGACTGCCGAGCTGTAACTATAGATCAATACTAGAAAATGAAGCTAGTCACGAAGTGTTTAGACAAGGATGCAGAGCAGTAGTATTCTTCTGCTCTGTCGCTTCGTCGTAACAAGAGATTTAGTACTAAAAATTGATGCTAGTCACGAAGAAGTGCTATGGGAAGGATGTAGAGCCGTAGTATTAGCTTATTCTGCCACTGAGCTACGTGATATAATCTAAAAAGGGGCGAAAATCACTACCAATTTAAGGTGAAAGGCGTACAGGAATCTCTCTACTCCGGCCAGCTAAAAATACCACAACACCAGCTA
Source organism: Coenobita brevimanus (assembly GCF_032717465.1). NCBI lineage: Eukaryota > Metazoa > Arthropoda > Malacostraca > Decapoda > Coenobitidae > Coenobita > Coenobita brevimanus. The sequence goes on from NC_136966.1 coordinate 58,402,371, forward strand.
TGCCACTAAACCACCCACACGACCATACCAGCCACACCAGGGCGCCACCTCGTCTCATGACCCATTTTTCCTTATGAGAGAGAGAGAGAGTAGAGTGTGTGTGTGTGTGTGTGTGTGTGTGTGTGTGTGTGTGTGTGTGTGTGTGTGTGTACGGCGGGATCAGATAAAAACAAACAAACACACTCATAAAAGCGTTCATGGAAAAGAGTAAATGTGTGGCCAGGACAATAGGATGGCTGTGTGTGGAGGATTAGGGACACACACACACACACACACACACACACACACACACACACACACACACACACACACACACACACACACACGTTCTCTCCCACCTATCAAATCCCCACACATTCTGCTTCTCTCTCTCTCTCTCTCTCATGATCGACTCATTGCCGTGTCTTTTGATCTTCCTCTCCCCTCGCCCCGCCAAATCTCAGAGGCTGTATTGCTCTCTCTGGCTGGGAGATGGCTGGGAGATGGCTGGGAGATGTGGGTGGCTTGAGAAATGACTGAAATGGCTGGGAGATGGCTGAGAGTTGGCTGGGAAATGTGGGTGGCTTGAGAGATGGCTGAGAGATAACTGAGAGATGTGTAGGCTCCCTAACACATCTTCCTTAGCTATTTATTTTTCGAGATGGGAGGTTAACATCCCTCTGCACATCAGGCAGGGTATGGCGATGCTGGAAGGACTTATGTAGAACAGGACAGTAAGGTGTAGTAAAGAAACCAAATCGCCTAGCAAAAAGTGTTAGGAAGCTTACAGAGAGATGTCTTAAATACCCCCACCCCACTGCACACTATTGCAAGACAGGAAAATAACAAACACGGAAAGATGGCTAAGGAAGTCTTATAAATGTTTAAAACTATTCCCCAGTTGAATAATGGCTATAAGACATAAATGACAATCTTCTGAGGCTCTTACAAGTTTTACACGACTACTAATGGCTAAGAAAAGACGGTAAAATGGCTGAGAAAGTCTTAGAAATGCGTTTAGATGTTTCTCCAGTTGCATAATGGCTGCTAAGATATGAGTCTCAGATCCCTTCTCCTTACACTCATACGTGGCTTCGTTTTATGGTCACGCTCTTCCCCTCCTGGCATATTTAGGGCCATTATTTCTCTTCCCCTTTCCATGGACCGTGGCACCTCTTCCTTTGCGATTCATTCTGCAGTTTTGTATCTGATTTTAATGGCCACTTCTGTATTATCCCAAATGTATGGAGGATTTTTATTTCTGCTACTCTTTCTATGGTTCGTATTTGGTGGATTTAGTGGCCACCTTAACATAACTTCTTTAGCGATTTATTTTCCTATATTCACATCTAAGTAATATTACATGTCTATCAAATACATCATTTTAATAATATGCTGTCCATATATTTAATAGCCCTTTAACACGATGAAGCTTTATATTAATTTACTTTTATATATAAGTGATTTTATTTAGATTAGGAAACTGCCATTGGAGGGGTGATTAACAAGGCTATTAATGGCTTGTCCTCATTAGGCGTTGTCTCACTAATTATATCGGCATTCCTGTCTTTTTAATAACCCTCTCCCACGCTCCCTAACACCCCCCTTCCCTACCTCAACCCCTCCCCTGGCGCTTTCCCCCACTCCCTCTCTTCCCCAACTCCTCTCTCACAACCTCCCAACCCCATTTTGCTTTCCCCAACCCTTCCTCTCAACCCTTTTCCTCAGTCATCCCTGCCACACTCCACCCTCTTCCCTTGGCCTTTCCTTTCCCCCTCCTCACCTCCCCTCTCCCCTTCCTCATCTTCCCTTTCCCTCTCCTCATCCCCTTTCCCACCCCTCACCCCAGTTCCCCCTCCTCATTTCCCATCACCCCCACACCCCCCTTGGCCAGCTTAGCATTCAAACAGTGGTAAGGGTTGAAGAAGTACTCTATGTCTGTCTGTCTCTCTGTCTCTGTCTCTGTCTGTCTGTCTCTCTCTCTTTGTTGCCTATCTGTCCCCCCCCCCTCTCTCGTTCTCTTTCTGTTGTCTGTCTGTCTCTCTTGTTCTCTATGTTGCCTGTCAGTCCCCCCCCCCAGGTCTCTCTCTCTCTCGATCTCTTTCTGTTTTCTATCTCTGTTCGCACCATCTCTCTCTCTCTCTCTCTCTCTCTCTCTCTCTCTCTCTCTCTATTTAACATTCATACAGTGTTAGCATGAAGAAGTGTCCTTACAACTAGTCCTAACAGCCACATCTGAGCCCAGGGATCTCCTCTCTCTCTCTCTCTCTCTCTCTCCTCTCCCTCTCGTCTCCTTTTCCTCATTTCCCCTTCTCCCCTCCTTCTCCCCATCCACCTCTATCCCTTTTTAGTTGAATATCTCCCCTCTCTCTCCTCTCCCTTGCCCTCCCTTTCTTCCTCTCTCCCTCCTCCCTCTTTCCTTCCTCCACCACCACCTCCCCCTCCACTCTCCTCCCTTCCCCTTCCCCAACCACAGCTGCGTAATCCCCTGGCTGACTCCTTCCTCTGCCTCCATAACAGCTGTCCACACACACACACACACACACACACACACACACACACACACACACACACACACACATTCCCCTCTCTTCCCCTTCTTTCACACACTCCTCTATCGCAGCTGCTCATTCCCCATCCCCTTATCAACTCCCCCCCATCCTCCCATTCCATCTTCCCCCTCCCCTCTCTCTTCTACACTTCCTCGCCTCCTACAAATATCCTTCTCTTTGCCGCAATCCCCCTCCTCCCCTCCCTTCCCCTCCTCTCCCCCTACCACACCCTTCCCCTCCTTCTCTTCCCTTACCCAACCCTGCTTTAGTGGGCTAACTCATGTTTATATTACAGCTGTACACACACACACACACACACACACACACACACACACACACACACACACACACACACACACACACACACACAAACACAAACACGAGGGAGCTGACAGATTAACCAAGCATAGATGTTTAGATAGATATAAAAAGATAATTAAATAGATAGAAAATACAGGAAGAGGCAGATAGATAGATATGGGGAGACACGGAGAAATAGATATAGCAGATAATTCAAGAGACAAATAGATAAGACAGGTAAACGTAGATACGTAAAGACAGAGAGACAGATAGATAGTTTTATACAGAGATACCGATAAGATAAAGGTGGGGTGGTCTCCTCTCTCTCTCTCTCTCTCTCTCTCTCTCTTGATTGCAATTTGCCTGATGGGGGCGGCGTTTCTACACTTTCGGAATCCGGCTTCAACTCGGCCCCTTTTCCCGTCCGTTCCCGTTCCTGGATAATTCGGCCCATACGTACTCGGCTCTGCATAAAGTTCTCTCTCTCTCTCTCTCTCTCTCTGTTAGGATTCCGAGAGCTTGAATGGTGAGCTGATGAGTGTGTGGTCCAACCGACAAGGCGTTGATAAGTCCTCCCCTTTATCATGCTTTCTCTCTCTCTCTCTCTCTCTCTCTCTCTCTATCCATGGGTCACTTAAGCCTGCAGTCCACCGAGGTCACAGGAGGGGCAAAACGGGTCACATTCCCCTCCATGACCTGAGAAATTAAAAACGGGGTGAATGGGTCTCGCGTTCAACTCGTCATGGTGGAAAAAATCTTACCACGGTCGATAAATTTTTACGAGAGGGCGAAAGTTGAATGAAAGAGATTGTGAAAGGAAAAAGAGATGAGAAATATTAAAGATTTTTGCTGAGAGAGGTGTGAATGGAGAGAGTGTGGATGGAAGGGGTGTGGATGGAGAGAGTGTGGATGGAAGGGGTGTGGATGTAGGAAGTATGGATGGAAAGAGTGTGGATGGAGGGAGTGTGGATGGAAGGTGTGTGGATGGAAATGCGGATGGAAAGGAAGGTGGATGGAGGGGGTGTGGATGGAAGGGGTGGGGATGGAGGGAGTGTGGATGGATGGAGTGTGGATGGAAAGTGGATGGAGGGAATGTGGATGGAATGGGTGTGGATGGAGGGAGTGTGGAATAAAGGAAGCCTGAAGTAAAGGGCCACTGGAGATGATAAAGAGATTAGTTAGCTCAATCAGGCAGGGAGCGAGATACAGAATGGCTCAAAAAATATAATGAGGGTACGACCAGGGATTAAGGCGATATTGACTAAGCTTCTCAATACGATGTCGACTGTACAGGGTGGTCAGGTAAAGCCTCCACAGCTCAGTCTGCTGGTGTGGGCGTGGGTGTAGGAGATGGATAAATGATGCTGGATAGACACTGATCACGTTAAGCCGTCCCATCAAGACACGAGAAATCACCAGGCAATTTGCAAAAGGAAAATTGAACGAACTATTTCTACTATTTACGAAGCGGATCTTGGTGAGAAAGAGACTGGAAATTGAAGATATCTCTATCAGAACGAGATGACAGTATAAATCCTGTCTCCCGATGTTATTACTGAGAGAGAGAGAGAGAGAGAGAGAGAGAGAGAGAGAGAGAGAGAGAGAGAGAGAGAGAGAGAGAGCGGCAATCAGTATCAAATCCCCCAAATCTTTAAAACTTTACCACTAACGAAAGACAGACAGACACAATCACAGCAGATTACGAAAGCCAAAATCCGTGTGTGTGTGTGTGTGTGTGTGTGTGTGTGTGTGTGTGTGTGTGTGTGTGTGTGTGTGTGTGTGTGTGTGAGCAGAGGAATTGGCACTTAAGGAGCAATATAATCTCTCTCACTCATTGGGTCGGACGGAAGGAGTGTGGGGATGATCGGAAGAGAGAAATATTAGTGATTGGAGATAAGAGGGGGAGGGAGGTGGAGTGGGAAAGACAGGAAAAAGATGAGAATTATAATAGATGGATAGATAGATATAAAGAGTTAGGTGGATAGATATTTCGCTGGATGATGATGATGATGATGATGACGATGATGAACACTTTATGACTACGTTGCAATACTTCCCCACCTGAGGAGCAATGCAATCTACCTCAGTCATCGTAATGGCCGTGAGAGCAGGTAATGTGGCCGTGAGGGAGGATTTACCTGGGGTGAGAGAGAGAGAGAGAGAGAGAGAGAGAGAGAGAGAGAGAGAGAGAGAGAGCAGTATTATCTTTTTGGCATTATGATACTCTTCTCTGGCTAATAAACGAAATAATTGTATGAAGGTGTATGGTATTACACACACACACACACACACACACACACACACACACACACACACACACACACACACACACACACACACACACACACACACACACACACACACACACACTTATAATTACTCGATAATTGAAAAACTTGACCCTGTTTTTTTAATATCAAACTTGTGTGATTCTGACAGAGTTCTTTGTCTTCTTCTTGACCTGCTTCTTCCCTCCTTTCTTCTCCCCTCCTCCCCTGTCTTCTTTCTTTTCTTCCCCTCTCCTGCCTTGTCTTCTTCCTCCTCCTCCTGTTTCTTCTCCACTTTCTTTTCTTCCTCTCTCTCCTTCGTGATGACAGGATTGGAGAGAAACATCATGAAAGGGGACTGAAATTTCCCATTTTCTTTTCTCATTGCCAAAAAATCTAAGCTGGATACTCTTAAAGGATGCTGGATAAATGAAAGGCGAGTTTGGATCATAAAGAGCCTTGTGTGATGGATAAAGGAAGCTTGGATAACAGGAGGGCAGGGTTAGACAGCTATACGAAAAGCTAAGAAGTGGTTAGATTGGATGGACCACTAGCAACATGTATGCTAGTACTGTGTCTGGTCTTCTGTAATTCCTGACTATCCTTCCTTCTCACAATCCTTTGTTCCCACACTAGCCTTCCTTCACAGTTCCTCCTTCCCAGACTGTTCTTCCTTCTCACAGTCCTTCGTTCCCAGACTATCCTTCCTTCACAGCCGTTCGTTCCCAGACTATCCCTCCTTCGTAGTCCTTCGTTCTCTAACTATCCTTCCTTCTCATAGTCTTTCTTTCCTGGACTATCCTTCCTTCTCAGACTATCCTTCCTTCAAAGTCCTATCATTCCCAGACTATCCTTCCTCCTGATAGTCCCCTATTGTTTGCTTCATATTGCAATCACTTAAAAATAATAACTGTCTATTTTTCGCTGCCTCAGACCAACGAGACTTATGCTCAAGCCTGTATAAAAAAAAGTCGACTCCCTTCACTACGATAAATAAAGCGAAGTTGAGCGATAAATTTCAAGACTCTGCATTACGATCTTCTAAGTCCTACGAACTTCCCAGAAAATTGCGTCAGTGTTATAATTATTCGGCCAAAAAGTGGGTCTGTTATTACTGTATTTGTATGTCCTGATTTCAGTGTCGCTAAATTTTGTCGACGGGAAAATAAGAAAATATAAAAAAAATCTGAGGTAACGACTGAATGGATCTCTCTCTTTACCTGGTTGCTAGGGAATAAATAAATAAATAAATAAATAAAGATAATAATGGCAGGTAATGGTTCTTTCTCTTTCAGGGCAGGTATTCTAATGGGCAAACGCATCTAATGGTAACTAATGTGCAGATCTAACAGCGCAAAGACCTTCCTCACCCTTTCACCCGTGCCACCCCTCTCACCTGGACGCAACGAGACAACTAAAAATAAAGGTAGGCAATCTTAAATACTTCTGCTAATCTCCTCACCTAATCTAATGGACAAAATGAAGACTAACCTTACAAGAGTTAATGGTTAATGGATCTAATGGCGCAAAGACCTCCCTCATCCTTCACCTGTTCCATCTCTCTTACCTGGACACGGAAACTAATAGATTTTAACTCTTTACTTCTCACCTAATCTAATGGACAGGAGTCAATGGGTAAGGGATCTAATGGCAAAAAGACCTCCCCCCTTCTCTCTCTCTCTCTCTCTTCACCTGTGCCATCTCTCTCTCACCTAGACACAAAGGGCTCATTAAACCCCGCCATCCATCTCCCCAACTTTGCCTGCGAGGGACCCCGGGGAGGCAGAGAAAGACAGGCTCAGGAGAGAAGGTGATTTACTGCCCCTCGCCACTGTCTGGCCAAATCCGGGAGGAGGGGGGCAAGGACGGGGGAAACTGGGGAGGAGGGGAGCTAGGACTGGGGGAGGGGAGTTAAGACGAAGAAACTGGGGAGGAGGGGGAGCTAGGACCTGAGAAACTGGGGAGGGGAGGAGCTAAGATTGGAAAAGCTAAGATAGGAGAAACTGGGGAGGAGGGGAGAGCTAGGACCAGAAAAGCTAGGGGGATGGGGAGAGGGCTAGGATTGGGGAAGATAATGAAGGGAGGAAGACTGGAATGCAGGGCTATAGATAAATTAGAGGGTGAAGAGGAAGTGGAGTGAAGGCAGAATGAAGGAAAGATTACACAGTGGACAAGATAGATGGAATGAGAATGAATGACCAAGGATAAAAAATGAAAAGAATGAGTGATGAAAGATGTGGCTGAACGTAATGGGAAAGGGGGCGAGGGAGAGTAGGAAGGAAGAGGATGGAATGAAGGACTGTAAACTGGATAGCATGAGTGAAATGAAACACAGCAATGGAAGAATGTGAGCAGAATGATTGAACTGAGACATACATTCATACATAAATACACATATGAACCGATAGATACATACATACACACACATAAATATATACATACACACACATAAATATATACATACACACCCATACATACATACAATCATTCATTTATCTATTTAAACCTAAAATTACGTCCCAATTCTTGCCAGCCTCATCCTGATAATTACCACTGCACCCTCTGCCTTCATAAACTCACCTGGTTCGTCCCGCAGTCTCCATTCGCTCATTATAGTGAAGATGTTGACGGTAACTTTCCAGCGCCTTAGGGACGAGATCCTTAACGTAATCAAACTGGAAAGCACTGAAAGACCGCATACTTCCGCCAATGCCATTAAAAAGGATCCGCATCCGGATCCGTGGAGATATTGTGTGGAATACATAGGATCCGGATTCGCCCCAAATGTTAATTAAATTTTCCATGACTCATGTCCCGCTTTTCCAGAAAATTATATTGAAATTCACTGAGAACTTTTGGAGATATTATACACAGGATCCGGATCTGCCCCCAAATCTAATCAGTTCTGTCTTGGCCCATGGCCCACCCTTCCATCAAATTTCATTTAAATTCACTGAGAACTTTTGGATATATTGTGTGGACAAGCAGACAGACAAACACAGGTGAATACATAACCTCCTCCAACTTCGCTGACGGAGGTAATAAGAAACTGAGAGAGAGAGAGAGAGAGAGAGAGAGAGAGAGAGAGAGAGAGAGAGAGAGAGAGAGAGACCTCCACTCTCCATCCAGTCTTTTTTGAGTTGAAAACACCTAATGGTTTCTCGCTGTTTGTCCTTCCATTCTTCTGTTTGTCCTGCCTTGACCTGCCCTGCTTCCTGGGAGGGGGGTTTAGAAAGGGGGGATGTGTGGGGTGTAGAGAAAGGGGGAGAGGAGCAGGAAGGTGGTGGTGGTGGTGGTGGTGGTGGTGGTAGTAGTAGTAGCAGCAGTAGTAGTAGTAGTAGCAGTAGCAATAGTAGTAGTAGTAGTAGTAGTAATAGTAATAGAAGTGGTAGTAGTAGTAGTAGCAGTAGTAGTAGTGGTAGTAGTAGTAGTAACCTAGTAGTTGTAGTGGTGGTGGTGGTGGTAGACAGAAATACAGACATACGCACAAACACTGATACATATAGGCTACACACTGATAGATATATGGATAGATAGATAAGTAGATAAATTAACAGGTGCACACCGATAGATTAATATTTGTGAGTTTAATAGTGCTATGCTTTCATCTGCATTATATTTATCTATCTAATCTCTCATCCATTAACTCTCTCTCTCTCTCTCTCTCTCTCTCTCTCTCTCACACACACACACACACACACACACACACACACACACACACACACACACACACACACACACACACCGATAATTCACCCCGACTGCCCTTATAGTTATTCGCACCACGATAATCCACACCAATTACCAAATATAACAAGGGCTGACAAAAGGCCATAGACAGATAAATCGCTCTGTGGAATTGTTTACGGGATAATTCGATTTTATCACTAATGGACGGGGCAATACGGCGAATTATTAACCCTTTCAGATCGACGGTGTCAGGTGTACAGGATGGTGCAAAAATTAGGGACCTCTTTCACTCAACTTTTTGTGATTTCTAGCGTGTCCCGTGTACGGCTCAGTCAGCGCTGTCAATTTCCCACTTCCACTGATACTTCCACGCCCACATCAGCAGACTGAGCCGTCTCCGGAACACGTTAAGATATCGCCAGGTGTGTTTCAGGTGCAGCGCTGTTTTTGGACCACCCTGTACAATATGCGTCATCGTACTGAGGGGGTGAAAGGAATTTTAAAAACTCACTTTCATTTTTTTTTTTTTTTTAATGGCGTATCCCCCCAAAAATATTTAACAGATTTGCATGTCGGTTTTTGTAGGAGTTTTATGTACGTGTGCTTGTTGTGTGCGTTTTGTGTGTGAATTTATGTATTAATCTAGTCGTGTTGTGTGTGTGTGTGTGTGTGTGTGTGTGTGTGTGTGTGTGTGTGTGTTTTATGTAAGTGGTTTATGTCTGTGTTGAATTCATGTCGAGTGTGTATGAGTGTGTATGTATATATCTGTGTATTCTGTCACTTTTTATTACTCTTCTTTCCTTTTCTGGTTGTTTTCATTGAGTGACAAATCTAATGGTTTCCTGTAGGCCAGGAAACCATTCACAGTGCTGGGTAGTATCCATATCACCTCCCCATACGCGTTTTCTACCTGTCAACAAGTGGGTTGATGGAGGGTTAGTGCCCCTCCCCATAAAACAACTATAACGCAAAGACAAACAGTCGGTCACACAGTAGGGGATTATGGCGGCTGGCTATAGACAGACAGGAGAGACCTCAACCCTTCTCCAGCCAAAAACATAGGTAATATGATAGATACATAGATAGATAAAGAGATTACAGAGAGATATATGTAATCTCCCCTCCCCCAGCTTACTCCACGTGAAAATACATAGAGGCTTTGATCTGAAACTGATGATAGGGAAGAAAGAGTGCACTCCTTCTCCAGTGCAAACACGTGTCCCCTGCACTCCATATCTTATCCCCTTCCAACTGAGAGAGAGAGAGAGAGAGAGAGAGAGAGAGAGAGAGAGAGAGAGAGAGAGAGAGAGAGAGAGAGAGAGAGAGAGAGAGAGAGAGAGAGAGAGAGAGATCCTAACTACTGCAGAGATGAGAAAGACAGATAGATAGATAGATAGATACACACACACACACACACACACACACACACACGCCAGACTGAGATGTGCAGTAAGTGTTAATGGAAAAAAAAATGCAGACCTAAATTGCCTGAAACCAGACCCCAGCAACACATATCTCAATTGTAATGAACTTTGTGTTGCAAGAAGATTAAAGCTTTCGCCATGGTGGGTGGGGGCGCCTATCATCCACTCACTCGATGTAGTGCTGCCTTTATGTGATTTTACACTGAGTGACAAGTCTAATGGCTTCCTGTAATCCAGCAAACCATTTACAACGCTGGGTGGTAACCATATTACTAAAGAACAGGGTGATGTGAAGCCTACTATGGCGTCCCTGTCGACTGGGTGGAAAGACGCAAATGCGGCATCCATCCAGGAACTAAACCTCCACACTCTCTCCTGTCTAACGAATCTTGAATTTGGCTCTCTATGTTTTTTCTTGGAGGAAACGATCTTGCGGGCTCCAGGCCTTTGACTCCTTCTTTCTTGCACTTAAAACTCTCTCTCTCTCTCTCTCTCTCTCTCTCTCTCCTAGTCAGTCTCTTATTTCTCCTCCCACTACCTCCAATAACTAATCATTCTAAAGAAAAAACTTAACCAGCACAGGAACGAACCACATCAATGTTAATCAAGCCTAATCTACACCCCTCCCCCCCCCCCGCCACCAGCAACAAGAGCAATAGCAAGCACGCCCGTAGCTCCTATGGATGTTGCTCTTCCGCCCCAGCTTCCAATCTCCCACGCAGGCATCATCATCATCATCAACACCATCAGTGGAGTTGAATTTTTCACTGATGGGAAAGGGAAGCGATAAGCGGGAAATTAAGAGAGAGAGAGAGAGAGAGAGAGAGAGAGAGAGAGAGAGAGAGAGAGAGAGAGAGAGAGAGAGAGTTACCATAGTGCTTCATGGTGTTTCAGTTCTCTCTCTCTCTCTGCGTCGAGGAGAGTGCCTGATTGTGTCTGTGTTGAGTGCTTTCACTTGTGTATGTCTGTCGGAATGTGCGTGCGTGTTTGTGTGTGTGTGTGTGTGTGTGTGTGTGTGTGTGTGTGTGTGTGTGTGTATCCTTTTCTACATTATATCAGGCATAGTCATACTTTCATACCTACATTAAAACATACACACACACACACACACACACACACACACACATTCCCTCCTCACTCCCACACACAGCCACATTAAGAAGTCAATAGGTGTCTACATAGAGGCGGCGGCAGTCCACATCATACATTACGGCCTTGAACACCGACTCGCTGAACACCCGACATGCCCTCACGCCACCAACAACACGAAAACCATTGCCAATAATAATCATGCTCAAATATTCACCTAATATGCTTTTTTTTAACACTCTAACTTGCCCTAAAATTGCCATCTCCCCAATCTGAATGCTGGGTTAGAAGAGATTGTCACTAGAATATGGTGCTAGTCACGAAGAAGTGCGGTGGACAGGATACAGAGTCATAGTATTGTTCTGCCACTGGGATACGTGGAATAATCTAAAATGGGACGAAAATCTGGGCCAAGTTAAGGTGAAAGGAGTATATACTGCTACTACTTCTACTACTACTGCTACTGCTACTACTACTACTGTTACTATTATTACTACTACTACTACTACTACTACAATCTATGAACTTTTAAATGCACGGAACGATGTGAAACGAAAATATCAGCTTATTAAACAAAAAATATCTTTCATCCACACGTTCTCCTCTGTTAGCGTTCGTTTCCACATTCTTCGTTCGATTTCGCTGTTCCCACACATACTTCAGACTGACTAAGCATACACCTGTTAGTCTTCAATTTTCTTATGACCTCCTCCTCCTCCTTCATTTTTCCTTCTCCTTTCTCCTTCTGCTTTTTTCCTTCTCCTACACATTCTCTTCCTTCTCTTCTCCTTTCTCCTCCTCCTTCTTCTTCTTTTTCTTCTTCTTCTTCTTCTTCTGCTCTTCCTCCTCCTTCTCCTATTGCTTCTTTCTCTCCTCCTCCTCTTCCTTCTTCCCTGCGTGTCTCACCTTTCTTCTTGACCGGAATTCCTTCATTATTGACTGACTTAGACCCGTATTCTCGTCGGTTAAGGAAGCTCCCTAACATCTTTTTCAAGGCGACTTATTTTGCCTATTACACTGTCCATCTCCATATCACATAAATCACCAAAATACACCCTACACAGATAATGTACAAAAAGATATTAACCAGCCGTATCCAAATAATAAGTCGCTAAGGAAGAGGTGTTAGGGACTTAAGACTCTTCGATATCGTCTTGTGTCAGTTATTAAAGTTCCTTCCAAGACGTATGGATTTCTTCAGATTAAACACTATGACCTCTGACCTCTAGGTATGGATGGCAAGAGAGGTTGCAGTGTGACGTCGGGTATAGTGGCTCCCTAACACCAATTCCTTAGCGATTTATTTTCTGCCAATTATTATCCTCTTCTTCGCTTCCTATGTCTTTTTTAACGTCGAAATAGATGGCATGAATAACATGTAAGAATAGAGTGACGGAGCTGCATAAACCGGTAAGGATGAGGTGCTGGGGAGCAGCATAAACCGGGAAGGAAGAGATGTTACATTGCAGGATAATTCGGTAAGGAAGAGGTGTTGCGGGGCAGCATAAATCGGTAGGGAAGAGGTGTTAGTAAGCTTCCTTGATGATTTCCTAACATACGTAGCTCCCCCTTGGTTCATTTGTAGGATAAATTAATAAAAAAAACTACATAATAATAATAATAATAATAATAATAATAATAATAACTAGTTACCTATTTATGTGCAGCCACAATAAGGAAGCTTCGCCATAACTGTCCATGGTATGAAAGGTATAAAATGTTGGCATCAAAAACAAGTCTGTGACCTCCAAAAGTAGTTCAAAGTCATTCATACTTGGAACATGAACTTAGATTAACGTAAGGTAGCTTCTTGCGTAGTATCATCAAGATCTGAAAACCAAGGTGTCGAAGTACGCATGTGTAAATTTTACGTTTGTCTCAATAACTGGCTAAATGTACGCTTACTGTAATCATATTCCTTTCAGGTCATAAGAGGGACCATAGCTATATAGGTGTACTGTTACATTTGAAATCGGTACTTTCCACTAAGCTAAATGACAAAATATGTACCAAAATTCTCGGCAAAGTTTTCATCACAGGATTTTCAATCAAACAGCTGTATTTTAATTAGTTTCTGAAATATTTTCAATTTCAAACAGGCAATTTTTGCACCGAAAATGAGTATATGACCTTCGAAAGTAGGTCAAGGCCATTTATATTTGGCACAAGTACTTGGGTTGCCCTATGGTACCTTGCTGTATAATATCAAGATTGAAGAAAAAAAAGTACAAAGGGAAATAAAAATAATGCTGACGAAAGCAATGTGACGAAGAATGGGGCACTATAAACCTCTGAAAAACTTACCGGACTCACTCCATGACTCATCTGGGACTCGTATTCTCGTCGGCTAAGGTAGCTCCCCAGCATCTCTTCTTAAGCGATTTATTTTTGGATAAGACTAGTTGATATTCATTTTCATGTTTATTTATCATGAGGAAAGAGAGAAGAGAGAGATAAAAAAAAAGGGGGGGGGGTGGAGAGAGAAGAGAGAGTATTGAACGCACGTGGATGAAAGAATATCAACAAAAGAGCACTGAGGCGAAGGTAATGCAAGGAAGACAAGATCTGGGCCCGTATTCTGGTAGCAACTCTCCCTTAGCGATTTATTTTAGGATATGGGTAAATAATATCCTTATTTTTATGTTATTTGTGTAGAGTATGGCGATGTTGGGAGAATTTATATATCATGGAATAGGAATGTAAGATGTAATAAGCAAAATAAATCGCTTAGGAAAAGGTGTTTGGCTCCCAAGCACCTCTTCCTTAGCGATTTATTTTAGGATATGGATGGTTAATTTCCTTTTTCGTACGTTACTAACGAAGAGTATGGCGATACTGGAAGGATCCATGTAACACAGACAGTAAGGTGTAATAAGCAAAATAATTCGCTTAGGAAAAGGTGTTAGGGAGTTTCCTTACCGACGAGAATATGTGAGAAGAATAAGGTGGAGACGTAGAGGGAGGTGCAAAAGTATAATACACCCTTTCCACTCTAACTCGGCCTAAAACTGCAGTCTCTAATTCTTAACTGTGCTGAGACAAAAACACCGGAATAGGATGCTGGTCACGAAGAAGTGCCACGGAAACGATGCAGGGCCAGAACACACGAGAAACCCCCGAGCGGAGTGTAGGCAGAGCGCTATATATGGACAACCCTGGATTTGACCCCTTCATTTCGAAAAATCTCTCTTCCAGGCGATAGAGAAGCCTTTGAACTAGAAGAATAAGAGTGCAAAAATGGCGTCATCGGGCTGAGGGGATTAAAGGCACTATATTAGCGAGATTAGAATGATCGAACTTTGACCTCGACCCCTGACCTTGACCCCTGACCGATTCGCACTAAAATCCAATGACTTCTTGCCATCTGCCCTCAGAATGTATGCGCCACGTTTGGTTAAAATCGGATCCGAAATTCATAAGATATTTGGTTCACACACACACACACACACACACACACACACACACACACACACACACACACACACACACACACACACCATCAAAATATCTCCATCTTCGGCTTGACTAAAAATTATCTACGGTCAGAGAATCACTATAGCCTCTCGCAGCTTGGGAATATTAGCCAGCAGGAGTGGCAGAAAGGTGAGATGAAGAGGGGGGGGGGAACAGGAAGAGGAGAGAGAGAGGGGGGGAAGGAGATGGAAAGGAAGGGGGGAAGGGAATGGAGGTGAAGAAGAGGGAAGAGGGAGGGGGAAAAAGAGGGGGAAGGAGGGTCGCGGAATGGGAAGAAGAGGGGAAAGAAAAAGAGGGGAGAGGATGAGCGGTGGCAGAAGGAAGACAAGGAAGAGAAAAGGAAGGGGGAGGCGGAGATGAGGGAAGAGAAGAGGGTAGAGGAAAGGAAAGGGGGAAGAAGAATTGGGAGAGAAAGGTGAGGGGAGGAAGGAGGAAAAGGAGAATGGGGGAAGACACGTGGGAGAAGAAATGGCAGGAGGGAAAAAAATGGAGGGGGAGGAAAAGAGAAGCGTAAATGAAGGAAGGTGGTTTGTAGTGGCAGTGAGAGGAGGA
Source organism: Coenobita brevimanus (assembly GCF_032717465.1). Taxonomy (NCBI): domain Eukaryota; kingdom Metazoa; phylum Arthropoda; class Malacostraca; order Decapoda; family Coenobitidae; genus Coenobita; species Coenobita brevimanus. The sequence continues at coordinate 58,417,698 of NC_136966.1, forward strand.
GAGGACCAGTGATAGAGGAGCTTAGGGGAATTTTGGTCGTGGCCACAGAGAATGAAGTCTGGAATTACGCGTCACGCAAGATGGATGCATTAGGTAACCCTGCGGAGGTGCCGGAGAGGAACGCCTTCACGTGGTGGCATCGGCATGGGATGGAGGATCAACTGCCCGGTTATACGATCCTCCCTCATCCCCCTCCCGATGAGTATTGACGGAGATATGAATTTTTGAAAATCTGCTCCATGTTAAAGATAGGGATTGAACTCCCACCCAGACCAGGGCCACTGACCGATTCTGATGAAAAACAATAGGCTTTCAGGGTTTACGGATGTCTACCTTCTGATTTTTTTTTTTTCAGAACGACTGGCGCAATATTGTGACCTGTTGAGTGCAGAAAGACAGACAGACAAACATCCAGAACTGACCAACATGCTTGACGAATAGAAAGATTCCGGTAAGCAATAACGATGATAGTGAAAAGTGTGTGTGGGCACCGTAGAGTTTATGCTTAATGTCTGGTGTACTATACAGTATTTTCTGAACAGAGAGAGAGAGAGAGAGAGAGAGAGAAACCAACGATCGTTGTTCCATTCCTAAAAAAAAAAAAGTTCAATCAACCCCTTCAGTCCAATGATGAATTGTCCCATAATTTATACTAGAAGCGGCAGACGATTTTATTAAACTCAGAAGAGGCCTTACCAGATCTAGGTGTCTGGCAATAGACAGCTAGATAGACAGATGGACACGGATTAATAGACAGATACATAGGTACAGAGACAGACAGACGGACAGACAGATAAAGAGACAGAAGGATTCTTTAGTGGGGGTGGGGGGCAAAGTCTTATTTGACACTTTCTCTACGATCTCCACATCCTTTAATTGCATGCGTCGGCCTTGGTCACCTATTGGCGGCTCTCCATGTTGCTCGATCTCTGGCAGCCTTACTATTCAGTCCCTTATCCCTGAGGTCACACTCTATTACCTCATCCCAGGTCAATCTCGGTCTGCCTCTCACAACCCTACCCCCGACGTTGACACTTCTCACTTTCTGCACCCAAAGGTCATCCTCCATGTTGCTCGATCTCTGGCAGCCTCCCTATTCAGTCCCTTATCTCTGAGGTCACACTCTATGACCTCATCCCAGGTCTTATTCGGTCTGCCTCTCCCTACCCCCAGCGTTCACACTTCTCACTTTCTGCACCCAATTGCCATCCCTCATCCTCTCCACATGCCCAAACCATCTCAGTCTACTCCTCATCATCACAATACCAATACACTCCAGTCCTATCCTTCCTCTCAGCTCTCCATTCACACCTTTCACCCTCCACACCCAATTGCCATCTCCCATTCTATCCACATGCCGAAACCATCTCAGTCTGCCCCTCCTCATCATAACACCAATACACTCCAGTCCCATCCATCCTCTCAACTCTTCCATCGTAAACCTAGCGTCCCCCCCCGCCCCCCACAGGCCTCGCATTTAAGGCCTGAGGGTGTAATTCATCATTTGTCGCCTCTCGTATTCAAGAGGTTAACGTGCCTGCAACAAGGTCACCACTGCAACAACAAAACGTGGAACATAATGACGTACACAGTGCAACATAATTACGTACACACTTCAACATTTTGAGGTACACACTGTAACATAATAACTTACACACTGCAACACAATGACATGCACATCGCAACATAATGACGTACACACTGTAACATAATTACACCCATTGCACAAAATCCCACGAAACCAAACTTCATCAGTACCAAAACATCTCATTGAGCAAAAACACGAATTTTTACGAAACAAGAACACGAATTAATGCGTGAAATTAGTGTAAAAAAATGTCTACACCCACAGCCATCACCTCCCTCACGAACCAACTAACGAAGACGCGAAAATACTTACGAAAGCGAGTGGGTGCTTACGAATCATTGCCAGACACGAATAGAGAGCACAATCTATCCATCCACTCATCAGATTTGGCTAAAAATCGTGAAAACCAGTGATAATGTCCGACCCACACCACTTTATAAACTTTCCCTTTTCTCTCCTCATGTTTTCTCCAACTAGGGTTCGTAAGCATGAACGAAGATATGTGATTAATAACGAAAACTTGAGGAAACTTACGAAGATTTGCAAGACACTTAGAAGAACCACCAAAAATGACAGGAAAATAAGAAATTAAAATGGCCATCAACGTAACTTCCAAAGGTCGTCCTCCCAAATGAAGAGGAAGCGTGCGATTAATTCTGAACTTTCTGCGACCTATTACGACACAGACCACTATACTCATATACCCTACATCCCTTTCTCTAAACTCTCCCCCACAGAATATGTCTACTAACGAAACGATGGCCTGCTAACGAAGATGCGTAAGTACTAACGAAAGACACCTGGGTACTTACGGTCGGACGTTGCCAGTACATGTATAAAACGAACATACCCATAAACTTTACTGCATTCCCTAAACCTTCTCTCCCCCACAAAAAAGCCTACTAAGGAAGCCGCGTAAGTACTGACGAAGGACACCTGGGTACTTACGGTAGGACGTTGCCTGGGAGAGAAAGAGACGGGGGGGTGGTGGGTACGTGGGCTGCTGTGGCGGGTTCGGGAGCGGCGGTGCCTCAGTCGTTCACCTGTAGCAGTCCCGGGCCAGGAGAGTCGCAGCCCGCCCTCCCCCGCTCTTTATATATCCTCGCGTCCACTGGCACCGCCCCCTTTGTAGCCCAGTCCCGCCCACTCTATAGCCCCGCCCCGCCCACCCCGTTTCCAAGCCCCGCCCACACTCCTCCTTTCTAGGGGTCATATTTACCAATTTTCCCAAGCCTACGGACGAAACTGGTCCCCCTGGAAATTCACCCATAAAATCATCACTAACCGTAGCTCCGTGACGCCTGAGAACTGGACCCACGATTATACAGGACCTTCTAGGCAAAATTAGCCCAAAAATCACCTCCTGCGATTAGTACACCAATTTCTGAGACACCCTGTACACAAAGAATCCTAACACACAGCTGGAGCTTAGGACAGTTTATAATATCAGACCTGCACCCCGCCCACACACCTTCCTCCAACCCACCCTCCCTCCCCCCTTATCCCCCTCTCCCTCTCGCACGCCCACACACTCTACCTTATTTTTGACGTATTTTTGACGTAATTCGGGAATACGGCCAAGTCAAGCATGGGAACGACGAGGCGATAAGCTGACCTCGATTTTTTCTATCACTTCATTCTTGCATCTTCAGTCGATTTTCCTCAGCTTAAGACGGACAGGTTTAGCCTCCATTAACCCCTTCAGTAAGAGATGTCTTTTCCCAAGCTCAGATAAACCGTGTGGAGGCAGCAAGAAGTCAAATATAAGACGCCAAGGCACTAACTTGACCCTATCGCAAAAAGGACTGCTTAAATTCCACTACGTTCTTGCTGCCACCAGACCATTTTACTCAGGTCGAGGGGCTGACGAGGAGCCTACGCGGTCTACCACAAGGGGACCCTCGGATCCCTACACGGTGTATGTACTGTACTGTACCTGTACGACGGCACCACAGAAGCATTTGATTACCTGTGGTCGACGGGTCTGCCTCGGTCTGACAGAACGGATTTATGCACAGTATTAACAACTTAGCTCGAGATGAATGTAGCTTTGGTTAACTTAGGCGGGACCTCAATAGTTCGTTCTAACTTGGCAAATATCCCAAACCCCTTTCTGCTCGGTTGATGGCCAAGTCATTGTATCTAATAACCAAGGAGACTCATTACTGGTTCAAATGGAAGGTCATCGAAGCTCATGTAACCACGACACAATAATTTAACTGCGGAAAGTGACCTAGTTCCATCAGATGAAAACAACCCCCACTCCAGTCACGCAGGGGTTAATGAAGGTTGCATCTAACCCCTCAGATCAAAAGGTTACGTCAAAGCTGAATAAAATCGTCTGGAGGCAGCAAGAGGTAGATATAAAAGGCGCTAATGGGCCAAGAGGGATCTGGGGGGATTTACCGAACGGGAGGGGTTAGAGAGTCTTCATTAACCCCTTCACTACGAGACGACCTTCCTAACCTGAATTAAACTGTCTATAGGTTGTTGCTACTGTTGCTTTACCCTAGTCTGCCTGGCCGAGCAGACTCATCGATCACAGGTAAAGAGCCGTGAGGTCGGCCAGGAAGTCTAGTGCAGTACATTGTGTGGGGAACATATCACTGCCCTCCCCCCAGCTCACACATCCCTCTCTCATATACTAAAGAATACCCTGAGGTTCAATGAGGAAAGTAAATCGCTAAGGATGATGAGTTAGGAAATCTCATGAGCCACACACAATACGACTCTATCCGACCATGCACCATCCCTACACCCTATTAAGTTACCATATTTTACCATAAATTACCATACCAGCACCATACAACACCATACCAAACTCCACACGTATCGGCACACTATACCATGCTTCACCATGCGTCACCATACTACCATTACACCATAAAAAACTCACCCTACCTCACCGTACTGTACATTACCATAGCTCACTATATAGCATCTCACTACTGTATATCAAACTGACCTTTACTATATCATACCATGCACAATCATTACACCTTATGCGGTAAAAGTCACATTTCACCACACCTCCCCATACATTACTATACGTCACGACACACCATCATACCTCACCACACTATAAAACCTCACTGCACCTCACCACACTTCACCATACCTTCCCTACACTAACAAGCCTCACTGTATCTCACTATACCTTCTTACCCCACGATAAACACACACCTCACCTCACTACAAAACCTCACCATACTTCACCTATCATGCCTTCACCATACAGCACTATATGTCACCATACCTCACTATACACCACCATACCCCACCACTACATAACCTCACCATACTTCACCAACCACACCAACACCATAACTCATATACACCATCGTACCTCACTGCACTACACAACCTCACCGTCCCTCACCATACTTTCACCATACAGCACAATATCTCACCATACCTAACTATACACCATCACATCTCACCACACTACACCTCACCATACCTTCGACATACAGCACCATACCCTCACCATCGGTCACCATACCTTCACCATACAGCATCACCATGTGCCTAGATTTTACTGCAGTTTAAAAAGAGGGGGAAAAATGGAAGTTTCGGTTCCTACAGACGCAGTGGAGGGGAGACGGGGAGGGGAGGGGAGGGAGTAAAAGGGGGAGTGAGGGGAGGAAGGAAGGAGAGGGAGTAAAAGGGGGAGTGAGGGGAGGAAGGAAGGAGAGGGAATAGAAAGGTATGGGGGGGAAAAGGTAGAGGTGAGAAGAGGGGAGGGGACTGGAAGAAAGGGAGGGGGGGAGGGGAAGGGGAACAGGAGTAGGAGGAAGGAAATGGGAGACTTTACGTGGAGGAAGAGGTGGTAGTAGTAGTAGTAGTAATAGTAGTAGTACATTCCTCCTTTCGGGTGATAGGGAGGGAGTTGATGTTTGTATAACCAGGCAACTCCACCGCCCTGTTATATCGGTGCCAGCACGTGAAGGCGCCCCTCTCCAGCACCGGTGAGGCAGGGAGAGAAGGAGGAACCACGGAGGAGGCGGAGGAGGAGAAAAGAAAAAACGGAAGATGAAGAGGGGAGGTAGAGAAGGAAAAAAAAGAGGATGCAGGGGAAGAGAGGAAAAGGGAAAGAGAACATGGAGGGGGAAGAGAGAAAGGGAGGAAACGGGAGAGAGATGGAGGAGGAGGAAGAGGAAAAAGAAGGGTAAGAGAAGGAAGGAGGACGGGGGAGAAATGGAAGAGAAAGGAGGATGGCGAAGAGAGGAAGGGAACAAAACAGAAGAAGGAGAAAAAGGAGAGGAGAAGGAGAGAGGGAGGGAAGCAAAGCCAAGAGGAAGAGGGAGGGAAGAGAAGGAAAACACGGGATGGGGAGACAGAGAAGCAAGAAGAGAAAGATGAGAAGGAGATAAAATGAATAAGAAGTAAAGGAAGAGGAGTGGAAGGGGAGGGGGAATAGAAGGGGAGGAAGGGAGTGACTTCACAAGGAGGAGAGAGGGAGGACGGAGGGGGAGAAGGTGAGGGAGGGGAATGGGGAAGAGAAGGGAAAAGAGAGAGGAAAGTGGGGAGGGAAACCAAAATAGGTGAAAGGAGACGAGACAAGCCTACAGGAGAGGATATGGAGGGGGGAGGAGGCTGCAGCGGAAGGAAAGAGGGAGGGGGAGCAGAGAGGAAGGGAGGGAAGAGGAGGGAAGGGAAGGGAAGGGAAGGGAAGGGGAATGTAGGAATGATCTGGATAGGTGAAGGTAAGGGAAGGGGAATGTAGGAATGATCTGGATAGGTGAAGGTAAGGAAAGGGGAGAAGAAAAGAGAGGGAGGGGGGAAGAGCGAGGTTGGGCCGAAGGTGAGGAGAAAGGGGGAACGGAAAGGAGAGAGAAAAGAGGGGAGAGGAAGGAATGATGAAGTGGATGGGAGGGACAGTGGATGAGGGGGAGGGCCGAGTGGATGAGGGGGAGGGGAGGGTGGTTGAGTGGGTGAGGCGACTGGATGAGGGGGAGGGGCGACTGGATGAAGGGGGAGGGGCAAGTGGATGAGGGGAACAGTTGGGCAGCAGCGAAAGAAGGGGAAGGGAGGGGAGTGGGAAGAGGTAATGGGGAGGGGAGGGAGGTGAGCAGAGATAAGAAGGAGGGAGGAAAGAAGGAAAGGGAGCACAGGATATGATGGAAGGGGATGGATGAGAGGAAACGAAGAGAGAGGAGAGGAAAGCAGGAGCAGGAGGGACGAACAGGGAGGAGAGGAGGGGAAGAGGGAAGGGGAGAGACGAGTAGGGAGGAGGGGAGGGGAGGAGAGGGGAGGGGGAGGAATGAGGGGCGGAGAGCATATATGACGTCACTCTTACGTCAAAGCCGCCGCGAGGTCGTGATGGAGGAAGGGAGGAGACGAGGCGAGAACTGACGAGGACAAGAAGAAATAACACAACAAGAACACAATAACACACGAAAATAACAAACAAGAACACGATAACTACGAGAACACAAGATCAGAAAACGAGACATCAGTAGAACACGACACAATATTACCACACACAAACACACACACACACACACACACACACACACACACACACACACACACACACACACAAGAAAACAAAAAAATCATCAAAAAACACCGTAATTAAAAACAACAGAAGTACAGAAGAGGTCACCCTAACAAAACAAGAGCACAAACAAGAAGAAAATGGGGCGTGGGCAGAGGAACACTTAAGTTGCTGGCACTTTAAGAGACAAAACACGTAGTACTGAAGCAACTTTTTAAAATCAGGATGAAAAGATTATAAGTGATAAGTGTGTGTGTGTGTGTGTGTGTGTGTGTGTGTGTGTGTGTGTGTGTGTGTGTGTGTGTGTGTGTGTGTGTGTGTGTGTGTGTGTGTGTGTGTGTGTGTGTGTGTGTGTGTGTGGGGTGTGGTGTGGTGTGGTATGCCTGCAGGTTGTCGTATGGCATGATTGTAGCTGTGGTGGTAATTTGTGGTGGTAGTTGTAGTGGAGGTGTGATGGTGTTATAGGGTGTGGGAGTGTGGTAGTGAGGCGGCTGTAATAGTAGTAACTGTGGTAGTAGCTGTAGTAATGTGTGGTATAGTGTGCTAGTGGTTGTGGTTGACTGTGGTATAGCATGGTGGTAGCTGTGGTGAAGTTAGGGAGGTACTTATCCTATATGTGGTATCAGGGAAGATAGGATGGTGTAGTAGTGTGGTAGACTGTGGTAGTAGTTGTGGTAGTGTATGGCAGTGTGTGGTGGCAGCTATAATGGTTGTGGTAGGGTGTGGTGGTAGTTGTGGTGAAGCTAGGAGTCATTCATCCTGTGGTGGTCAGGGGGTAAGATGGGATGGGTGGGGTGGAGGGGGGATGGTTGGGGTGAGGGGGGAACGATTGGGGGGAGGGAGGACGATTGGGGGGAGGGATGTTTGTGGAGGGGGATGGCTGTGGTGGAGGAGGGGTTGTGATGGAGGGGGGATTGTGATGGAGGGGGGATTGTGATGGAGGGGAGGGATGGTTGGGGTGGACGGTCTGTTGGCTGGCATCGGACACTACCACGGCTGGAGCCAGACATACCCCCCACTAATCCCCCCCACACCTACACACACACACACACACACACACACACACACACACACACACACACACACACACACACACACACACACACATACACACACACACAGACGTAACCTTGACAGAGATTAAATAAATGAATATGATAATAAACTGGAGTGATATTTTCTTTTATCTAAGTTACCCTTCATTGGTTACCGTGACGCCTTCACTAATGCGATTTGCTTTGCTCGGTGGGTTCTTTGTTTGAAAGAGAGCGAGAAAGAACAGAGAGAGAGAGAGAGAGAGAGAGAGAGAGAGAGAGAGAGAGAGAGAGAGAGAGACTCCTCCGGAGGAGGAGGAGGAGATTTAGAAGAAGAAGAACACTTTTTAACTCAATATCTCAATAACCATAGGTCACCATATTCACCTTGATTGGGGTAATGAGGCTGATGACACAGGCGTAGCAACAATTATCATAGCTAATTAGGTATAGGAAGAGCACTCGTCCAATCACCTCTATATTAATGACATCCCTTAATTACATCCCATACTGCTCTCCTGTTAATCACCTGAAGTCTCCACTCAATAAAAATACCAGTAATTAAGTCTCATAAAGGGACATTGTTACAGGTAAAGGTGGACGATTTTATTCAGGTAAGACGGATTAATTAACTCATAAGGGATGACACTGCAGGTAAAGGTGGTTGATTTTGTTCAGCTGAGACGGATTAATTAACTCATAAAGGGACAATGTTACAGGTAAAGGTGGCTGATTTTATGCAGGTGAGACGGATTAACTAATTCACACAGGGACGATATTCCAGATAAAGATGGATAGTATTATGCAGGTGAGACTGATTACAGGTACATAATTAATACAGGTACTACTATTAACCCCCCCGATGGCCGATGCAACTCTATTCTACCACATCTAACGCCAGACGATTTTATTCATCTGTGACTCAGTGGTTGGCGTGTGTTATGTGTACGTGAATTTATTTATATACATACACGAATATAATGATGGTGATGATGATGATGATGATATATATATATGAATATAATGATGATGATGATGATGATGATGATGAAAATTATGATGAAAACGATGATGATTATGATGATGATGATGATGATGGAGAGAAGGGAGGGGGTGAATGGGAGAAACGGGGAAGGTAAGGGGGGTTGTGGTAAGGATGAGAAAGACAAGTGACAGTGTTGGGGAGAGGGGTGGAGGGGAGGGGATAAATAAGAAAGACGGGGTTAAGGAGGGGAGGGGAGGGGAGGGGAAGAGACAAGATCCATGAAAGCAGGATGGGGGAAGGGATGGAAGGGGGGAGAGGTGAAGAAGAGAGAAGAGAGTGGGAGAGAAAGGAAGGAGGTGAGATGGGGGGGGGAGGAGAGACAATGAAAGGAAGGGCTTGGATGGGAGGGGAGGAAGAACTGAATAAGAGATGATGAAGGGGAGGGAGAAAGGGTGGGGGTGAGGTATGGGAAGGGAGAGCTGAATAAAGGAGGAAGAGGAGAGGGGTGTTTGGGTGAGACAGGAGCGAGAGGGAGAAGGAAGAAGGAGAAGTAGGGTAAAAGAGAAGTGAGGAAAGAAGCAGAAGCTGAGGTGTGGAGGAAACTGAATGGAGGAGGAAGTGGAGAGGAAGTTTCCATGGGAGAGGGAAGAAGTAGGAGAAGAAAGACGTATGAGAATTTGAGAAGTGGGAGAAGGGAACTAGCTGAGAGAAGGATCGATAATACACCAACATAAAAAGTAATCAGATTGAAGGGGCTGAACCAAAACCTGCGTTCTCGGCCTGAAGGGATATATACAGTCGGAGGCATCATTATCGTCATCATCATCATCATCATCACCTACATCATCCCGACCTCTTTTCTCACCTATGAATGGGGTAAGGTAGGATCCAGGGACGAATTTTAAAAACCTGCCCAATTAAGTACATCAATAAAGATACACTCCTCTCTCCCTCTCTCTCTCTCTCTTGCAACTTGTCCTTCCTCCAATAAACAACTTATTTTGCACTTCCTGGAACATATATTTTCAAGTGCTTGGATATTGGCAAGCACAGGCAGATGATCTTTGCTCTCTCTCTCTCTCTCTCTCTCTCTCTCTCTCTCTCTCTCTTTCTCTCTCTCTCTCTCTCTCTCTCTCTCTCTCTCTCTTTTTCTCTCTCTCTCTCAATATTCACGCATACACACACAAGTAAAAAATCTACACACACACACATACACATTTACAAGATTAATTTATGTACATAGGAGCTACAAACACACACACACACACACACACACACACACACACACACACACACACACACACACACACACACACACACACACA
>NC_136966.1:58430629-58435629 GCF_032717465.1 Coenobita brevimanus
CCATTATCATCTTCAGTCCTGCTGTCTCCAAAGAATCATACAAGAATTTTGGAAAGGGGTGTTGCGTTCTGATAGATTTTATTTTTTTCATCCTTTACTCTCATCATTTTAACTTGGCCTAAAACTGCTACTTCTTTTTCTTGAATTATTTTTATAGCAAGGGATTAAAACTTGAGTGTACGGTGCTAGTCACGATGAAGTGCTAAGGAAAAGAGGTTGAGATTTATGTAGTCTTATTCTGCCACTGAGCTAAAGGAAATGGATTGCAAATGGACGAAAATCTTGGCGAATTTAAAATGAACGAAAAGATACGGTAGGTATAAAAAAATAAAAGGGGTCACTTCCCCCCCCCTCTCTTCTCTCTCCCTCAACTTCCCTCCACTCTTTCCATCCCCCCACCCTTACCCACCGCCGTCTCCCCCGTTCCTCCCCCCTCCTTCTCCCCTATTCCCTTTCTTACACCCTCCTACCTCTCTCTCTCTATCGCCATCTCCCCTCCGCTTCTTTCACTTCACCTCCTTCCCCTCCCATCTCCCTACCTTTTCTCGGCTATCTCCGTCCCAAATCTCTCCCTTACTTCACCTCCTCCTCCTCGTCATTCACATCCCTCCCTCTTTCCTTCCCCCTCTCTCACCTTCTCTCCCCCACCCCCTCCTCCGTCCCCCCCTCCCCCGTTTGATATCTGTTGGGGAGAATATTTGAGGACATCATAAAATATTCCTAAGGTGTCTATCTTGACGGAGAGAGAGAGAGAGAGAGAGAGAGAGAGAGAGAGAGAGAGAGAGAGAGAGAGAGAGAGAGAGAGAGAGAGAGAGAGAATATTCGTATATGTGAGATTAATGTATCGATTGTGTATGTTCGTATAATGTACCAGTATGTATGTATGTATGTATGAACGTGTATATGTATGTATGTATGTGTGTCACGTCAGAATCGGTCTTAACAACCACAAATGACCCTATCAAAACCACATAGTGACCCAACTACCTCCGGCATCGTAACAGCCGTCTCCACAACGCCAATTACACCACTAACAGCCCTCATTACCACAAATGTGATGCTCGACAGGCTGTTGGCTCGTCCGTAGAGGCAACTGTGGTTATTATACTGAGGGATATGGACACTCACTCAGCCACTCACTCACTCACCCACTCACTCATTCATCCACTTATTCACTCACTCACCCACGCATTCATCCTCACTCACCCACTCATTCATTCACACACGAAAAATGATTTTGTACAAATATATGTCTATTGATATTCGATTTTCTTATTAGACGTGTTGTAAGTGGCCTTGGAGATCCCGTAAGACCTTTTCCTTTGCGATTTACTCTATTACACTTCACTGTCCTCTTGTACTTGCGATACTAGAACCATATAAATAACGTAAAAGAGGGTTAATGTGTAATATGCCGAATAAATCGCTAAGGAAGAGGTGTTACGAGCCTTCCTATGCCACTCAGAGTGCGGTCGTGAATCTCGCTTCAGGAATTCGTAACTTCAGACGCGATACAAAATACCGTATTCTCAAAAGCCCTTACCAGATATAGTAGTCGTAGGACACAGCACTTCCGCCTATCACACTGACCTGAGAATAATGAGACAGGTGAGAATTAGGATCATAAAGGTGATATACAAACTGGGTTATTTAAAACTGCTACGCTTACTACTGCTAGAACCGCTATATCTTCATCGACATCATCATCATCATCATCATCACCATTAACATCACCATCATCAAATCAGTCACTCTTTTCATCATCATTGTCGTCATCATCACCACCACCATCATCATCATCATCATCATCATTAATGCAACCATCTCCATCACCATCATCATCATAAATCTAATCTAAATTCTCACCAAAAAGAGACGTATACGCAACAATACGATGTCTTAAAAATGGGTCTAATCCGTTCTTAGTGTCTTGAGAAAAGGTAAGCAGGATTTAGTGAAGACATACTGAAGATTTACCTGAAGATTTACCTGAGACAGAGGGAGGGGTAATTAGGTGAAAATATACCTGCATTTGTGTTGATCACGGTAATATTTAAGGTGTTTCTCTGTCTGTCTGTCTGTCTGTCTGTCTCTCTTACATACCTACCTAGCTACCCACCCCCAACCACCCACCCACCCAAATATCTGTCCAGTTATTCATCTCTCTCTCTTTCTCTCTCTTTCTCCATGTGAGGTTCATGCTTAATCTGGTATGATTAAAGTCAGCAATTTATCTCAAGAAGGATAATTAAGACGATAAATCAGGTGTGCAATTTACGCTATGGTCAAGTGGTTGAACGGCGGACTGCTGGCCAAAAGAACGCGAGGTCGAGTCCGAACTTTGCAAGGAATAGTATGGGAATTAGTTATCTTACACGCCCGATAAAGAGAAATTTCGTATCTATTTTTGGTGAAGTGAGGATTCCTGGGGCTTGAATGGTGAGTGAGTGAATGTGTGGCCCATTTAACGGGGCAGCCTTTTGATACTTCTCCCACGTTCAGGTTTTTTCTTCCTTATTGACCATATTTCACCCCATCCGTCAGTGATGAAAAGAAAAGGAAGAGGAGGAAAAGGAAGAAGAAGAAGAAGAAGAAGAGGAGGAGGAGGAGGAGGAGGAGGAGGTAAAAAAAAATAACTGGAGGAAAAGGAGACTAGAAGAGAGAAGGAAGACAAAAGCAGAATGTACAAGAAGAAGAGATGGGGGAAGAGAGAAGACGAAGGAGGAGGAAAAGGAAAGAAGGAAAGAGAAAGAGAAGGAGGAGGAGGAGGAGGAGGCAAGAAGACGAGAGGGAAAGAAAGGGAAAAGGAAAAGACTGCGGGAAAGACAGTGGGGAGAACATGCAAGCTTTAATTGTTCTAAAATTCATCCCCTCTCCCTTCCTTATCTTGCACCCCACCACACACACACACACACACACACACACACACACACACACACACACACACACGTATTCCTCTCTCTCTCTCTCCCTCCCTCCCTCCCTCCCTCTCTCTCTCTCTCTCTCTCTCTCTCTGATAACAACGAAGACTTGAGTACGTATATTTCGCTGCTTCCTGTCTACACTACATTCAGGAGTTCAGCGTTCTCTCTCTCGCTCTCTCTCTCTCTCTCTCTCTCTGGTACACTTACACATCCCTACACTGCCCTATTTTTATATCCTATTATTGCCCTATTTTCTATCGTATTATTGCCACCATAAGACGATTTTCCTCAGCCCATGGGGATTTATTTCTATACGGAGGGGGCTACGTAAATCCCTCACTAATCCCAGACTAATCCATGGGCCTCTAAAACCTTATTCGGCACCCTTGTGGGGCGATTAAAAACAGAAGGGCCGAACACTCCTATTTTCCATCACTGCCATATATACGCTATTTACATATATACGATTATTATTATTATTATTATTATTATTATTATTAATATCATTACATTACTCTTATTATTATTATCATTACTATCATTATTTTTATAACTATTATTTTCGGTGTTCGTCTTTATATTCACGAATAAAATCGAATGATGAAGCAAATATATAGTATGAATTACGTCATCGGAGTGAAGGGGTGGTGGTGTGTGTGTGTGTGTGTGTGTGTGTGTGTGTGTGTGTGTGTGTGTGTGTGTGTGTGTGTGTGTGTGTGTGTGTGTGTGTGTGTGTGTTCGTAAAGTTTGAAGTTGCATCCGCAGAATCTTTTCCTTCCGGGGTTTCCTGCTAAGTGGCGAGAGAGAGAGAGAGAGAGAGAGAGAGAGAGAGAGAGAGAGAGAGAGAGAGAGAGAGAGTACTGATAAATAAAGAAAGACAAAGAAAGATATCTTTAAAGTGATGATGTGTATATCTCCAGGCAGAAGATAAGAGAGAGAAAGTGAGAGAGTGAGACAGACAGCTAGACAGATGAAAAGTTTATGGCGCAACACTGGCCGCTAAAATATGTGTGTGTGTGTGTGTGTGTGTGTGTGTGTGTGTGTGTGTGTGTGTACGAATTTAATGTTTATGACTGCTTCTGAATGGGAACGACCGTGTGTGTGTGTGTGTGTGTGTGTGTGTGTGTGTGTGTGTGTGTGTGTGTGTGTGTGTGTACAAAATGTTTATGACCGCTTTCTAAGGGGAACGACTCTGTGTGTGTGTGTGTGTGTGTGTGTGTGTGTGTGTGTGTGTGTGTGTGTGTTTCCACTCTCTTCAGTTGTCCAAGTTGCGCGAAATTGTCTGGAGAAAAACACATCCGGTTGCAGAGAGAGAGAGAGAGAGAGAGAGAGAGAGAGAGAGAGAGACAGACAGACAGACAGACAGACAGAGACAGACAGACAGACAGACAGACAAACAGACAGAATGGTAATGATGATGATGATGATGATGCTTATTAGGTCGTTTAGATGCTCATTGTTACTACCAATATCGGATGATTTTAATTCCCGTAGGAGACACACCTTTTCTCTTTCCGCCTCCCTCTCTTTGCTCTCTTCCTCTTTCCTCCGTTCTCACCTTTTTTTCCTCTATTCTCCGTTCTCTCTTAACTCCCTCTTCTTTTTTCTCTTTCCCTCCGTTCCATCCTATTGTCAACATCAGGCGCACCTCAAAAGTCTACGGTTACCGCAACCCACGTTTCACTTACTCCCTTATAGAGAGCACAAGTATATACCCCCCTCTGTCTGTCTGTCTGTCTGTCTGTCTCTCTCTCTCTCTCTCTCTCTCTCTCTCTCTCTCTCTCTCACACACACACACACACACACACACACACACACACACACACACACACACACACACACACACACACACACACTCACCACCTAAACACAAACTATTCTGAGTGGCAGCTTGAGCCGCTCTGTTTTGAGTACAACTAAGCTACACCTGAGTGCACACTGTACATTTTGAGTACAACTTAAGTGAAGTACATTTAAGCAGCACAAGCACTTCCAGGATTACCTTCGCAAGCGCACATGTAATTAGCATATTTAATGACAAACAGGTACAGGGGTAGCTCCGTCTGCTCGAACATA
>NC_136966.1:58445629-58455629 GCF_032717465.1 Coenobita brevimanus
ATAAGCCTAAGTCAACACGGAGAAATTGCTAAGAACATGGCGACTCTGCAGATGTCTTGGAGGAGAGATGAGAGGCGGAAGGAGGGGAGGGAGGGAGGGAGGGAGGGGAGGGGGGTCAGAGGTGGTGGTGGTGAGGGGATGGTGATTTTTTTTAGACATCGTGTGTGTGTGTGTGTGTGTGTGTGTGTGTGTGTGTGTGTGTGTGTGTGTGTGTGTGTGTGTGTGTGTGTGTGTGTGTGTGTGCGTGTGTGTGTGTGTGTGTGTGTGTGTGTGTGTGTGTGTGTGTGTGTGAGAGAGAGAGAGAGAGAGAGAGAGAGAGAGTCTCCCTGGCCCTGCACCTCCCCAACATCACTGAGCTGGCCTGAGACTGACTGACAACACAATCTCTCTCTCTCTCTCTCTCTCTCTCTCTCTCTCTCTCTCTCTCTCTCTCTCTCTCTCTCTCTCTCTCTTTGTGTGTGTGTGTGTGTGTGTGTGTGTGTGTGTGTGTGTTTTACGAATATGAATAGAGGAGTGAAAAATTCAATGTCAAACTTATAGGCTCTGCTTCTGGCGCAAGAGAGGGACGCCTTCGTGTGGTGGCAAGGATAGAACCGGGCGGAGGAGCTGCCTGGTTCTATAAACGTCCCTCAACTCCCTCCCTATCCCCCCCACAAGGAGGGAGGAGGGCTAGAGGAGAGGGGCAACTTCAGACAGCAGTCCACTGGGTTCACATTGATAAGAGCCTGGAGTTACAACAACAGTACCAGTACTTCTACTACTACTTCTATCATCACCACCACCACCACTACTCATAATAATAAGAAAAATAATAATGATAATAATGATATCCCACTCACGGTATACACAACTCTAGTATTCCACTCCATCAATAATAATAATAGTAATAATAATAATAAAAATAATAATAATAATAATTACGGTAATTAAAATGATGACCGAAGACTTCCCGGTGACACAGATGCAAGGAATCCTAACAGAGGGGGAGCGACGCCCCCCTCTCCTACCTCATATAAATCCCACAGACAAAAACACCACGAAGGACACGATACGCTTGCCAACCAGACAGGCAGAGGGGACGGCAGGCAGGCAGAAGTAGGGGGCAGAAGGGAAGGCAGGCAGGCAGAAGGAGAGGCAGAGGGGAAGGCAGACAGGCAGAAGGAGAGGCAGTAGGACGGAAAGTAAGCCAGGCAGAAAACAGGAAAAGCCAGACAAGGAAAGAGACTAGACGGCAAAAGGAACACCAAGCTGACAGAAGGAAAGATTGGCAAGGAAAAAAGCAGGAATGCAGGAGGAAAGGCAAACAGACAGGAGGAAAGACTGACAGGCCTAAGGAAGGTAAGAAGAGACAGAGAATAGACAGGGAGAGAGGTGGAAAGACACGCACAGACAGATGAGAAAAGATGGGGACGAGAAGACAGGATACAGAGAGGATGAATGAGGATGCCAGGGAGACAGGAGGGAAAGCAGGGAGGAAGGAGGGCAGGGAGGGAGAAAGGGGGGAAGGCAGAGAGGTAGGAGGGAAAATAGGGAGGAAGGAGGGAAGGCAGTGAAGTAGGAGAGAATATATGGTTGTAGGAGGGAAGGCATGGAGGCAGGAGGGAAGGTAGGGAGGAAGGAGGGAAGATAGGAAAGTAGGAGGAAATCAGGGAGGCAATACGAAAGCGAGACAGACAGGAGGAAAGGCAGGGAGACAGGCTGAAAGGCAAAGGAGGGCACAGGGAGAGAAAAGGCAGGAGACAAGAGACGAGATTTACACATCTTGGCTGGAAGCTTAGGGAGGGAGGGTCAAGGACAGGGGAATTATCCTTAGACGGAGAGAGAGAGAAAGGAAAGGGCGAAAGCTGGCGAGACGATGACGAAAATAATGATGATGATGATGACGATGATGACGAAAATGCACTGAGAATATACTCATAATGCTAAATAATTCCAAAATCGTCTACAACGTACGGTACTCAAAAGGCGCTGACAAGGAGCCTACACGTTGTGGTACTGTGTACCCAGGGTGGAGTAAAGAAGCTGCGGCGTCCACCAAGTAGTCAAAACTCCTCATATTTCCCTGCACATGGCCATAAGGAAGGACCGTGGTCCGACCCTGGTGAGGTGCTGGCTACTAAAAAGGGGCGCCGATTCTGTACACAGTGTATGTACTGCACTGTACCTGTGGGACAGCCCTACAGAAACAGCTGCTTACCTGTGGTCAATGGGTCTGCTCGGCCAGAAAGACCAGGGTTAAGCAACCAACACAACTCACTGTAGAATGCATGCTAGCCGGGAAGAGAACTACAATTCAGATCTAAACACAACATGGATCAGCCAGAGGATTTATAAACCTTATATGAACAGGGTGGCCGTAACAGCGCTACTCCTGAAACTCATGTGGCAGTATCTATATCTATATCTGTCTGTCCATCTATCTGTCTATCTATCCATCCATCTACCTATCTATCTATCTATTTATATCTATATCTATCTGTCTATCTATCTATCTATCTATCTATATATATGTATGTACCTCACCACTGCAGGTCACCGTCACCAGTTGAGATCACGGACCAGAAACAGAGAAGAATGACGCTGTGTGGACGCCAAATGTTTGCTACGGTAAAACATGAGTCCTTCTCCCTCCTCCCGTCTCCCCCCCTCCCCCCCGAAAAGCACCTGGGATAGAATGAAAGGCTGGAAATGAAGAAGAATGAAGGAATGAAATAATATCTGTAAGATGAATAATATATGGAGGCCGGTAGAGTGAACAATATGCTAGTAGTTGCCTTAGAATTGAATGAAGAATAATGAGAGGGCATCTTAGAAGGCGTCTTGGGATGGACCGAAAGAACAGCAAATGAACTAGACAAGGCGATCGAAGAAATATATAGAGACTGGTTTGGTACAGACTGAGAGGCTATACAGATGAGGCGAAATAAGGTCGTATTAAGCTGGTCGTAGAAACTCGTAACGCTGACTCCAAAAATTAGGTCAGGGAGGATAACACAAGGCCCTATAATTATAAGCTAAGTATAAGAGGAAAATTATTGGTCAGCTCTTGGGTGTAAAGATGAAATTGTTCGTTTATGTGGCGTGTTGGATTTTTGTTAACTTTCCTCGGTACAATATCTCTCTACTGTGTTTGTTTATTTATTTATTTTTTAAGCAGAGGGTGAAGAGAGGAGGGAAAAATAAAGAGAAATTGCTTAGCGTTAGGAAGAGTGATATATGAAGCTAAAAATTAACGTCTGATAATAAAATACGAAGCTAAACTGAACAGCTAGAGACGGTACATAAGGGGGACTATAGGAGAGCTTTAGGGTTGAGTTTACAGGGTCCTTGGACTTTTCCCTCTAAGTGCTAAAAATCTTTGCTATGATGACAGAAATGAACACTACACACACACACACACACACACACACACACACACACACACACACACACACACACACACACACCACCACAACACTCATAATAACACATGCAAGCTGTCACATAATATCACACCCACACCACCACACCACACGACCCCCAGGCGCCTGTGTGTAAAGAGGTGGTGTTCTCGACGTTCATACCGGCGCTGGTATAGGGGGCCGTTAAAAGCAACACCAAAAAATTGATGGTATGAGCACGCTTTCTCCGAGTGTGGTAGTGTCGGGGTGGCAGAGACTGTGTGTGTGTGTGTGTGTGTGTGTGTGTGTGTGTGTGTGTGTGTGTGTGTGTGTGTGTGTGTGTGTGTGTGTGTGTGTGTGTGTGTGTGTGTGTGTGTGTGTGTGTGTGTGTGTGAAAGTTGACCACTAACTTACGGTTCAAAGAAATTCAATGAACCTGGTTATGAGGTAGGAATGAGTCCTCCCAATCTCATCTACCTATCTACCTACCTACCTATCTATCTCTATATCTACCTATCTATCTATCCACCTATCTACCTATGATTCCAGGTAACTCTCCCCCAATCTCCGCTAACCCCAGTCCCTTAACCCCACTCTACTAAAGTTAAATTAATTCGAACACGTCCCTCCGCCTAACTTTTGGAAGCCTTAACATGACACCAGCGGCACGACACAGAATGACACGGGACGAAAAAAAAAAGAGAAAAAAAAAGAAATAATTTAGCTCTATGTAACAGGGGTCCCACTACACCCTCTGGCCCCCACTACACCCCTAAGCCACTACACTCCCTGGCTCAGGTGTTTGGCTGTTCTGATTATCTAATTGCTGTAGGGGACTGGCCAGGTACTTCTCATTAGCGTTCCCTGAAGGTGTGGACTACAGGTGGAGATACTGGAACGGGCACACACACACACACACACACACACACACACACACACACACACACACACACACACACACACACACACGTTCTCTCTCTCTCCCTGCCTCTCTCTCTCTCTCACAACTTTGTCTCACCAGATAATTGCTAATCACATGTACCTGACGTTTTGAAGGCTCGAAGTATCACCAAGTTGGATTAATAAGGGAAGTTACCTGAAGTCCAAAGAAGTTGCTAGGCCAGGTGTGGTGTGGTGAGGTAAGGTGTGGTGGTATGTAGTGTGATGTGGTGCGGTGGAGGTGAGGGTGTGGTGGGGTGAGGTACGGGTGTGGTGATGTGTAGTGCGATGTGGTGTGGTGGTGATGTGGTGTGGGTGTTGTGGTGTGTATAGTGTGATGTGGTGGGGTTTGGTGTAGTGGGGGAGGTTAGAATGAGGCGGTGTGGTGGGGGAAGTTAGGGTTGTGTGCTGTAGCTTGATTATTAAAGAAAGTGGTATGGGCAGCGTGGTTGGTGTGACTCTCTCTCTCTCTCTTGGCTCTCTTTAATGGCCTACTTTCCCTACTGATGGGTCTGCTGGGGACTTAAGTGTTCTCTCTATAACCACTTCATAACGATGACCTAATTCGTTGTATTTCTCTTTGCTTTAAGTGGCAATTTAAGTGGTGATGTGTTAAGTGGCGATTTTTAAGTGGTTATACTGTATCTTCTGTGGTGATTTTTTTATGCGTTTTTTTTGTTTAAGTTGTGATGTGTTAAATGGTGATTTTTTTGTTAAGTGGTGATTTTATTCGAGTGGTGATGTGTTAAGTGGTGATTTTCCTAAGTGGTTATTTAAGTGGTGATTTCATCTGCTAAGAGGTTATTTTATTCAGCTCAAGGGAAAGCCTCTGTAGTTAAAGAAGGCTAGATAATAATAATAATAATAATAATAATAATAATAATAATAATAATAATAATAATAATAATAAAAATAATGATAATAATAATAACACCCATTTATCACAGTAGAAACGCCCTCCACATGAAAATAACACTCCACATCGCTTCATACTCCTTCCCAATCGTTATTACCCTCTCATTAACAGGACACAGGCAATTAGAGGTCATATTTGCCTTTATAATCACCCTTGCATGCTTGCTTGTTTGTTCATGGACTGGTGTTTGCTTTGCTCTCACACTCGCCTCACTACACCAACTTACACTTACACTCGAGGCAAATCAAGTGTTACTCAAGAGGGTAGGATGCTGGAGGATGAGGTGTCGAGGAGCGTTGGAGAGTTGGGGTCTTGTGGTGAGAGAGAGATGAGAAGAAAGAAAGAAAGAGAGAGAGAGAGAGAGAGAGAGAGAGAGAGAGAGAGAGAGAGAGAGAGGTGTTAAGAAAAAATGTAAAAAAAGAAAGATAGGTAAACGTGTGTGTGTGTGTGTGTGTGTGTGTGTGTGTGTGTGTGTGTGTGTGTGTGTGTGTGTGTGTGTGTGTGTGTGTGTGTGTGTGTGTGTGTGTGTGTGTGTGTGTGTGTGTGTGTGTGTGTGTGTGAGAGAGAGAGAGAGAGAGAGAGAGAGAGAGAGAGAGAGAGAGAGAGAGAGAGAGAGAGGTGAAAAAAACAACAACAACATCTCCCAAAGAATTCTCACACTCACGAAATTCCATCATCCTTGGCATAAAACTATATATTTATTTCAGTAAAAAATTTCTCACTCAGAGCTGTCATTATTTTGCTCACTTTGAAGCATGAAGCGAACTGGTAGAATGACACACACACACACACACACACACACACACACACACACACACACACACACACACACACACACACACACACACATGAACAAAATAATGAGCGATATGCATTGAAATTTCTCTGGCTATGCATTCAGGTCTTTTTCAGAAGTGAAGGAAAGCATTTTGAAAAGAATATGAAATGAAATAAAAGAACGAAAATGGATTAAAAACTCCTTGGTTACTAGTCAAACTTTCTTCGCAGGCAGAGAACAATATGAGGAAAACATTACCAGAAGTATGCACAGAATTGTCCTGGCTATGCAATCGAATTTTTATTAATGGAAGGAAGAAAGAACCAAAGGCTAGGAGAATCACGTAAGATTTTTCCTTCCAAGAAAAAATAATATAATCTGTTTTCTGTAAAGGAACGCTTGCTGTCTCTGAGGAACTATTTATCTCCGAACTTAGTCTTTCTTCCTCCTTCCCCTCTTCTCTCTCCTCCTCCTCCTCTTCCTCTTCTTCTTCTTCTTCCTCCTCCTCCTCCTGTAAAACGACCGCGCCTTGCCCATGATAGGGAGGTTGGGAGAAACACAGAAACAGTCTACCATGCACCAAATAACATAAACACACAAACCGACCGAAACACACACACACACACACACACACACACACACACACACACACACACACACACACAGTCAAGTCAGCATTAATTAAAGACAGTCCTTAATGAGTCAAGCCTTAACGAGCCTCAGGGGATTGTCTTCCTGGCACCTAAATAAACTTATTTCAAAACATAACAATTCCTTCAACTTTACTGCATCTATTGTCCTCTTTACTTTATCTATCTATTATCTATTCCTTTCTTGTCACATGTAGCGTAGGTGCCGGTGATAAACTTCTCATAACTGATATCTGAAGCACGAGTAACCAGTCTCATTCTCCCCTGAGTAGCATTACGTGATCAATCTCCTTCGACACATGATGTTAACCTTTTCAGGCCCCATCTCGTTGGAGCGTCTTAGCCCACTAGACCACTAACAATAATTAATGGATTAATAAATGAATAAAAATCCTGATGCGGATCCAGTGTGGCTCAGTGATGCCGAGTTTGTCTCCCAATCTGCATCTCTTCTGAGCCTGAGTTTCGATACTCAAGCCATTAGGGATGCTTCAAAGTGATGATGTTGGTATGTTCTGGGATAGGCTGGGATACGTTCAGCCTACCGATCTATCTACCTGTTTATCCATCTATCTATCTATCTATCTATTGAGAGAGGAAGAGAGAAAATGAGGAAAAACACCCAACTTCTGCACTACACTGTACATGTGAGTCCACGTGGAAATCAGCTGATCTTTGTTTTGGTTGCGAGGCAGCCTGCAGATGACGTGTTTTTGCCCTCACGATGATGTGTGTGTGTGTGTGTGTGTGTGTGTGTGTGTGATCTCCTCCTCCCTCACACACACACACACACACACACACACACACACATCAGGACTTCACCCCTACCATTTTCGTTTCTCCCTCACTCTTATTCTCCCTTACCTTCCCTCCCTTTTTTCTCACCCTCGCTACCCTTATTGTTGCGACTGAATAAAATCATCATCACCAAAATAAGATTAAATGGGCCACACACTCATTCATTCACCATCCATTCCCTCGGAATCCTGGCTATATTTCACAGGCACATCTTCCATGCATATGCCATTCCGTAGTACCTATCAAACAGCGACTTATTCTGTATTTATAATATCGACGACGAAGGCAAAAAATTAGTCTAGGAGAGCCGATATATTACTGATAAGTCGATAAAAAAGACTCACTCACTCTCTCTCTCTCTCTCTCTCTCTCTCTCTCTCTCTCTCTCTCTCTCTCACATATCAACTAACCTGGTACCCTCTAATAGGATTGACTGAATGCTATCAATAAGTCTGGTTGTGTGTGTGTGTGTGTGTGTGTGTGTGTGTGTGTGTGTGTGTGTGTGTGTGTGTGCACGGAAGACCAACAAAGTGTACACCTCCAGCACTCAATCTCCTTACGCCATCGATCCAAAAACTCGAAGAAAAACTCAAAATCGAAAAAAATTACTCAAAAATGCATATACCGCTTCACGTCAAAGGCCTCTCCCCACCTGCCCTTGCACAAATACAGCTCTATACCAAACCTCTTAGTTGGGGGGAGTTTCTTTCCTCCCCGATTGGTAGGGAAGGGAGAAGGAAAGGTGAGGGAAGGGGGACAGGGGAGAAAGAAGGGGAGTGAAGAAGGAAGGAGAGAGGAGAATGGGAGGGGAAGGAACAGGAGGATGTGATAAGGAAAGAAGGGAAGGGAATGGATGGGATGGGAAGGGAAGGGAAGGGAAGGGAAGGGAAGGGAAGGGAAGAGAAAGACAGGGAGGAAGAAGAGGAAGTGAGAGAGCAAGGGGAGGGTGAAAGGTAAGACGTGAGAGAGAAGAGGGAGGAAAGGAAGGGAAGGGGAAGAGGGGAAAGCAGTAGGAGTCAGGATGTGGAGTTGGGGAGGAGTGGTGAGGAGGAAGGGGGAGATAAGGGGAGGAGAAGGGGAGGGGAAAGGAAGCAGGGTGAGAGGGAGAGGGGAGGAAGAGAAGGGGATATAAGTGAGGGGGAGAGGGAAGAGAGAGAAGGGTGAGAGAGGAGGGAGAGGGTGGGTGGGTGAGGGGAAGGGAGGGGTGTGAATTGTGGGAGGGAAGGGGAAGGGCGGCATGAAAAGGGGAAATATCTGATGGTGTGGGAGGGGAGTGAAGGGTCGTGGTGTGTGTGTGTGTGTGTGTGTGTGTGTGTGTGTGTGTGTGTGTGTGTGTGTGTGTGTGTGTGTGTGTGTGTGTGTGCTTATAAAATGAAAGAAAATGGAATATGAGACAAAGAAAGACAGACAGACACAAGTGTATGCTAGAGAGAGAGAGAGAGAGAGAGAGAGAGAGAGAGAGACAGACAGACAGACAGACAGACAGAGAGCAATAAGGGGAGATATAAAAACGTAATACCCGAAGATCTGAGGAGGAGGAGGAGGAAGAAGAAGAAAAGGAGGAGGAGGAAAGAGAAAGAGGAGGAGGAGGAGGAGGGGAGGGAGGGGGAGGGGGAGGTCTGAAAGAAATAGCCCCACACTCCATAAAGACCAAATTAGGTTACATTCCTTTACTCTTTTAAGGCGACTTAATTTTTCCTTCGCCCTTAAGTGCTTAGAAGTATTCCTTAGACGGACTGATAGATAGAAAGACAGACAGATAGACAGAGATTGAGAAACAGATAGATAGACAGATAGACAGATACCGCCCCCCCCTCTCTCTCTCTCTCTCTCTCTAAGACCCAAACGACCTCAATTTCTCCCTGGCTTTCACTCACGACTCTAACCTCTTCAGACCGACGACCAATTATGTATATATATATTTTTTTGTAATTCTTGTTATTTTCTTACAATTTTCTTAGGAGACGATCTTAGAAAGGGGATCTTGCAGTGCCATCAGGGGGGCAGAGACAGACAGACAGACACACACACACATACATACAGACAGACAAACACACACACACCCCACCTTAAAAAAAAAAAAAAATGACAGCTATATATAAAAAAAAATGACATTAAAAAAAATAATAATAACAGGCACCTCCAAGGACTTTCCAAAAAATGTCTTCAATATTTTCTTTCAATAAATGATTTAACTCAAAACACCAGCACATATTTCCATTCCTTAATCTTCTTCATCGCCCGTCATGCTTATCAAACGAACCGTGAAATGATTGGGAGAGAGATTAGTTAAATATAGAGGGAGCTTTAAATGTGAGTGGAAAAAGGTGAGGCATTTCTTTTTTCCTTCGCTATAATTCGCACGGGTTGAGTTCCTGGAAGGTGAGCTTAAATAGGAGGGTTATTGTAGGCACACACACGCACACACACGCGCACACACACACACACACACACACACACACACACACACACACACATTGAAATAACATTCAGAACTTGGCATCAACTCTATTGCCTCTGATTCTCTCTCTCTCACTCT
>NC_136966.1:58465629-58480629 GCF_032717465.1 Coenobita brevimanus
GTTGAAGGTAGGGGAGCAGAGAGTGGATAAAGATGGTGGTACGATGGGTGGTTTTGGCAGTGGAAAGAAAGTACCACGTCTGATCTTAGAATATGATGTGGAGGGGGGGAACAAGGCCGAGGTGGGGGGACAGAGGAGTAGACGGGATGGGCTGGGGTAGTGGTGGGTGGTAGGGTAGGAGAGGAGGTGGGGAGAGAGAGGAGTAGGCAGGATGGGCTGGGATAGTAGTGGATGGTAGGGCAGGGTAGAGATAATACACCCTGTCAAGATGGGAGCTGAAGGTTTGTTGATAAGGACGTGGTGATGTTTTAGTCAAAGTTTTCTCCAAGAAGAGGAAGAAGAGAGCAAGTAAGCGCAGTTCTCATATACAAAATGTCTCAGGTATATATTTTGAAACAGATAAAGGTAAAAGAAGGAGGGGCTTAAAAGAGAAAAGGAAGATTTTATTGCGAGACAGAATAGTGAAAGGAAAAAGAAATGATGGATAACGCAGAGAGAGAGAGAGAGAGAGAGAGAGAGAGAGAGAAAGGAGACTGGAAAATCCGGTAACGAAGAAAATACGAACAAAACAAAAATATAAGAGACACACCTGTAAAGAAAATACCGACAGTGTGAGAAAGTAAGAAAATACTGTGTGAGAAAGTGCAAAAGTAAGAAAAAATAGAGCGAGAAAGTGAGAAGGGAAGAAAATATTCCGTGAAAGACTGAGAAGGAGAGAAAATATTGAGAAAGTGAGAAAATAATTGTGCAAAAAACTGAGGAAGAAAATACTGTGCAAAAAAGAGAGAGAGTAAAAAAAATAGTGAGAGAAAGTGAGAAAATACTGCGTGAGAAAGTGGGGAAGGGAGGAACTATTGTGTGAGAAAGTGGGAAAGTAAGAAAATATTGTGAGGTATGTAGCGGGTAAAGTTCAAGGGAGAGAGCGAAAGGTTCTAAAAATGGTCAAAGTCTCCCTGATATCCGACAGAGGCTGCACCGATATAGCTCTCTCTCTCTCTCTCTCTCTCTCTCTCTCTCTCTCGGCCCTTCATGTAGTGGGCTTGAGGAAAAACGCCTTATTAGACGCTGGTTATACTGGTGGTTTTGTGTGTGTGTGTGTGTGTGTGTGTGTGTGTGTGTGTGTGTGTTAGATAGATAGATAGAAAGTGTGTTAGATAGATAGATAGAAAGACAGACAATATACCTCTTTGCCTCCAGTTCCCTAGTGTTATTATATAGAGAAAGGCTGGGTCAGAGGACAAAGGGACCTTACCTTTTCTCCCCCTTCCTCTCTCTCTCTCTCGCTCTCTCTCTCTCTCTCTCTCTCTCTCTCCATTTCTAAACCCCATACCTTCCCCCTTCTCTCTCTCTCTCTCTCTCTCTCTCTCGGTACTTAAGAATAATTAACATTTTTCCTCAAGCTAATGACGAAGAGAATATTCAAATGCTTTCTCCCTCATCCTGCGTTAAAAACTCTCTCTCTCTCTCTTACGTTCTACCTACACTGCTATATCACCAGTTAGGATCTAGTGCCCACCGTCCATACTCATGTGTAGGTATCAGCGACGACTTTTTTGACATGCCTGTGGGTGTCGTAGAGCAGAAAAGTATCTATCTATCTATCTATCTATCTATCTGTCTGCCTGTATCTATCCATCTTGGTATATATATATCAATAATTCGCTAGAAATAAAATGACAAGGAAGAGGGATGACACAACGAGCCTACTAAGCCCACAAGACCATGCAGGCTTTCCCCCCCCCAACTTCCACTCCTTTCCCCCCTCCCCCCAGCTCCCCCCTCCCCCCTCGCTACTTCGACCTTTGCCCGATATTCATCCTACTTGCCTGGGGAGGAGGGGGGAGTGGAGGGGTGGCGGTGGGAGAAGAGGAGGGAGGGAGCGGAGGGGCGGAGTAGAGGGGGGAGGGAGTGGAGGGGCGGAGTAGAGGGGGGAGGGGGTTAGGGTGCGTGGTTCACCTTTAGTCTGACGCAGTGTGGTTTGGTTCTCTGAAGGGAAACGTTTTTGGGGATGAAGGGAAACGTTTTTGGGGATGAAGGGAAACGTTTTTGGGGATGAAGGGAAACGTTTTTGGGGATGAGGGGAAACGTTTTTGGGGATGAAGGGAAACGTTTTTGGGGATGAAGGGAAACGTTTTTGGGGATGAAGGGAAACGTTTTTGGGGATGAAGGGAAACGTTTTTGGGGATGAAGGGAAACGTTTTTGGGGATGAAGGGAAACGTTTTTGGGGATGAAGGGAAACGTTTTGGGGGATGAAGGGAAACGTTTTTGGGGATGAAGGGAAACGTTTTTGGGGATGAAGGGAAACGTTTTTGGGGATGAAGGGAAACGTTTTTGGAGTGATGCGATACGTTTCTGTAAGAGTACTAAGTGACTGTTATCTATTTTATCGTTTTCTCTAAGAATTTTTTTCCTCGCTCTCTCTCTCTCTCTCTCTCTCTCTCTCTCTCTCTCTCTCTCTCATTCTATATATCTCCATCTTTCCCCCTCGTTTTCTGTAGCTTCTTCCCCTCGACTCAGCTTCGTTAACTGCATCACTATCAATCTCTCTCTCTCTCTCTCTCGCTCTCTGCTTCTACCTTGTCAATTTCCTCCTTCCCTGACGCTTCCCTCTTTGCCTCTAACCTTTCCCTTTACTCCCCCTTCTTCCTCTTCCCTATCTTTCCTCCTACTCCCGATATAATCTCCTTTTCCTCCTCTACATTCCCCTTCCTTCCATTAACTCTTTCTTCCTTTACCTCCTCTCCCTTTACATCATTCCTCCACTTACCCTTTCCTCCTCCTCCTCCTCCTCCTCTTCTTCTTCTCCTTCCTCCTCCTCCTCTTTCTCAACGCCTCCACCACTTACTTTGAAGACCCACATTACCTTCATACCATCGCCATCCCTACCCCCACCTCCTCTCCACTCTACTGTACTTTCTTCCTCCCCTCCCCCTCCTCCTCTCAGCCCTCTCCGGCCTGCCCCTTCCTCTACACTCTGATATTTTTCTCCCTTCTCCCTCTCCACCTCCCTCCCTCCCTCTCTCCACTGAACTCCTTCCCTCCATCTCCAGTCCTTCTCTTAAACCTGTCTCCACTTCAAAATCTCCTCCACCCATTCTCTCTCTCTCTCTCTCTCTCTCTCTCTCTCTGTCTCGGTAACCTGGGCCAGGAAATTAAAGTTAGTAGCGGGTTGGTGTGACAGAGGGAGATTGGTGCATATACAAAAGAGGTCAACCAATACACCTCTCTCAACCACTTTCTCTAACTCTATTTCACCTGCTGTTTCTCTCTCTCTCTCTCTCTCTCTCTCTCTCAGCACGTACATACATACATACATGCGTACATATATCCACAAACATACACACTGTCTGCTTATACTGTGGATCTCTCTCTCTCTCTCTCTCTCAACCGTAGACATGGAGAGAGAGAGAGAGAGAGAGAGAGAGAGAGAGAGAGAGAGAGAGAGAGAGAGAGAGAGAGAGAGAGAGAGAGAGAGAATGAAAAACGGGAATGCATCGGGTGTTAATGACCTATAAAATGTATAGGGGAGACTGCAATGAAAAGAGCATTGACAGCGAGTATGGATGAATGGACGTGTATTTGTAGATAGACGGATAGACAGACAGATAGATAGATAGGTGAACAGACAGACATGCAACTAGATATAGGGATAGGTAGATAGATAGATAGATGGATACCAAGATAGATAAATATAAACACAAGGGTAGATATATAGACAGATATGTAGGTAGGTAGGTAGGTCGATAGGTAGGCAAGTTGGTATATTAATTATTTGCTGTTATTAGTTAAGTCTGTGGTAAAGTATGCAAAGGTGAAGTATGCATCAATGTATGTGTAAAGTACAAGTGTATTAAATAGATACATAGAAAGATAGATATATATAGATAGACAGGTAGACAGACAGATAGCACAGACTGATAGCATACCACCACCAATAAAACTAGTCCATCACACACACACACACACACACACACACACACACACACACACAAACAGAATCCAATCTTCAATACATTTTTCTGAAACAACACAGACTTTGGTTCAGCCAGGAAGCGTGTAAATAAAAGACGAAAGCGTAAATAAAAGAAAGGGGCCCAAAATATAAAGACTGTGTGTGTGTGTGTGTGTGTGTGTGTGTGTGTGTGTGTGTGTGTGTGTGAGAGAGAGAGAGAGAGAGAAAGTGTCAGTAGGTAGCCAGAATAAAATGATAATGGCGATCAAACTGAAGGAGTAAGAAAAAGAAAAAGAGGAAAGGAAGAATATAGAAAGATATTGAAATAAATAAATAATGAGTTACTTTTGAACCCTTCTGTCTGTTCCTCCCACCGACAACTGCTGAATAAGTGAGAGAGCTGGGGGGAGGGGGAGGGAGGGGGAGGGAAAGAGAAGGAGAAAGAGAGAGGAAGCTAAGGAGGAGGAGGAGGAACGAAAAAGAGATGGAGATGAAGAAGAGGGAGAGGGAAAGAAACAAAGAAATATTGATAAAACAGAGGAAGACTATCAAAAAGAAGACTCTGGAGGGAGAAAAAGCGAAGGAAGAAACAGAGAGAAACTACATGGAGAGAAAAAGCTGAGGGAGAGAAAAATTGATGGAGGAAAGGAGGGAAAACGATGGTGAGAAGGTGAGGGAATTTGTCAAGATGGATGGAGAAATGAGTATGAACGGAGTGAGAGAGAGAGAGAGAGAGAGAGAGAGAGAGAGTCAGTAAAGTATTTTGGCAGGGTAACACCGCGTCTTCCCAGATCTGATCCAATTCCACTTCCATCTGACACCCCCCACCCCAACTTTTACCCTGCCTCACCCTACACCCTGCCACGCCCATGAATATACCTTGCCCACCCTGCTACACCTCTAAATATACCCTGTCCACCCTGCCACACCCATGAAAATACCCTGCCCACTCTGCCACACCCATGAAAATACCCTGCCCACTCTGCCACACCCACGAATATACCCTGCCAATCCTGCTACACCTCTAAATATACCCTGCCAACCCTGCCACACCTCTAAATATACCCTGCCAACCCTGCCACACCTCTAAATATACCCTGCCAACCCTGCCACACCTCTAAATATACCCTGCCAACCCTGCTACACCTCTCAATATACCCTGCCAACCCTGCTACACCTCTCAATATACCCTGCCAATCTGTCTGCACTCATGTCTGTGTGCATGTAATATAACGATACACATATTCACAAAGTATTTCCACCCTAAGAATACTAAAGAAAAGGGTGTAGGTGTATAAACGATGCAATTCTCGCTGCGTTCGGTATGGAAACGTGATTTGGCTTTAGATACAGAAACCTGTACATCCATCAATTAAAAAAAAAATAGGGTTGTCCATATATTACGCTCTCCAATTCTCATCTCCGCTAAGTTCCCAGTATCATCGTCTACCCAGCATCGATTTTTACCCCCATAACAAATATCATGCTTTACAATCTCTGTTTTTTTTTTTTAACTACACTTACTGCATACCTGCCTAGAAATTTCACTTTACCCAGCCTCACGCTACTCCACCCTGCCTCTCCCTCCTGCATCCTACCTCTCCCAGCCAAACGCCACCTCACCCAGCCTCATCCCACCTCACTCTGCCTCCCCTCTGCCACCTTATATATAATTTCAGGTGTAATTCTGCTGTTTGTGCGTGGGCTGGCATATCCGAGGGGCTACACAGGGTACAGGATACAGGAACCGCAGGCCACATATACATGATACGGGAAAGACGTGTAATTAATCTACCTTGATTACGGTACGCTATACGCCTACCTGTTTAACTTATATACCCTAACTAAATGCAAAGAGAAATCTATGTACATAGTCACAGGTATGCATATTAAATCGTGTATGCAAATGGACACATACGTACATACATTCGTAGGTACACATGTTGCGTAAGGATACAATGGCATACACAGCCAACGTACATCGTGAAAGCAAACTAATACGTACATAAATATAAGGATACACATGCATACATAGTTAACGTACATACACTGGGAATACAATCTATTTCTCGTAGCTCACTAGGAGGATAAGACATGCTATGGCTCTACATCCTTCCTATAGCACTTATTCGTGACTAGCATCATATTCCAGGATGATAAGGGTGGTGGTGGTGGTGGTGGTGGTGACGATGATAATGCACAATAATGATGATGGTGATGATGATGATGAGGAGGAGGAAGATAGATAGAAAAATAATGATGACAACGAGGATGACAACGACAATAATGTAACTATCACACAACACAATCCACAATCACAACTCAGGACACACACACACACACACACACACACACACACACACACACACACACACACACACACACAAAGCGAAGCATAGTGACATTTTACAGCATTTAAATTATACCTTTTTGGAATTCCTTTGAACCTGTTTATATATATATATTCATTGCTCAGCTATTTATGGTTTTTGGTATAAATAATTGGAAGGGGGAAATACCTGTGTGTGTGTGTGTGTGTGTGTGTGTGTGTGTGTGTGTGTGTGTGTGTGTGTGTGTGTGTGTGTGTGTGTGTGTGTGTGTGTGTGTGTGTGTGTGTGTGTGTGTGTGTGTGTGTGTGTGTGTGTGTGTGGAAAGGCGAGTTCTTTGTCCTTTCAGCCTTTGATTCCTCTTTTTTTTATCATAGGGATATGCACACCCAAAGCTTATTAAATCATCATAGCACCATATTCAGTACTATGACACCATACACACTACCATGGCACCATACACACTACCATGGCACCATACACACTACCATGGCACCATACACACTACCATGACACCATACACACTACCATGGCACCATACACACTACCATGGCACCATACACACTACCATGACACCATACACACTACCATGGCACCATACACACTACCATGGCACCATACACACTACCATGGTACCACATACACTACCATGGCACCATACACACTACCATGGCACCATACACACTACCATGGCACCATACACACTACCATGACACTTAAATGAAATTGTGTTGTGATTTCCGCCGCGTGAAGATTCTATCGACATGTCATGGGGAGGGGAGGGCAGGGGAGGGGAGGGGAGGGGAGGGGAGGGGAAAGGAGGGGAACAGGTAGGGAGATAGAAGGGAAGGGGGCAGAGAAAGAGAGAGATAGGGGTAGGGGAGGGGGGAAGAAGAGGAGAGTGAGAGGGGCGGAAGGAATAAGGGGAGAAAGAGAGGGGAGATGGGAGTGAGATAGGGGGTGGGGAGGGGAGGGAACGAGAGGGGGAGGGGGAGGAGTGACAGCTGGTGCGAGCAGTGGGGTGCAAATGTGTGCGTGTGCGGATGTGCTGTGTGTGTGCGTTTGAGTGTGTGTAGGTGAGGGCGTTGGGTATGTTGTGTGTGTGTGTGTGTGTGTGTGTGTATGCATTAGTTAGGGGTCGCTTTGTGTGTGTGTGTGTGTGTGTGTGTGTGTGTGTGTGTGTGTGTGTGTGTGTGTGTGTGTGTGCGAGCGCGCGCTTAGAGGTATATGCTTAGGTCTATACATTTCTCAAACTGGTATATATCCGTAAACACACACACACACACACACACACACACACACACACACACACACACACACACACACACACACACACACACACACACACACACACTATAAAAACATAACACTTATTTAGATCTGCTCTTATCAAAAAACAAATAAATAAAGAAAGAAATCACCCACAGAATGGCTCTTGTTTGTGATGAGTGGCTGGAAACTGGACGTAATATTTAGAGAGACAGAAAAATGAGTAACGCAAGGACAAGTCGAGTTAGGTTAAGCTGGGTTGGACTGGGTTGGGTTGGGTTGGGTTGGGTTAGGATAGGCTAGGTAAGGTTAGGCTGGATTAGGTAGGGTTAAATTACGTTGGGTCAGATTGCTTTAGACTGGAAAAGGTTAAGTCAGGTCACACAGTTAGATTAATTACATTACATTAAAAATAGATTAGGTTTAAGTAAATTTACATTAGGCTAGGTTAGGTCTGACAGGAGCCAATATTAACCCTTCCCCTTAACAAAACATTCCCTTATTCCAGCAGGACTCGAAATATCAAACATGGAGTGATTTTACCCTAGACTTTCGTGGATTTTGCTTAGAATGCCACAATACGTATCAATTTTTCGTTTCCTCTGCTGAATATAATCGTCTGGAGGCAGCTGGAATTAAGAAAAGTGAGAGAGAGAGAGAGAGAGAGAGAGACAGGGAACTGCCATTAGGTCCTCTGTTTTGCCACGGACAGAGAGACAGTCAAGCAAACAGGCATGACGAAGCAAAAAGAATGGCAAGAAGAAAAATACTGCATAATAAAAACAATGCGTCACACGAGAGAGAGAGAGAGAGAGAGAGAGAGAGAGAGAGAGAGAGAGAGAGAGAGAGAATCAGTTACCCTGGACCTTCTAGCCCAATTTAACAAGCCTTACACAATAAATGGAGCAACAGTGACCCAGGGAATACAATGTTAACCTTCCGACCCGCTTCTGCATTTAGCCCGGGTTCGATTCTCAGCCGGGGAGGGCATTTAAGTGGCTGTTATTACCACCCTATTGTAGTTATTCTCACCCTATTTAGTGATTACAAATTCTGACATAAATATAAACAATACAACACAACCACATGCACTGGTTTTACTATGGTTGGATTGCTTTCATCTGAGAGAACTGGCCCACTGACAAACCTGACTACTAAGGGTGCATGAAAATTTGATGGAATGAGTCTCCTTGGTTATCAGTCAATTCAGCTCTACAAACAGACTACACCTGACCATCAACTGGGCAGAATGGGGTTGGGGATCTTGGTGAGGTGAAAAAAGAAATGTGCTATAGTATATTTTAATCTAATCATTGGGTGA
Organism: Coenobita brevimanus; assembly: GCF_032717465.1. Taxonomy (NCBI): domain Eukaryota; kingdom Metazoa; phylum Arthropoda; class Malacostraca; order Decapoda; family Coenobitidae; genus Coenobita; species Coenobita brevimanus. The sequence continues at coordinate 58,474,500 of NC_136966.1, forward strand.
GAGAGAGAGAGAGAGAGAGAGAGTGTGTGTGAGTGAGTGCGTGAGTGAGTGAGTGAGTGCAGCATCCAGCTCACTACTCCTGTGCGCTATTCGTGCAGGCCGTAATTTCTAGTTGGGCGGCAGTGTTGAGTGAGCGAGTGAGTGAGTGCGTGATTAGGTGCGTGCGTGAGAAAGTGAGTGAGCGAGTGCAGCCTCCAACTCCCTACTCCGGTGTGGTATTCGTACAAGTCCAAGTTTCTGGTTGGGTGGGTTGTGTTGGGTGGCCTTAAACTCTGCCTTCCAGCCCTTGCCTCTCTCAATGCTGGACTGGCCTCTGGAATACCTGATGACAACCAATTTACACACCTATACGTCTATCTACCTGACTATCTATCTATCTGTCAGTCTATCTATCTACCTACCTGTCTAGCTATCTATCGTCACACTCCTTAATCCCGTAAAGGGTGGCCACAAACAAAAAGTCTCCACGTCACCCTCTCCTCCGCAATCTGTCTGTCGTCTCTCCAACTCACACCCCTCCCCTATTATATACCTCTCCACCCCATCCCTCCATCTCATCCTCGGTCTCTCCCTCCCCCTTCCCCCTCCATCTCACTCACATACACCCTCCTAGCCAGTCTCTCATCCTCCATCCTCTCAACATAGCCAAACTATCTTAAAGTTCTTCTCCTAATGCCTTCTAAAACATCAACATCAACACAGCAACTCCCCTTCACTTCCTCGTTTGTTTGCCTCTGTTGGCTTACAGAGAGAGAGAGAGAGAGAGAGAGAGAGAGAGAGAGAGAGAGAGAGAGAGCGCAACCTACTTAACCCAACGTCCTTTATGATAGTCAATATCTTGCTAAACTTCCTCAATTTTTAAGACGCAAAGTCTAACAAAGAATGGAAAGTTTGCAAGCTGGTTATAAGGAGAGAGAGAGAGAGAGAGAGAGAGAGAGAGAGATTCTGTATGCGAGTGTATGTAGGTGGGTTTGTGGTGTGTGCCTGTGTATTTGTGCATCGATGTACATAAATGTGTGTGTGTGTGTGTGTGTGTGTGTGTGTGTGTGTGTGTGTGTGTGTGTGTGTGTGTGTGTGTGTGTGTGTGTGTGTGTGTGTGTGTGTGTGTGTGTGTGTGTGTGTGTGTGTGTGTGTGTGTGGTTTGTTTATGTATGTGTATTAGGCTGCAAGAAAAAACGTCACAGACAGAGAGAGAGATAAAAGAAGCAATTTTATGGAAGAGAGAGTCCTGATTGAATATTAAATGTGGAAAATGTTTTGCCTGGGACGTCTCCATATATATACCCCTTCATGGAGGTCTTGCTGTGTGTAGGCTGTTTATGTCGCTGTGATCCCCCCCCCTCCTCTCTCTCTCTCTCTCTCTTTCTCTCTCTTCATATATCCCTTTCTGTAGTCGTTGCTGAGTGAGGGCTGTTATGTAAGACCTTTGAGATTCAGTGCTTTATCATGCTCCCTCCCTCCCTCCCTTCCTCCCTTTCTCTCTCTCTCTCTCTCTCTCTCTCGCTGACTCATGCCGCGTCCAACTGTGCACCAAAGGAAAAACTCAACCATTTTTTTTTTTCCCTTCCAAATTTCACGGTTGAGCTGCAAAGTGGGGTTGCCTGTGATACTAGACCCCTACTTCTGCGTTTCATTCCGGTTCGCGCGCTTCACTGTTTCATTTCGCGCGTTTTAGTGTTTCATTCCGCGTTTCAGTGTTTCATCTCAGTTCTCGCGTTTCAGTCCTTTATTCCAATTCGTGCGTCCCGTTGTTTTGCTCTGGTTCGCGTGTTTCAGTAGTTTATTCCGGTTCACGCGTTTCAGTGTTTCATACAGTGTCACTCGCTTATTTATTTATTTACTTATTTAACGAGGTCTCTCGAGGTTCTCTTAGTTTTGAATCGGTGTAAAGGAATTATTGACTACGCCTGTATAACCAAGTTTTCGCCCACGCTTCGCTGTGGCAGGGTAAGGTGTTATAATAAAGTACGTATTTTCATCGGGTAAGGAGTCTCCCTAGCACCTCTTCCTTAGCGGTTTATTTTTGGATATGGTTAGTTAATATCATTTTGTATCTTATTTATGCAGCGAATGGTGATATGATTTAAGCAACACTGAGGAGGACAGTAAGGTGTATGAAGCAAAACAAATTGCTTAGGACGAGGTATTAGGGAGCTTCCTAAACCTGACTATTAAAGAGAATAGAACAGAGGCAGGGCAGGTGAGAGCAAGGCAGGTTAGTAGGTAAAAGATGTGGAGGGTTAATGGGTAAATTGAAGGGCTAATGGGTAAATTGAAGAATAAATGGGTAAATTGAAGGGTTAATGGGTAAATGATGGGAAGGGTCTATGGGTAAATGAGGAACATCAGATGGAAATAGAGTAAATGATTAGGGAATTGACAGCCATATTACTATACTCCTTTCACCTTAACTTGGCCCAGATTTTCGTCCCACTGAGGTTCATCTCACCAGGCTCGGTGACAGAATAAGAATGCCGTGGCTCTACGTCCTTGCCATAGCACTTCTTCGTGACTAGCATTATATTCCAGTGTTAACCTCATCTCACAACACAGCATTCAAGCTGGGAGGTAATTTTAGGCCAAGTTGAAGTAAATGGAGTATAGCATCGGAATTATAATAGTCACTTGTTCTGGGGTTATTCAGTGAGTAGTTCCTTCTGCATTTCTTATTTCCTCTTTATCTCTCTGTCCTTCCTCTTTCCTCTTCAATCTTTCCGCCTCACCTCACTTCCCTACTGCCCTTCCTCTCTCTCCTACCTCCTCTTCTCCTCCCCACTCCCAACCTCCCTCCCTCCCTCCTCTCTTTCCTTCCTCCTCCTCCCTCCTCCCAGCTCACTTTATCCCTTCCACATAACCCTGGAAAAAGACAAACCACTTAAGGGGTAAATTCATCCCTATCCGTCAGATCTCTCTCTCTCTCTCTCTCTCTCTCTCTCTCTCCACCTCACTTTATCTCTTTCATATAACCCTAAAAGAGAGAGATCATTTATGGGCCACAGTCCTTCCTATCCCCCGCCCTCTCTCTCTCTCTCTCTCCCCCCGCTGACTCCGCCCCACGGTTCACGGGAGAGAGAGTTCGAATCCCCTAAGCTCCCCCCTCCTCCCTTATATCTCTTATGGCGGGGAGGTCTATCGTAAGCTAGAGGGGTCTGCGCCCCCCTCTCCCCTCCTGTGGGTAGAGGGGATGATAAGCATTGGGGAGTTTTGGTTTTGTGTGTGTGTGTGTGTCTGAGAGAGAGAGAGAGAGAGAGAGAGAGAGAGAGAGAGAGAGAGAGAGATCCAGTACCGCTGCACCTGTCTAATTATTCAGGTGATCAGTGTGCCGTGGGTGAATAATCGTGCTACGGGAGGTGAAGTGCCGTGTGCGAGGAAGTATACAACCTACCCACCTCAATAATTCGACCTGGTATTATTTCCTATCTCTCTATCTGTCTCTAGATCGTATTCCAGTACGGTTAGGAAGCTTAGTAACACCTCTTCCTTACCGATTTATTCCTGATTCTGCTCCGTTACTATATTCTGTGTGTTATCCATGCTATTTATTTCGATACTGAAAAGGTCTAAGAAGCAAACCGGGGGATATTAATGAGTAGTCTGGAGAATGAATCGCTAAGGAAGAGGTGTTAGGGAGCATCGGTAGCACAAGGCAGTGGTCGCCTTTAAGCAGCCTCCAGGACACCCATGTATATTTCCTCGCATTTAGTAACAGCCGACAGTACCGCCGAGGGAATGGAAAGGTTAAGGGTCAGGAGAGTGGGACAGGTAGACAGAGGTATGGGGTAACGGTAGAGATGGACCAAGGAAGGAGGAGACAAAGACAGTGGGACAGGATTATGGGACAAAGCGGACTGGAAAGGTTAAGGGTCAGGAGAGTGGGACAGGTAGACCGTCGGATGGGGTAACGGTAGAGATGGACCAAGGAAGGAGGAGACAAAGGCAGTGTGACAGGATTATGGGACAGATGGACCATGGGACAAGAAGACTTAAAAAACGAGTGAGGAAAAACTCTGGAAAAGCTGGACCACAGGAGAGATAATGCAACAGATGGACCACAAAACAAGAAAATGGACCAGTAAACGTGGACCAAGATAGCAAGACAACAGAGAGACAGACAGGATAAAAAAAAAATGTACCACGGAAGAGACGAACCGAGAAAAAGAAACCTCACAGAGAAGATGGACCAAGGGCAGATGGACCAGGGAAAATAATGGACCAGTAGGCGTGGACCAAAATAATGGGACAGAATGGCAAAAAAGAGATGAACCACAGACTAACGAGGACCACAGAAAAGATTAACCCCCCAAAATAATGAACCGCGAAACATGATAGTGGACCAATAACGATGGTGTAAGATATTGGGACAGAATAATAGAAAAGATGGACCAGGGAGGAGGAAAACTGCAAACAGGATGGACCACGACGCAGGATGATGGTACAGATGAACCGCGGGACAATAATGGGATGGGGTAATGGAACAGATGGACCATGGGACGAACTACGATAAAAAGGACCACTAAAAGACGAACCACAAAAAACATGGACCAGGTACCAGGCTGATGGACCGCTGGGCATGGACCGGGAGGAGGGTAGGCACCGGTCCATGTACACTGGCTGGCTCTCTCGGCTTTAACACTAGGACCAGCTACCTCCATTTCAAACCCTTTTAATATCATGATGAAACCCACTAAAAAAAAATGCTGAATGGCCCTCAAACTCAAAAGCAGAATTGAAATTTTAAATGGCTATATATGAGTTTTTTTAAGCCTTTAATGGTGGTGGAGAGGGACGCCTTCACGTGGTGGAATTGTTATGATCGTGTGGATCCGCTGCCTAATCACACTACTACTACTATTACTATTATCATTATTATTATTACTACTACTACTACTGCTACTACTCCCTTCAGTGCCTTGGGATTTTATATATACATATTTTTTTTTTCTATTTTGCTATGTTGAGGGACTAGGAAATAATGGAAGTAGGGGTGAGGGGTGAGGGGAAGAGAAGGAGGCGAACAGGTGAAGGGAAAAGACGAGGGGAGATGTAGGTGAAAGTAAAGGAACACCACACACACACACACACACACACACACACACACACACACACACACACACACACACACACACACACACACACACACACTTCCGTACATGCCAAACAGTGAACAGCGCTGGTCTATTTTTACAATCTTATCATGAAAAATACAGTGACCTTCAACCCTTTCATCCACTTTTGTTCACTCGCGGTTACTGAAGGGCCAGGTGCATACACTCTGCGGTCAATAATTCCTTTACAAAATATTAAAACACGGTCGGTACCTTAACGATGTCATGATTCCAGCAACACCCCCAGGACAACATCTTAAGTTCTGTCTGTCTGTCCGTCTGTCTGTCTATCTGTCTGTCTGTCCCTCCCTCTCTCTCTCTCTCTCTCTCTCAACCCCGAAGCGTAGAGCACTGACCTAACCTGTATCATGCTGGGCTAAAAACAACACTAATCAAGAGAGAGAGAGAGAGAGAGAGAGAGAGAGAGAGAGAGAGAGAGAGAGTGAGAATTCTCTTACATATTAAAGTAGCAAACTTTATTAAAACTCTCAATATAATAAAATATATATTAAATGTCTGAATATATTAAAAGATCGAATATATTAAGTTTGAATACTGTATATTAAGAATCTGAATATTTTAAAAGTGTGATTATGAGAACTTTGAATATTATAAAAGACTGAATATATGAATAATTTCAATATATTAGAACTCTGAATATATGAACGTTTGAATATATTAAAAGTTCGCGCCTCCAGCATCTTCAGAATTTTTTGTAGCGTCTTGCAAGGAGGCGTCTGAGTTAAGTGGATGGAACCTAATCTTGCTTGATGTCTTGTGCAGTGAGGCGGGAACACAATGCCTCTTTATGGTGCAACTTGTGGCCGACAGAGTACACCACACACACACACACACACACACACACACACACACACACACACAGACACTTTACATTAAGTACGATAACTCTTCCCACTGTTGAATGCGGCACTGAGGCCGATTTCATGGATAGAGAGTGTGTGTGTGTGTGCAGGGGGGGGAGGGGGTTTGCCCGTTGTGTGTGTGTGTGTGTGTGTGTGTGTGTG
>NC_136966.1:58485629-58500629 GCF_032717465.1 Coenobita brevimanus
GCATGCGCACATACATACAGAATACTTAAACTCTCTCTCTCTCTCGTACACCTGATACAGCCGTTTTCCCCTACTTTGTTCCTCCATCTTGTCACCTCTTCCCACTTTCTAATTCACTTTGCGTTCCTTTCCTGTTCCCTTCCCTGCCTACGTAGGACGCTGTATAAAATGACACTTTATTTCGCTTTATTTTGAGTACCACACACCATCATCTTCAGCTTAGGAAAGGGATACTGTATTAAAAGACTTACGGTATTAACAATCTCATTAACGTCTTCATTAGGGCAAAGTAACTATATATTTAACTCCTGCTTCCTCCAATGATTTTATAGACTGTTCCGTGAGATTTTATGAGATTTCGGGAGGTCATTCCAGTAAACACGAGTGATTTCAGTAAAAGAAAAAAAATGGTATATCAACATGGTTCCAATTCTCAAACCATTAAGGCGCTGCAGTGGTGATCTGAAGGTGGAAATGATTTGCTTCATAATTAACCCACAATTAGACAGGGAAACCTTTACAACGCTGGGTGGTAACCATATAATCAACCCATAAGTGTTCCCTGTATGTCAACAAGTGGTTTGGCGGAGGCCACCCTTTACGGGATTATGGCGTCTGACTATAGATAAATGGTTAGCTAGACAGATGGACAGATAGACAGACAGATAATTTGTAGCTATGTAAAGATGAGAATTGGACTCATGACTAGCATCATTCTAGTCTCAGTATATTACTATAAATCAGCGTTCATGGCGGATGGATGGGAATTTCAGGCTAAGTTAGGGTAGAAACAGGATAGTCAGATCAACCCTCCTGTCTGACCACACCTGACCATCCACCAAGCTGAAACGGGTTTGGGACTTGTCAGGTTAGGGTAAACGCACTACAGTGGCTCTGCTAAGGTGAGAATGATCGTCCGGTAGCAGCAAAAATTACACACACACACACACACACACACACACACACACACACACACACACACACACAGAACTATTATGACGAGACGAACACGAAATTTTGCGCATCTGACTTCATAGATCTCAGTGGCAAAAAGTGGAGTAAAAACCAGTGAATATACAGTACATGAAAAACGCTCACTGAGCCTTGAAGAAAGTATGGTATTTTTATTATAATTAATAGTAATAATAAAATTAGTAGTAGTAGTGGTAGTAAAATGGTGGGTGACAGAGACTTGGAGGCGCTTTGTCTGCGGCCACCCTTTGCGGGATTAGGGCGTCGGGCTATAGATAGATATATAGATAGATAGTAGTAGTAGCAGTAGTAGTAGTAGTGGTTGTAGTAGTAATACTGTAGTAGTAGTAGTAAGAGTAGTAATGGTGGTGGTGGTGGTGGTGGTGGTAGTAGTAGTAGTAGCAGTAGTAGTAGTAGTGATGATGATGATGATGATGATGATGATGATGATGATAAAAAAATAACACTAACAAAAAGTACAATCACCACACATAAAAAAAAATAAAATAATGGAAGCAAAACCACATAACCCCACCCTTCTTGGAGGTGACCGGAGCTCTCACCTCAAGACTCCCCCAAGGCTGCACACTAGGAAAACATACTTAGATCCACAGGCCGTTAGGTACACACTCCTCATCGCTGTCTACTCGCTTATCTACTGTTATCATGAGTGCTTTAGGTTTGATTAAGGGTAGATTAATGATGAGCAGGATAGATATGGATGGAAAAGGGAGAGTTAAGCATGGAAATACAGATAAACGGTAAATTATCGTACGTTTGGCAGAGTGGGGAGAGATGCTATAAATATACAACCGGTGTGGAAGATCACTGCATTCCCCAGTTGACACTTGGAAGGATAAGGTAGATTCTCTCTCGTAAGTATGCCTTTAACCTACTTTACTCCAGGGACCTCGTTCTTGCTTCAATCTTTCTACTTTTAAAGGGCTTTATTCGGCTTAGGAGAGACTTAGCGCTGCAGCCGTTTGATATAGCCGTCACTAACAACAGAAGTGCCAGAGGCCTTTCCAAAACTCAGTAAAATCGTCTAGAAGTAGTAAGAATAACAAAAAAAAAGTCACCGGAATGAAGGGGTTAAGTATGGTGTGTGTGTGTGTGTGTGTGTGTGTGTGTGTGTGTGTGTAAAGTAAATTAATGTGACAAGACCCTGGGTTTCTCGTAATTTTACCAAACGCAAAGCAACCATTGGACCTTTCAACTGGCAAATGCACAGTGATCGTATGTGTCTTTCTCTCAAGTGATTTCCACAGGCAATAACACTAATCAACTATGTACTTTCAAGGAGTTGTTATTGTTTTTATTATTATTATTATTATTATCATCATTATTATTATTATTTTACTTTTTACTGATCAGGCTACTACGTCTGTTACTACTACGATCATTATAATTTTTTTTTCTTTAGTCATTTCGACATAACGATGTAATTCTCTTTCTCGCTTCCACGGAATTTCAACGGTGATTAGGTCTCTCTCTCTCTCTCTATCTATCTATCTATCTGTCCATCTATCCCTTTACCGATCCACATCTATCCATATCTATCTATCTTCCTCACAGAAGATGGAAACCAAGACGTCGGTTATGGTAGTGGTGGCAATGGTAGTGATGGCAGTGGGCATGGCAGACGCTAAGGGCCTGGCACCCCCCCTGCCCTCCACCATACCCAAGGGCTGCAATGTTCACCCCCCAAACCCACCATCATCATTCTGCAAGGAGTTTTGCGATATATCGGGCGAATTTGGTCAATACTACTGCTGCGACTCCAAAGGTATGAACGGGTAGGGTGGGGTAGGGTAGGGTAGGATATCGTAAGGTAGAGTTGGGCTGGGTAGGGTAGGGTAAGGTAGGATTGAGTGGGGTGGGGAACTGTAGAGTAGGGCGGGGTAGGGTAGGGTGGGGTACGGCAGGGCTGGGTTGGCTAGGGTAGTGTAAGGTAAGGTAGTGTAGGGTTGGGCTGGGTAGGTTACGGCAGGGTAGGGTGGGGTTGAGTACGATTAGGTAAAAAAAAGAAAAAAAAAACGATATTAAACTACTCCCCCATTAAACTGTAGAGTCCCAAAGCCAGGATAGTGCAGTAGGAATTATTATTATTATTATTATTATTATTATTATTATTATTATTATTATTATTATGGGAAGATGATCAGCCTGCTTCCCCTGATGGCTTTAATATTTCTAACAGCTTCCAGTCCCTCCCCCCTTTTTTTTCTTTTTATCGCAGGACCAAAATTCCGACTAGGAAGTTCTGTTTTTTCTAATTCCTCTCATATTTTTTCACCTCATACTTTTTTTTTTATCCCTCTTCATACTTTTTCATCCTTCTGACACTCCTTTCAAATCTCTCTCATACTTTCTGCACCCCTCTCACACTTATTTTGCATCCCTTTCATTTTCTTCTTTCCCCTCACTTTCATAATCTCATCACACTTTTTTCACTCCTCTCACACCTCTTTCTCCCCATCACACTTCTTAATCCCTCGTAATTTTTCCACTCCTCTGACACACACCTATCTCTCTCTCTCTCTCCCCATCACACTTTGTTAATCCCTCACACTTTCTTCACTCCTCTCACACACCTTTCTTTCCCCTCACACTTTCTTCACTCCTCTCACACACCTTTCTTTCCCCTCACACTTTCTTAATCCTCATCACAATCTGATCTCTCACACCTTCTTCACCTCTCACACTTTCTCCAATCTTCTCACCCGCCTCTCACACTTTTTCCACCCCTCTCACCCGCCTCTCTCCCCTTCAGGTAATCGCTCCGGTCAGTGCCCCTCCACCTACATGTCTGACTCCGAGATCCGCCACCTGTGCGACAAGACCCAGCCCCATTACCCCTTCCACCTGGACTGCACCACCGACGCGGACTGTGAGCCAGGGAGGAAGTGCTGTTACGCCCCCGGGAACCACCAGTTACTGTGTCGACGAGCTGTTTAGAGGACCGTACACATGGGACTTCGTAACACTTCTTCTTTAGCGACTGAATTTCTCTAGTAACTCTTCAACATCCTATCGCATGCCACCTACACGGCTATTATCGACATGGGTTACATTGCTATAGAAGAGTGTTTAAAGGATCGTATATCTTGGACTTCCTAACATCTTTTCCTTGGCGATTTACTTTTACGTGTTATCTCTGAGTGCTGTCCTGCATGTTAATTATATAGCTTCAATATAAATAACATACAAGAGGATGCTAATGTGTAATAGGCAAAATAAATCGCTTGGGAAGAGGTTACGACACTTAGCTTGAAGCGGGAATACAGAGAGGAGGCTTCGTTAACAACTCTTCTTTAGCGACTTAGCCATAGTAAGCCTTGCATATTTTATCCCATGCCATCTACAAGGTTTTAATATCGACACAATTTACTCCAATAACCTGGAAGAGGATACCGAGGTGTCATGAGGGGAATCAATCGCATAGGAAGGAGTGTTACGACATCTACATAGCCAACATAGAATGCCATCCAAACATAATAAAAAACAGAACAAGACTACGATAAACAAGAGGATAAACGACAACAACAAGAGGATAAAGAGCAACAACAAAAGGATAAACAGCAACAAGAACAACAAGAGCATAAACAGCAGCAACAACAGCAACAACGATGCCTTCCAGCGAAACAAACAGGGACATTTCAACACCAAACTGTTTTTACTTTTTTTTAAATACAACTGTTATTTGTTATTTTAATAAATGTTATTCCTGTCAACCTGATGTTATACTTTCCCTCAACTCTGGTCTACCGAATGCAATAAATAAACAGAAAAACAGATACATAAATTAACAGATAAATGTAATAATGCTGACATTCGGTAAAACATGAGGAATTTTGAAACATGAAGATAACAGAAACTAGTCCTTTCACCTCAACCGAGTCCAAATCTTCTTCCTTTGGCAGCATAAGACAATGCTACGGCTCTACATTTCTTCCACAGCACTTCTTCCTGACTAGCATCATATTCTAGCGCTAATTTATCGCTATAACTCAGTATTCAAGATGGAGAGGTAGAAATTCTGGACCAAGTTAGAGGAGAATGAGTATAGCAACCCTAGCCAAGGATGACGAGTGTGTGTGTGTGTGTGTGTGTGTGTGTGTGTGTGTGTGTGTGTGTGTGTGTGTGTGTGTGTGTGTGTGTGTGTGTGTGTGTGTGTGTGTGTTTGCGGCCTCCAGACGATTTAGGAAAGACCCCTCGTCCTGTAGGGGTTAATGAAGGTTGTATTTATCCCTATCATTTTGAAAATCCCTCCAACGATAGATAAACAACCCTCCTACGATAGATAAAACTACATTAAAGTAGGAATTAAAAATAATGTCGGTTATCAAGGTGACGTTCTTAACCCTCTGTCTGCCACGATTTCTCTCACCTGAACAAAATCACCTGGTCTTAGCCTAATTAGAGTTCCCAGGTGTACCAAGAGAGAGAGAGAGAGAGAGAGAGAGAGAGAGAGAGAGAGAGAGAGAGAGAGAGAGAGAAATAAGCACACGGAAAACAAGAAAGACAGACAGACAGACAAATAAACCAAGCCAAAAACATAACCTCCTAGTCACGAAGAAGTGCTGGGAGCCTTCTAAACTACCCGCACTAGGACGCTCCACCTGCCGACTACCTGAGTTTACCGCAGGGCAAGGGAAGGGCAACTTTTGATGAGGTTAACATGTACTCTAATGGCCAAAATTCTCTTGTGCGTCTGAGGTCTTGAACTGAGAAGGTGAAATCGGAGGAAAATTTTGAGAGGTTTGGTAAATCATCATCATCATCATAACAACAACGGTAGTATCAACAAAAAAAAAAAAAAAAAACATCAGTAGTAGTAGTAGTAGTGGTAAAAATGGTAGTAGTAGTAGTAGTAGTAGTAGTAGTAGTAGTAGTAGTAGTAATAGTAGTAGTACTAGTAGTAGTAGTAGTAGTGGTAGTGGTGGTGGTGAAGGTGGAGGTAATATTGATGATGATGATGATGATGATAATAATAATAATAATAATAATAATAATAATAATAATAATAATAATAATAACAACAACATAACTATCTATCTATCTATATACCTAGGCTGCTTCCCCCAAGGAAAGGGAGGTAGCATAACAGCAACAATAAAACAAAAACAACAAACACAATCATCACAATCACAGCATCATCATCATCATCATCCTAACACATCTTTCCACACTTAACACTCCCTGACAACACCACACTACATCTAACACACTCAGCCGAGCACAAAGGTGGTCATTAAGCTTAACACCTGAGGAAACACACTATAGCTACACTGAGTACTTCTGGATAAAGTGTGGAGGTTGTCAGCCTTTGGTTCCTTCTTTCTGGATATAAATAAGAAGTACCACAGGAGAATCACCACACCACAGCATACCACACTACACCACCATCATCATCCTGTCACTACACTACACCATTTCATAACCACCACCACCACCACAACACCACAACCACCACACACAAACATTAACTCCCTCTCTCTCTCTCTCTCTCTCTCTCATGCTCACAAGGGCGTTAACAACAGTACACAAACAGCCAATTAGAGGGAGGTCGTCTGGGAGATATGAGTTCCTGGGTGGCCACTCTACCCGGACGCACCCAGTCACTAGTAGATGCGTAGATGGGTGGATGAGCAGATGGACAGATGGATGAATGGACAGATAAATGAACAAATAGGTAGGTGGATGGATGAATGGATGGATGAATGGACAGATAAATGAACAAATAGGTAGGTGGATGGATGAATGGATGGATAGGATTAAAGAGATGGGCTGACAGACAGACACAGACAGGGATAAAGAGATGGGTAGATAGATAGAATGTTTAACAGGTAGGTAAGCAGGCATACAAAGAGAGAGAGAGAGAGAGAGAGAGAGAGAGAGAGAGAGAGAGAGAGAGAGAGAGAGAGAGTATCGGCAATAAATAAGCTAAATGTACAAGGCCATAAATTAATATGTAGCCCATTTATTTATTTATTTATTTGTAGCAAGAGATGCAAAATAAACAAACAATATTTCTAAAATATTAAGCCTGTCTTGAAACATAATGGAGGTTTGATTTTGCTGGATGATTCTGTACTTTCTCTCCTGTTTACACACACACACACACACACACACACACACACACACACACACACACACACACACACACACACACACACACACACACACACACACACACACACACAGATCTTAGCTACGAAGAAGAACCGGCCTTTTAAGTTTCATCATCAGAATTATCATCAACATCATTCTTCTCCCCCTCCTTCTACTTATCATCATCATTATTATTATTATTATTATTATTACCATCATCATCATCATCATCATTCTCCTCTTCCTCCGTCTGCTTATCATCATTATCATCATCATCATCATCGTCTTCATTCTCCTCCTCCTCGTTTTAATCACCACCACCACCACCACCACATCATCATCATCATCATCATCATCACCTGTCGTATACTGTCAGAGACACTTGGCAAATCTTATAACCCACTGGCAGCATCCAACGCCCTCCAGTGGGGAAAACTTTAGAGAACTTCATGGCGGAAGTTATCAGTGTGTGTGTGTGTGTGTGTGTGTGTGTGTGTGTGTGTGTGTGTGTGTGTGTGTGTGTGTGTGTGTGTGTGTGTGTGTGTGTGTGTGTGTGTGCGTGTGTGTGTGTACAGGTATACTTACAGACCGACAGACTGACAGATAGAAAATAGATATGGATAGATACATAAACAAATAGACAGGAACAGTATACACAAACTCGTGAAAGACGTGGCGTAAGAAACGAGCATTGATCAAAGAAGAAAGTGCGTATTCTTTGGTGATCTTGGCACACGCGGAGACCGGAAGTAGGTAGGGAGATGAAGGGAGTGTATGGATGGGATGTGAGAGAGAGAGAGAGAGACAGGAGGTGTGGGAGGTGAAAAAGTTGATTTGATAGGGAAATGAGTGTGTGGCGGCGAGATGAACGATAAGAGATGATCTGATAGGGAAGTGAATGGAAATGAATGTGTGAAGGAGAGATGAACGATGAGAGGTGAAGAAGAAGATAGCCTGATAGCGAAAGGAATGTGTGAAGGATAGACGAATGATGAGGGGGGAAAAATGAACAGATGACATATCGTTAAGAGATCTTTGCATGAACTGATTTGAACATGATAAGGGCCGTCTTTTTTATCGTATGCTATAACCAGTAATAATTTACGACCTAAGAAGCATCCACAATACACTAAGAAAAATCAAGAACCACCAACACAACAAGCGTCACAAAGTTCATTCATTTCACACAAACACACGTAAAGCGGTAGACCTCCAGCCACAACGGAAATCGAAAAATAGATCACGTTTTGCGCCTGGGACTAAACACCTCCTGGCCTTCGCACCACCACCACAAAAACGAAAAAAAAAAAAAAGAAAGAAGAGAAGGAAAACATACATCAACTTGAAGCCCGAGGTGCTTCCTACGATAAATGAGGAGATAAAGACACACACACACACACACACACACACACACACACACACACACACAACGGCAGGGCGACACCAGCAGCCTCTCTTCATAGTCAATGTGGACTTGACTCCCAACTCTTTAGGCTCATCTAATTCACAACTCGATCATTTAAAAACTATTGACGTGAACGAAAAATAAAACGCAAAAAAAAAAAAAAAGTTTAGACGGTGCAAGTAACTATAATAAAAATCACCAGTTATGGAAAGAGAAAATTTTGATAGACAGACAGATACACAGACAGACAGACAGACAGACAGATAGACTGATAGATATAGAGGTAGATGGATAGATCATTATACCAATTCAAAAACAGAGAATCCACAAATTTCACCATATACGGGGGAAAAACCAAAATAACTGCTCAGAAGCCAATCATAATATTAATCAAATGGCAAATAAGAAACAACAGCAGAAAATGGAAAACAACAACGGGAATAAAAATAGATACATAATAGATATACATTAAAACTATTTGGGTGAACAGCAAAATAAAGAGAGAGAGAGAGAGAGAGAGAGAGAGAGAGAGAGAGAGAGAGAGAGACGGGCCTCCTCCCCCTCCATTCATAAAGTATTTCAGAGGGTGACCACTGCAGAATTAACCTAGATTTTTCTGGTTAAATCGCAACTGTGGTTTCATTAAGGCAACATTATTAACCAGCACTGCATGACGGGGCTCTAAATGGCTGGGAGAGGCGCATTAACACGCAACATAAAAAAAAAAAAAAATGAGTGGATGGTTATGCATATGAGGTGGAGTCAGGATTCCCAGGGCTGGAAGGGTGGGTTAATGAGTTTGTGGCCCATTTCACTGGCATGATGTAGATTAGTTCTTCTGATTTATTTTTCTTTTGGTGGTGGTGGTGGTGGTGGTGGTGGTGATGATGACGATGATGATGATGATGATGATGATGATGATGATGATGATGATGATCTCTGTACAAAGGTTACGATGCCCGTTCATGAGGTCGAACTGCCAACATTATGATGCAAATTAAGAAAGAACCCAGTGCTAAGAGCCTGAAAAAACGAGAGAGAGAGAGAGAGAGAGAGAGATCCGACACATGGCGTTTAAAAGACCGGGGATGATAGGCAGAGGGAGTTGCAGGCTGAGGAAGAATGTTGCAAAGGTGACCAGACACTGCAAACATGAAGGGCTGAGAATACGGCATCGGTTAACTCTTGCAAATAAAAGCAACACAGATCCAAGCAACCACCAAGCAAGCCTGAAGCAAGATAAGCAAGCCTGAAGCAAGATAAGCAAGCCTGAAGCAAGATAAGCAAGCCTGAAGCAAGATAAGCAAGACAAAACGAAAGAGCGACGCAAGTTTTTGGCAGGTCTATATGATGTTTAAGAAGTTGGACACACTGACTTGAAGGAAGGTAGCCTGTGTGTGTGTGTGTGTGTGTGTGTGTGTGTGTGTTTGTGGATGGCTGTATTTCTATGTCTGTGGGTCTTGTGGCAGATCTGTTAACACTATTATAACGAATTTCAAATCCTGGCCAATTCCCAGCCCCAAACATCGGATTGATCTCCCGCCCTCTCCAACAGCAGTCCAACACTCTACCACCTGACCACTACCTGCTCCAATTTAAGCCACGAGATGCAAGCAGGTCAGTCAATAGGTCAGGGTGTGTCAGTCAATCAGTCAGTCAGTCGGTCAGTCAAGGAAAAGTGTCAATCTACTGGATACTGAGTCGTACTGTGGGCTTTGGGATTCCGTAACTCCTCTTCCTGAGCGATTTGTTTTGCCTACTAAACCTCAACATCCACTTACATGTTACTGATGCAAAATGTTCCGGTGTAATATTCGAACTAAATCGCTAAGGTACGGGAGCTCAGAATACGGCCCATAATTGCTCTCCCAGTCAGCCCATCACTACAAGACCTCTCCCTTTAATAGCCTAATTCTGACCTCGACCCGTGACCTCTGACCTCTGTCGATCTGCACCCTAATGGAATCCCTCTTTCCCTGACCCACACAAATATAATGTGATAATTTTGTGCCATACCGAATCATGTTGTTCATTAGATATTTCGTTAACACACATAGAGTACTTACATATATACTTACATACATACATATACACATGCATACATACATACATACATACTCACACAAGGTACATACATCATAATCCATACATATACATACATACATCACATACATGCATATATACACATTCATACATACGTCTTCGGTGCTGCCAGAAATATAGTAGAAATAGCAACTTTCCTTTTTTCAGTCCATCATTCTTCGTGCGTGAGACAGGGAGGGAATTGAGGGACGTGTGTATAGCCAGGCAATGGAGCGGCCTGGTATTATCAGTACCACCACGTGAAGGCGTCCCATCCCAGCACCTCACTCGAAATGCAAATCCTATAAATCAGTGAAACAGGTACCCCCACTGCCCTGTCCAAGTGAGTTACCATCCACGCATCAGATGGGCAAAACAATAGCCAGTGTGTAGGCCGGCGCTCAACAAATATTTCCCTCCAGCGACAAATACCTCCCTGCCAATTCATTTTCCGTATATATGAACACGTGGATTAATTATACAGGATATTGTTGGACGGGATTTATGCTAATTTCCCGCACACTGTGATATATTTACAGAGGCGCTGCTGCCATGATGATATTGGTGAATTATAAATGGCGATATTTTTTTTCCATCTTGCACTGTTGCGAACAATGATATGGATACTCACTCTCTCTCTCTCACACACACACACACACACACACACACACACACACACAATTTCCTTTCATTCCTTCTCTCTCATTTACTTCGTTTCTCCCCCCGATCCCTACCTCACTTCTTCGTCCCCCCCTCCCCCCCTCTCTCTCTCTCTCTCTCTCTCTCTCTCTCATGTTTTTCCCTCCAGGGTAAAACGGATGCTTTCTTTTATTCCTTGCTCATTGCATTCCCTCCACGATCCCTTACATCTTTCTCTAAGTCGAGGAGGAGACATTGCGTTGAAGGAATGACGAGGAGAAATGGAGGAAGAAATGAGAGAGAGAGAGAGAGAGAGAGAGAGAGAGAGAGAGAGAGAGAGAGAGAGAGATGGACGAAGGATGGAGGGGAAATTGATTATAATGGGCAGGAAGAGACGAATAAAGGGAAGAAGCAGAGACGGAGGGAGGAGGAGGAGGAGGAGGGGAAGATTCTGTGTATGTATGTAAGTGTGTATGTATGTGTGAATGTATGTTTGCAGGTATGTATGCATGTACCAGTACGCTGGGCTATGTACAACATGTACTGTATATATTAGCCACGCTGACGGACACATTATCAAATTAATCAGTGTGTGTGTGTGTGTGTGTGTGTGTGTGTGCAATGGGACAGTGTGGAAGGGAAAGGAAGACTTAAAACTGAGTGTGCGAGTGTCTTGGAGGAGAGAACGCTTTACCGACTGTAAACAGAGAGAGAGAGAGAGAGAGAGAGAGAGAGAGAGAAGACACGAAACAACACATACACAGACAGACACAGAGCAAGGAGTAGCAAAAATCAAACCCAAATAAAACTGTTTGCTTCCGTGACGACAAACACGGTCATAAGGAAATAAAGGAAGCCATACGTTTGTCATCTAAGGCAGGATCTGGCCAAACACACTGGCGATGGGGAGAGAGAGAGAGATGGGATGGGTGATGATGATGATGATGATGATGATGATGGTGATTGTGATGGTGGTGATGATGATGATTACGTGTGTGTGTGTGTGTGTGTGTGTGTGTGTGTGTGTGTGTGTGTGTGTGTGTGTGTGTGTGTGTGTGTGTGTGTGTGTGTGTGTGTGTGTGTGTGTGTGTGTGTGTGTGTGTGTGTGTGTGTGTGTGTGTGTGTGTGTGTGTGTGTGTGTGTGTGTAAATCAGGGAAAAATAAAATCACGCCACAGAACAGAACCAGGAAGAAGGAAGAGGGAGGGCGGAAGGAGGTAAGAATCTGATAAAAGCCATAAGAATGAAGAAAGGTTGTAAACTCGGCTCATGGATAGCATTCTCTTGAGCTAGGGGGCTTTCCTTAGCACTTCTTCGTGACTATTATATTTCATTGATATTTTACATTTAATTTTTGACTACTATATAATTCTATTTTAGTTTAGCGGAGTGGAGAGGATGGAAAGGACTTTAATGTACTGGTGTTGTGATGAGAAGGGGTAGACTGAGTTGGTTTGGACTTGTGGAGAGGATGGAGGATGACAGCTGGATGTGGAGGGTGGGAGGTGTGAACGTTGAGGGTAGAACTCCAATTGGCAGACCGAAAAAGACCTAGGACGAGGTCATAGCCCGTGATGGAGTGAATAAAGGGGCTGCTAGAGATCGAGCAGAGTGGGAACGGCGCATGCAACGAAGGGTAAGTTAAAACAATGAACATTAACCCCTTCAGTACCGGGCCAGCATCATTCACTTGCCCGCAGACCACACGAAGGGAAATAATTGATGAGACAGAGAGAGAGAGAGAGAGAGAGAGAGAGAGAGAGAATCCTGCAGGCGTCTTCAGCGGGTGAGGCAGGAAAATAAAGCGAGAAGAAGAGCCAGGAAATAAGGAAAAGGAATGCCAAGAGGAGCGGATGGAGGAAGGCGGTGCGGACACGGGAGGAGGAGGAGGAGGAGGAGGAAAGCTGCCAGGGATCGAGTCAGCATCTCCTGGTTCTGTCCGTGCGGCCATCTGACAGGCAGGCCAGTCACTGTCTCTCTCACCTCCTCATATGTCGCAATGCAGTAGTCATAGAAACTCAGATAAGTTACCCCTTGAATGATGCTAAGACATGAACAAACGCTACTTCATAATGCCCAGTGCTATAGTCGACCATATTTAGATAGACAGACTGATAGATAGACAGACGGATAGATAAAATGGATGGATGGATAGATAGACAGACAGGCAAATGCAAAGACAGAAAGTTACATAGAGAAATACACTTAAAGACACAGACATATACTGTAGATAAATGGAGAGAGAGAGAGAGAGAGAGAGAGAGAGAGAGAGAGAGAGAGAGAGAGAATAGCTGTCAATGCTAAACTTATGTCACCGTAAAATCAGAGGCACCTGGCACACACACACACACACACACACACACACACACACACACACACACACACACACACACACACACACACACACACATTTGGAATCAACGAGAAAATCCCTCCAAATTTAATTCAATATGAAGTAATTTTGTGTGTGGGGAAGCAGAGGAGGAGGAGGAGGAAGGAGAGAAATGAGGAGGAGAAAAGGGGGAGGAGAGGGGAGGGATAGACAGAGGAGAGGAAGGGAGAAGAGACGGGGAGGGGGGGGGAAGAGGAGAAATGAAAGACGCGGAGGAGAAGGAAAGAAGGGAAAGGAAGAGGAGAGAGAAGAAGAGAGTTGAGGAGGAACGGAACAACAGATGGAGAAGACAGGCAACAAGGAAGAGACGAAAGGATGAAGAAAGGGAAGAAGGATTAGTGAAGGAAGAGAGGGGGAGAGAGAGAGGATTGGAAGGGGAAGAAGAGGGAAGAGGAGAGGAAGGAGAAAGAGAAAAGGGGAGAGAGGAAAAGGACAGGAGAGAGACAGGAGGGATGGAAGGGAAGGGAAGGCAGGAGAAGGAAGGATGATAAAAAAAAAAAGGAGGGGGGGAATTCTAAGTCTCTCTCTCTCTCTCTCGTAATTTACCTGTCTACCTTAGGCTCCTCTAAGCCCACGGCAAAATCTTTTCCAACATGAAATTTTTCCATTAAAAAAAATATATTACATTTTTATTTATCTTGTATTTTACGTGGAACAGTATAAAAAAAAAATGCTGAGGGAATATTCCATTTTTTTCATTATTATCACTATCACCAAAGTCGTTTTTATTTTTATTATCATTATCATCATCATCATACCGTCATTATTGTTGTAATCATCATTATCAGCAGCGTTTTTCCTGCCACCATTATTATCATCACCAAAATTATTATTATTATTATTACCTCTATCATCATCTTATTGATCATTATCACCATCCTCATCAAAATATCAACATTTACCTCTATGTACTCCGTGTGTGTGTGTGTGTGTGTGTGTGTGTGTGTGTGTGTGTGTAAACAGAATATTTTTTTATTTGTCTTTCTTCCGAGCCAAAACACACACACACACACACACACACACACACACACACACACACACACACACACACACACACACACACACACACACACACACTTTAATTTCAAACGTACACGAGAAAGGCAAGAACAGAGTAAGTTGAAATATCAGCTTCTGGCGGAACGGTAGGGAAATGAAGCCGGATTAGGCGTGACGCGCCGAATGAGATGTCTAGAGCGAGATGCTTAGTACAAATACGTGGCCTCTGCGCACTTCCGGCCGCTGCGCACTTCCGGCCGCTGCGCACTTCCGGCCGCTGCGCACTTCCGGCCGCTGCGCACTTGTTCTTACGGATGTCTCTCGGGCTTCCACCTCGATTCCGAAACGTTTGCAAGTACACGGGTCTGCTTTCAATCCTCTCGCAATTGCAACAAGAT
>NC_136966.1:58503129-58508129 GCF_032717465.1 Coenobita brevimanus
CTATTACTGCTACTACTACTACTACTACTGTATCACTACCACTATTATGATCATTATTATTATTATTATTATTATTATTATTGTTATTATTATTATTACTATTATTATTATTATTATTATTATTTTTATTATTCTCATTCCATAGTTCACTTTCCATCCACATTTTCTCAGCCAACCTAGACCCACACTCCATTCATTTTCCCTGCCCCACATCCCCATCTTTCAATCAACACAGGAAAATGAGGGTAAACATGAATCGCCACTTCCTCTCTCACTCATTTTCAACTTATTTCCCAACTCCCCATCATCCAAGCCTCACTTCTCCATCTTAATATTTTCCTGGCTAACCTGAGTCATATACCAAGCATTTTTCCCTGCCCACCAAGCTCATCTTTCCCTCTTTCTCTCCACTCTCTCCCTGCCTACCAAGCTCATCTTTCCCTCTTTCTCTCCAATCTCTCCCTGCCCACCAAGCTCATCTTTCCCTCTTTCTCTCATTTTTCCAGAAGCGCAGGGGAAAATATATATATAAGTAAAGAAGTCCTCCGTATCAACAAATGCCCCCATGTTCTGCTGGGATGGGATGGGATGGGACGGGAGGGGAGACTAATACAAATGTTGGCCAAATATGCACAGCGGCTGGCAGAGAGAGAGAGAGAAAGAGGGAGAGAGAGAGTGTGTGAGAGAGTGAGAGAGTGGTCGGCTGGGTTTGTCTTCACCCACTCCTGCACTTTACCAGACCTTCCTGTATTTTGCTATATATACATATTTTCCCCACACAATCGCCAGCACAGAATTGGCCACTGGCGAGATAATGGCTACATGAAAGTTAAAAAAAAAAAAAATCTACATATATAATTTCCGCTTCCATAATCACGGCAAAGTCAAAGCATATTCGACAATATTATATTTAGTTATTTCCACACAACATTTTTCCTATTTTAAACGCGATTTGTGATGATATTACAAAAAAGTATTACTGGCGATATTTTCAACATCCTTGTACGCCCAAACTCGCAGATGGTCTATCTATCTGTCTATCTATATTCAGACGCCGTAATACCGGAAGGGGTGATCACAAACAAATCGCCTCCGTGTCGTCCTGTCCCCCCCTTCTGTATCTCACACCCTCCTCTTACAGTATAACCCTGTTCATCTCATCCCTCCATCTTATCCTCGCTCTCCCCCTCCTCCCCCCATCCACACACACACACACACACACACACACACACACACACTTCTGGTCAGTCTCACATTTTCCATCCTCCCCATTCAGCCAAACCATGTCAGAGCATTTCTCCTAACGCTTTCAATCACATCCACATCAACGCCACAACTCTCCTTCAATTTCTCATAAATTTCCCTTTAGAGTGAACTGAGGTAAATGGATAACAAACTGTATTCAAGAGTCTGACCGGCTCAAGAATCGATCTCCAGTCCTTCCACTCACAAATTGTACATGCTAACCAATGCATCATATATTTTCGAAGGCAGGACGGCTTAAGGTATACTCCATTCACTTTAACTTGACTCATATCTTCGTCCTTTTGCAGTGTATTTCAAGCAGCTCAGTGGCAGAAAAACTGCTACGACTCTACATCCTATTTCATAGCACTTCTTCGTGACTAGCAACAAATTCTGGTGATAATCTCCTGCTGCAACTTAGCATTGAAGAGAGAGAGAGAGAGAGAGAGAGAGAGAGAGAGAGAGAGAGAGAGAGATACAGGAAGTAGCTCTCGAATTGCTAGTCACGAAGATGAGGCAAATGGATGAGGAACACTATATACACACGTATATACGTGGGCAAGTAATAAAACACACACGCACACACGTGAGCATTTGGCTGTGTGTGTGTGTGTGTGTGTGTGTGTGTGTGTGTGTGTGTGTGTGTGTGTGTGTGTGTGTGTGTGTGTGTGTGTACAGTATGTATGTATGTATGTATGTATGTATGTACGCATGTATGTATGTATGTGTGTATATATGTAAGTGTATTTATGACTCTACGTATGTCTGTTAGTACGTATGTACCAGTATGTATAAATGTAAGTGTGTGTGTGTGTGTGTGTGTGTGTGTGTGTGTGTGTGTATATGTAAATGTATTTATATGTCTGTCTGTATGTATAAATGTGTGTGTGTGTGTGTGTGTGTGTGTGTGTGTATGTGTGTGTGTGTGTGTGTGTGTGTGTGTGTGTGTGTGTGTGTGTGTGTGTGTGTGTGTGTGTGTGTGTCAGCAATGCACACACGTACACCGACCGACATGATGTCCCCAGAGGCTACACAGGTGCTTTATACAACGTTCTCTCTCTCTCTCTCTCTCTCTCTCTCTCTCTCACTTTTCAGGCTTCCATTTTCTTCTATACTCATCTATAAGTCATCTATAACATTCATTTTCATCAGCAAAACTTAGCGAAACACAATTTAAATTTTATAAGAGAAATATATGACACTTCATCTTTACTCATTTTACTCTAACTTGGCCTAACATTGCCATCCCTCCATCTTGAATGCTGAGGTGTAACAACAGATTAACACCATATAAAAAGAAATGAAATTATATATAGTAAACCCCACACACACACACACACACACACAAAACGAATATAAACTGAAATATTGCCAAAATTATTCCAAAGTTCGCAAGGGGAAAATTGTTATAAAATGAAACATGTAGACGATAAAAATAAGCGATAATTTGGCTACAGCTTGTTTTAAATATAGCTTCTGGGCCTAACACCTCTTCCTAAGCGATTTATTTCACACACTGCATCTCGATATCGTCTTGGAAGTTATTACTGGGAATGAGAAGGGTATAAACAGCCTAAAAGGGAACGTGAAGGCGTAATATGCTGAATAAATCGCTCAAGAAGTGGTGCTAAGAATCCTCCTTAAGACGGGCGCTCACCTTGATGCGAGGCGGTTGATCATTGTCGTTCCGTGTCACTGGTTAGCTTATCTCGGGCGTCTCCTTCTCCCTCCCATTTCGTACACACACTAGGGCATTTAGAAAGGTTGAGATGGGGTCTGGAGGCAGAAATTCTAACCAATTTAACTTTCTTGGATGGGTGATAATGGCCAAGATTTGAACTGGCAAAGTAACGGTTTTTATCTCCACAAAATAGGCAATATCGTCTTTTAATCCTAACCGTAACAACATTTAACAACACAAAACAATTAAATCACTCAACCTTTCTAATAACTACCCACAAGGACGCCATAAAACACCGCCAAACACGAAGACACAACACACAGGTAAAGCAACACTCCGTCCCCGGCCGGCGACTCCAGCGAACTACCTGGGCAGGTGACGCCGAAGATGACCGTACGAGGATGAAGATCTGGCAGCAAGAAGGATGTCCCGTGATATAACCTGCACCTGCCCGTTATTTACCTGCCTCGGATACCCTCCTAGGGGGAAAAAGCCTAGGTATATATACAGATAAAATATTCGTTAAGTAGCTATGTTAAAATATATTACTAATGACTTCGTAGGCAAAGTGGTTTGAGCGCTACGTCTGAGAGTACCGAGAGGAGGATCTGACCTGAATTACGTCACGTGATACAAGAGACTCTGTATTCTTCCGCCCCATCTTGTAGGTTCTGTTACTACTTTCTACTACTGCACACGAAGTAGCTCTCCCAAAATATGAAATTAATAATATTTTGATATGACGAAGCATCCTAAAATGCAGGAGGAGTCAAATTAAGAAGGATTGTCAATAAATCATAAACTACCTGAGCTGGTGTGAGATGAGCGGAGGGGAGGGGGAGGCATGGGAGAGGAGGAAGTTGCCTCGTCGTCACTTTACGTATTCTGTTATTATGACTTCCTTAAGGCTCTCTGTGTAAGTGTATACCCACCAATATATTTAAAGTTACATTTTCTCTTAGTAAAATAGTCGGGATGTTAATCTACCGCCATTAAAAAGAAATATTACAGTGCTAGGCTGCTTGCATTGGTGTGAGAAGGGAGGAGGAGGGGAGGAGGGGGGTGTGAGAGAGTTGCTATGTTTTCAGGCGACGTATTTTGTTTATTATAATTCCTGAAGGTTATCTATGGAAGTGTGTAGCTACCAATAAAGTTGAGAATATTTTAAATCAAAATTAAAGAGCCTGGATTTCAATGCACTCGCTATAAAATGAAAATGATCAGTGTTAGGTGACAAACTGGAGGAGAGAGCGAGAGAAGAGATTGATGCAGCCATGATTCTAATTTACCTGTTCCATTAACCATCTTACCTGTATGGCCAAAAACACAGGTAAATGTACCCTTTTTCTCTACATACAAGGCTGGGGGTAAATGTGCTTCCTATGTACATAAGAACTATGGAAATGTTACGTTGTTCTAGTGATCACTGGATATTAAATGAGCAAACTATATGCACACACACACACACACACACACACACACACACACACACACACATACACACACACACACACACACACACAACCTATTTCCAGTCAGAACTTCTATAGCCATTTTCAGTAAGAACGAAACATTAAAATAATCTGCATTTTCTCTCCTGGTCGATCCTACCAAAAATATAAATAAATAAATAAACAAATAAATAACTTCCAGACTCCTTTTACTGTAACTTGGCCTAAGATTGCCATCCCTCCATCTGGAATGTTGAGTTGTAACAATAGATTAACACTTTGGTATGGTGCTAGTCACGAAGAAGTGCGATGGAAGGGATTTAGAGCCCTAGCAGGTGGGTGGGTTATGGGTGACGATGGGTGTGGTTGTGGGTGTGGTGTGTGGGTGCGTGGAAGGGTGGGGTGTGGATGGGGATGGGTGTGGTTGTGGGTGTGGTGTGTGGGTGCGTGGAAGGGTGGGGTGTGGATGGGGTTGGGTGTGGTTGTGGGTGTGAAGATGTATTGGTGGGTGGGGTGTGGGTGTAGAGGGGAGTAGGCGGGTAGGGTGTGGAGGTGGGTGAGGTGTGGGTGGGATGTGGGTGGGTGGGGATGGGTGGGGTGGGTGGAGGGGTGCTTCAAGTGGG
>NC_136966.1:58513129-58530629 GCF_032717465.1 Coenobita brevimanus
TAAAGCAAGGTCAACACATGCTCTGTATAGTCTATTATAATATGACTCTCTCTCTCTCTCTCTCTCTTTGTGTGTGTGTGTGTGTGTGTGTGTGTGTGTGTGTGTGTGTGTGTGTGTGTGTGTGTGTGTGTGTGTGTGTGTGTGTGCATCTTTTTTTACACATTTTCGGGAAACACACACTGCGTATCACCTGTGCGTGTAATCGTGCTTTTTTTTTCTTTTTTCACCACCTGCAAGCAAGCGATTGCACTGTTGCTTGATTGTTTGCCTGACGTTTTTTTATCACAGGTTGAGTTAATCAGAGCGAGCTACTATCAACACATACTCGTACTCCTTCTCTCCCTTCATAACAACGCTACAGTCAGTGAGTGGATATACTGTAGTTCTCTCTCTCTCTCTCTCTCTCTGGAAAACAAAAACATCTCCACAAAGACAATAACCCAATTACATGTTCGATATATTCAGATGACAACCAGTAACGGGGTTAGTACAGGCCAAAGAGGACGTGGACAAAATAGTGGGACAAAGTAAATGGACAAAATTAATGAACAAAATAAATGGACAAAATTAATGAACAAAATAAATGGACAAAATTAATGGACAATATTAATGGACAAAACAGAGGGGCTAACTAGATGGTGGAATGGACACAGACGATAGACAAAAGGGTGGTAAATGAATGGACAAAACTATCCTATCCCTCTGTCCCTCCCTATCTAGAACTCTCCCTTTCTTCCCCTCACTCCTCCTTCCACTCCCCGTCCCTACCCTTCCCTCTCCCCTTCACTGCCACTCCCTTCCCCTCTCTATCCCCCACTCATCTATCCCTTCCCCTCCCGGCCTCTCCCTTCTCCCTGTCTAGTCCCCCCCCCTCTTACTTCTCCCTACCCACCTATCTTCCTCCCAGTCCTAATGTCTCCCTCCTTCTCCCTTCCCTCATTTCCCTCTCCCTCCCTACCTTTCCCTTCCCCCGCCCCTGCTCCTCCCCTATCCAGATATTTTCAGCTTCCTCTGGTGCTGGAGAGGGATGCCTTCACGTGGTGGCACCCTGATTCACCCCGTACCTCACTCTTTTCTCTCCTGCCTCGCCCAGCCTCACCCTACTTCACACTGCCTCACCCAGCACCGCCTCACAACCCCCTCTTGTATCCTCCACCCACCCTGCCTGCCTCCCTCTCTAGATGAATATAAGTCTTTTTCCCAGTATGACCAAAAACTGTGACGCCATCCAGTGTGCCAGTATATCCACGTCACGATACGGCCGAAGTCAGAGGGCAGGATTTTGAAGTGCAGGAGGGCAATGAACTACGGGTATGTGATCCCACCTTTTGGCTACCTGTGTCCCTTTGCAAGCACTTTATTCTGCCAACACTTTTATGCTCTCTGAAGTGAGAATCTACTCAAACCTTCCAACACTATAATTCTCAGAGAAGTGGGAAATTCTAAACACTTTCCAATATTTTTATGCTCAAAGAAGTGGGATTCTACACACACACACACACACACACACACACACACACACACACACACCTTCCAACACTATAATGCTCAGAGAAGTGGGAAATTCTACACACTTTCCAATACTTTTATGCTCAGAGACGTGAGATTCTACATACACACTTTAGGACACTCACAGAGATAGCAGATTTCTTCGGTGTTACATCGTGTGTGATCCTACTTATAATACACCTACACAGAATCTAATGTATACACTTAGAGGAGGCATTTTAAGCATAACAATCACACACGTCATCCTTCATCATCATCACCATCATCATAACCAACATTATCATAACAACTTATCTCTATATCTGACTGTTATCTGACTGTGAATGATGCAAACATGGGCCGGCTCTCTCTCTCTCTCTCTCTCTCTCTCTCTCTCCATTTATCTCCATACTGGTCCATCTGTCTTGCTAAAACACTCGATATTCACCTCTAAGGCTACTTGTTTCACGCTCCTCCCCTCCCCATCTATTTGTTTCTTTCAAAGTTTATCCACGTTTCGCCACTATACGTCAGGGATTTTTTTTTTTATTAAGTTCTCGTTACATATATTTTCCATTTTTACGTCCCTCCATTTTCTCAATTAAGTCCACAGCAAATTAAAAAAAAGGGTCTCCAATTAAAGTGAAATTCAAACGATATGGCTGATCTTCTAATATTTTTTCAGATTACATTACCAATTATATGGGAAAAGAAGCGATATTTTTCGAAACCATTCCTGACATAAAAAACCATGTGATCCATCATTCTGCCCGGATGAAAAAAGAATTTCGTTTGGAATACTGGTAAGATAGATTGCCCTGGCGATAGATAAAACTGCACATATGTACAAAAAGATTCATATACACATCCGTACATAAACATACATAAATACATACAAACATATATACATACATACATAAATACATACATATATACAAACTTATACACATACGTACATGCATATACACATGTAACTACACACATACATACATTACACACATACGTACATTAAGACAGACACGCAGAGAGAGAGAGAGAGAGAGAGAGAGAGAGGGAGAGAGAGAGAGAGAGAGAGAGAGAGAGAGAGAGAGAGAGAGAGAGAGAGAGAGAGAGAGAGAGAGAGATGGATATCCCACGTTGAAATGAAATGGTAAAAAATGCACAAGGGGGAGGATTGTCAAAAATGGAGAGAGAGAGAGAGAGAGAGAGAGAGAGAGAGAGAGAGAGAGAGAGAGAGAGAGAGAGAGAGAGAGAGAGAGAGAGAGAGAATAAGCAAGGTAGGAATGAACAGAACAATATTTAACAGCAAAGAATGTTCAAAATATTGATCTCCCCCTTCTCTCTCTCTCTCTCTCTCTCTCTCTCTCTCTCTCTCTCTCTCTCTCTCACACACACACACACACACACACACACACACACACACACACACACAAATGGTCCCCTCACACATTAACCCTAAATGCTTCTCTTCATCACTCCCTTTATCACAAAAAAAAATTAAAAAATATATATACAAATAAATAACAGAATACATGACGTAATTCGTGACCCAAAATTGAACTAGTCTCTCTCTCTCTCTCTCTCTCTCTCTCTCTCTCTCTCTCTCTCTCTCTCTCTCTCTCTCTCTTTCTCTCTTTTTTTATTATTTATTGCTCATTTCATTCTAATATTTTTAATTGGGTCTCATCTTTATCTTTTATTTATTCTCTTTATATTCTCTGTGTTTTCTTATTCTCTCTCTCTCTCTCTCTCTCTCTCTCTCTCTCTCTCCATTGTATGTTTGACTCTCTTTTTCCAGCATGTTTATTTGCTCACTCTCGTTATCGTCTCACTCTATCTTTTCACTCTCTACATGTTCATTTTTTTTCTCTCTCTCTTCAGTTCTCTCTTCTTTACCCCTTTCTCATTTTCCTCTCTTGCTCACTCTCTCTATTTGCTCCCTCCCTCTCTCTCTCTCTCTCTCTCTCTCTCTCTCTCTCTCTCTACTCGCTTTAATATCTCCCTTTCCCCCACCACAAGAAAGCGTAAACAACCCAGGCAGAATCAAACGACTTGCCGAATGGAAATGAATTTGAGATGACGGGGAGAGACCGGAAAGGGACGGAAAGGGACGGGATTAAGGGAGGAAAGAGAGGTAGAGATGAACGAGGGGAGGGAGGAAAGAGAGGTAGAGGGGTAGGCAGGTAGGGAGGGAAAGAGAGGTAGAGGAGGGAGGAGGGAGGGAGGGAGGGAGAAGGCGAGAGGGCTAGGAAGGATGGGAGATGTTTGTGGGCAAGAAACTGATGTGGGGAGGGAGGGAGGGAGGGAGGGGGATAAGGAGGGGGAAGGAAGGGAAGGGAGGGAGGGAGGGAGAGGGTAAGGAGGGGGTAGGGAGGGGGAGGGAAGGGTACTGGTGATGCAAGTGTTATCGAAGTCAAACACAGTAACGCAGTGGCCGGGCCTTTGGCATAATATTTACACCAGCGGATTAGGTTGACGCTGGATATGTATGTATGTATCTGTGTGTGTATGTATGTATTCATATATGTGTGTGTGTGTGTGTGTGTGTGTGTGTGTAGGCTTATGTGCGTGTATGTACGTATGTGTATATATATATATATATATATATATATATATATATATATATATATATATATATATATATATTTTTTCATCTTCAGGAGGGCTTTGGGCGTCGGTGAGAGGGTTAAGGCGCCTGGATCCTTAAAAAAGCCTTGTGGATCCTTGTAAGACCCGCCGGTGTGTGGGTAGGTGACGGGGAGGCGGCTTGCTGGCTTAGTCGCTATGCCAGGGACAGAGGGAATACGGAAATAAGGCATTGTATTAAGAAAAGAAACTAGCCTTCTCTCTCTCTCTCTCTCTCTCTCTCTCTCTCTCACATCCAAACTCATTAATAGCTTCCCGGAGCAAATCGTACCTCACTTCCTCTGACAAATGGACAAGCATTTTTTCTTTTATTTTCTCTAATTTTCTTTCTTTCTCTGTTCTTTTCGTGAGGCCCATGACGGCTTGTCTGTTCCGCCTGGGGAGGATAAGGGAAGGAGGAGGGAGGATGGAGGGGGAGGAAGGAGGGGAAAGAATGGAGAGGGGGTGGAAGGAAGGGAAAGGAAGGAGGGAGGAAATAGGAAGGGAGAGAATGGGGAGGAGGAAGGAAGGGAAAGGATGGGATAAAGGAAATGAACAGAAGGTAAGAGAAGGAGGAGGTGATGAGGGGATGGAGGAGAAAGGGGTGGGAATGAAGGAGTGAAGGGATAGGTAGGGAAGAGAAAGAAGGAAGAGGAGAAGGAAAGAAAGGCATATGAGAGGAAGGAAAAAAGAGAGGAAAGGGACAGAAATGGGAGGAGTGAGGAGAAGAGAATGGAAGAGATGGAGGGAAGTGAAGAGAAGAGGGAGGGAGGGAGAAGGAAGACAAGGAATGGAAAGGGAGAAGGGAAGGGGAGAGAAGGGGAGGGAGAGGAGAGAAATTCGAGGGAGGTGGGAGGAGGATGAAGAAAAGTGAATGGAACAGGAGACGGAGGGAGGGGAAGAGAGGAGAGGGAAAGAAAGGGAGGATAACAGAAAGGAGAGGGGAGGAAACAGATAGGAAAAGGAGGTGAGAAGGAAGAGAGGAAAGGGAAGAGAAGAGGGAGGGAGGGAGGGAGGAGACGTGCGAGGAGGGAAGGGAAGTGCAGGAAAGAGAAGTGAGAGGCGAAGGTGAGAAAATACAGTGGGAAGTAAACAACAATGTATCTATTGGAGAAGTACAATGAAAAGATATGTAATGGAATACATGTGCACTGAAATACCTGTGCGGTGAAATACCTGTGCGGTGAAATACATGTGCAGTGATGGCAATGGATGGGATGGAGTCTGTGAGGTGGATAGTTTGTATTGGGAGCCCGCCAAGCCACGTCGTTCTCTTGTTTACTCTCTCTCTCTTTCTCTCTCCTTCCAGTCCTCTTCTCTCACTCTCTTTTCTCTCCCTCTCCTCCGCTACTCCGTCATTCTTCCCTTCACCCTTCTGCTCCTTCTTCTCCCTTCTCCTTTCTCTCCTCCGTCCTCCTCCTCCTTCCCCTCTTACTCGAGATTTAAACCCCAGATAAGAGACAAGCAAAACAGGAGCCAAACACGCTACTACTGACCCACCGCAGCTCCACATAACTCTAAGAATACCATAATACTAAGTTCAGGACTAGTTTGTTAGTAGTAGTGGTAGTAGTAGTAGTAGTAGTAGTAGTAGTACCGTAGTAGTAGTGGGGGTGGTGGTGCTTAAGGGACGTTTGTATAGCCAGGCAGCCCCACCACCCAGGCATATCAGTGCCACCACACGAAGGCCCCCCCTCTCTACCACCCAAACCCAATAACGTATCCAATCAGCCTCCCATCGCCTCTTAACCCTCCCTCAGAGCATATTAATCCACTACAATATCGCCATTTTTCATCCTAATTACAGCTTAATTGACCTCCCGGGGGTAATTTAGGCCGATGTTTAAATGAGTAATTGACTTATCGAATTTATCTATTTATATATTTATTTATTTGTGAAAAAATTTTTGGGCTGAAGTTTGAGAAGCATGGTAGAGACTAAGGTTATGCTTTTATGTGTGTATGTGTGTGTGAGAGAGAGAGAGAGAGAGACGTAACAATATCACACAGCCTTGTCACCATCTAAATAACTTCTTTTCCACCATTCTCAATCTCACATTTAAGGTCAAAAATTACCCTCCAAAACTCCATTATAATATGTTAAGAATAAAACTTGCAATATTAATCCCGCCAGAAAAACAAAAAAAAGAATGGTCACGCTGCGTAAGGCGGGCGCAAAAAATACATGAGCAATATGGATTTCAGTATCTTAGTTTATATTAAAAAGTCTCCCCCTGGAACCAAAATATTATTCGTTTCACAGTTTATCTGTCTATCTGTTTATCTATCTACCTTTCTATCATCTATCAATCTATCTATTTATCTATATATGTAATATCTGTCTATCTATAACTGAATGACTGATGATGATGACAATAGTAATAACAATAACAATAATAATAATAATAATAATAATAATAATAATAACAATAATAATAATAATAATAATAATAATAATAATGAAGGGGGAAGAGGAAGGGGGAGGCCGAGGATGAGATGGAGGGATGGGGTGGAGAGGTATATGAGAGAGGGGGGTGTGAGTTGGGAGCAGGGCAGTGAAATGGCGGGGGACAGGGAGACTTGGAGGCGATTTGTTTGTGGCCACCCCAAACGGGATTGAGGCGTCTGGCAATAGATAGATAGATAGAATCAAAAGCCTCATTACCCTACCTTTCTTCCGTGTACTGGCAGTGGTAGGTAGCATCCCCAAGCAGTATCACAGAAGCGATTTATTGACAGGGCAATTTCTGGCGCGTCCCTCACCCTCCACACACTTCCCGAAAGGTGGATGGACCGCTGAAAAAGAAAAAGGATATAAAAATTAACGAAAGGAATATTATGCAAGGAAACAGGTAAATAATTACTAGAATGAATAACGAAAAAATCTTCAAAAATGTAAGAAATAAATTACAATTAATACAAAAATTTACCTGTTTTCCCACATATACAGTAGATTGGGTGGGGTGAAAATGAAGGTGTAGATAGACGGACAAATAGATAGATAGATAGATAGATAGATAGATAGGCAGATGGATAGATAGATAGATTGATGGATAAACTCTGAATTTGGTAACTTCTGTAATCTGTTTTTCTCACTGTCTCTTTGCCCATGTCCCTGTCTCTTACTGTCTGTGTCACGTCTCTGCCTTCCTCCTCCCCCCTCCCTCTCTCTCTCTCTCTCTCTCTCTCTCTCTCTCTCTCTCTCTCTCTCTCTCTCTCTCACTGTTATCACTCAGTGTCGATATGTCCATACCCTTGATCTACGATGTCCCTTCTCCAATTATCGAAGTGACCATCATCTTAGACTCTCTGTATCGGGAGGGAGGGAGGGAGGAAGGGAGGGAGGGAGAGAAGGAGGGAAAGGCAGGTACTGAGGAGGAAAGTACTGAAGGAAGGTGATAAGTGGAGAGGAGAAGAGGAGGATGAGAACACGGTGAGAAAGAAGGGAAGAAGGAAGGGAAGGAGAGGAAATAAGAGGAGGAGGAGGAGGAAGGGGAGAGGAAGAAGAGGGAGAAAGACGAAGGCTGGGGGAGAAGGAGAGGAAGGAGAGGGGAACGAGAGGGAAGTACAGGGAGGGATGGAGGGAAGGGGAGAGAGGGTGAGAGACGGAAGGGGAGAAGGAAATAGAGGCAGGAAAGAGGAAGGAATGAGGGGAGGAAGAGAAGTTGATGGATTTGTAGAAGGAAGGACGTATTGGATGAAGAGAAGGAAATGGATTGGATGGATAGGGGAGGGAGGTGAAGAGAAATGGGGGTTGCAGTGATGAGAGAGAGAGAGAGAGAGAGAGAGAGAGAGAGAGAGAGAGAGAGAGATTATTACTAACAAATGGACTATCAATACGGCTAACCCAATTCAATATCCCTAAGTGTGGTCAGACGGGTGGGTGGACTGGACTAGTAACCAAGGAGACTCATTGATTTTCACGCAACCATGACCTAGTATTCGGGTAATGGGAGTGGGCCAGTTCCGTTAGATGAAAACAAACAAACTATTGCATATAAGTTCAACCATTTACCAATACCGATTCTACAGTAAGGATGATGATGATGATGATTGATGATGATGATGATGATGATTAGGAGGAGGATGGTGATGATGATGGGAAAAAAAAGAAATAGGGATGGATATCATTCCTTGCCAGCATTATTCTCTCTCTCTCTCTCTCTCCTCTCTCTCGATGGGTCTGGTGTGTCTCGTAAACAAAACACACAAGAGAGTAATTGGGTTGTGGCGGCTGTCATGAAATTAAGAGAGAGAGAGAGAGAGAGAGAGAGAGAGAGAGAGAAGAGTGTGCTGATGGTGAGCAGTGAAAACGAGTGTGATGACAGTGACCGGTGAAAGTGAGTGTGGTGACTGTGACGATAGTGAAAGTGACTGGTGAAAATGGATAAGGTAACAGTGTGATGAACATGAGTAGGTTACCGTATAGTACGCTGAAAGTGATGTGGTGACAGTGTGATGAGCGTGGTGAAAGTGAGTGGAGTGAAAATGGGCCGTGGTGACAGTTTGGTGAAAGTATGGGGTGAAAATGTGATGAATGTGTGGTGATAGTATGATGAAAATACGTGTGACGATAGTGAGTGTGGTGAAAGTGAGTGTGGTGACAGTGAGTGTGGTAAGAGTGAGATGGGTGGTGACAGAGAGACGTAGGCTAATAAAAACGCCATGAAGAGCCTAAGGTGTCATCACTAAGGCCTGTTACAGCTGGGAGAGAGAGAGAGAGAGAGAGAGAGAAAATAACAGTGCTTGAAATCTGCTCTCTCTGGCGCCTAGGGACCCTCACCGTAGCCAACAGTAAAATACGGTTGTGATTTATATCGCTGGGGCAGGATCGAACCCCCTCCCCGCCAGTCTGCCACCGACAAATGACCCCGCACGCCCTGCCCGCCAGGATGAGTCGCAGGCAAGCAGGGACAACGAACGTACCTTTATTTTTCTTACTAAATTCAGGATTCATTTTTAGCCACTGTCACAATTAGTTATTCCTGCACTATAATCTTTTGCAGGCGTGTGTGTCTTTGCTTCCATGTCACATCAAGCCACCAATCTGACGACACTTGGCCATCAACTGAGCTGAAAGAGGTTAGCGATCTTTGTCAGGTTAAACCCACTATACTGCTACTACTACTACTACTATTACTACTACAGCTACTGCTACTACTACAACTCACTACTACTACTACAGGATCACTGCCACCACAAGCGCCACAGTCACTATCGGAATTTCCGTTTTGAGAGAGAGAGAGAGAGAGAGAGAGAGAGAGAGAGAGAGAGAGAGAGAGAGAGAGAGAGAGAGAGAGAGAGAGAGAGAGAGAGAGAGAGACAGAGACAGACAGACAGACAGACAGACAGACTGAGCATGAAATTTGGCTCTTGACAAACGTATGTGTGTGTGTGTGTGTATGTGTGTGTGTGTGTGTGTGTGTGTGTGTGTGTGTGTGTGTGTGTGTGTGTGTGTGTGTGTGTGGAGTTCCTGGAAGCAGTGGATGCGTGCCAAGAGATGAAGGTAGAAGAGGAGGAGGACGAGAAAGAGACGTGCGGGGGGGGGGGGAGAACAAGAGGACGAGGGAGGGTGAGGGGGTAGGGATAGTGGAGGCGGAAGAGAGTTGGAGTGGAAGGAAGAGGTGGAATGTTGGCCAATATGTCGGTGTATGGACCTCTTGCCTGGTAGTTGTTGATGTTGTTGTTGTTGTTGTTGTTGTTGTTGTTGTTGGTGGTGGTGGTGGTGGTGGTAACGTCTTAAGGGTGGCTATTGTTTCTGTGTATGTACGAGTATGTATGTGTGTATGTATGTATATCTCCTGAATACCTGATCCGAACTGTATCAAACTTGGCGTATACATTGTGTGCGGGTCCGAGAAAGAGTGACTTGATTTTGGTGCACATCCATCAAAGGTCCAGGTCAGAGGTCAAGGTCAAACTTTAGGATGAGAGGTCACTGTTCTCTATGTAGATTTAGTTGTTGCTGGTAATTATTGGTGTGTGTGTGTGTGTGTGTGTGTGTGTGTGTGTGTGTGTGTGTGTGTGTGTGTGTGTGTGTGTGAGAGAGAGAGAGAGAGATGGTCAGCCTGCATGATATCGCAGACTGACATACACTCTACAGATTGGCAAACATACTGGCAATATTGTAAAGCGTATGGTAACCTATTCTTGGTGATAAATTTCCTAAAATGGCCTACGAATATATCTTTTTAAAAATATATATATACAACATTTTTTTCAGCCATGGAATGGGTATGATTTATTTTTGAAGTATGAAGTGTGGGGAGGGAGAATTTGCAATACCAGGTAGCTCCGCCGCCTGGTCATATCACTGCCACCACGTGAAGGCGTCTCTCTCCGCCATACAGGATAGAATAATAATATACGTCATCAGGCTGATGGGGTTAAGAGTTCAACACGCGTACCATTAATTCTAAATGAGTTTAACCTCGACCTTTGGCATTCAAATGACACCTTTTTTTTTTTTTTCGATTTTTTCCCCAAGTCGTTTTTTATGTGGCTGTAAAGCTTCCTATAAAAATTGCTTGATTTATGATGAAAACTTACGTTGGTTATTAATGCGGTGATCGTAAAAGGCGTGGTCGTAGGAGGCGGGGGAGGGGTGGAGGGAAGAGGGGAGGGGGTCAAGGGAGGCGTTAGCAAGGGGACAGACCAGGAAGTTTAATCCTTTCGGGAGAGGGACCCCTTCGGGTGATAGCACTGATGTATCCGGTCGGCTCCATTTCTTCCCCCTACCCTATCCACTGCTACTACTATTACTACTCCTACCACCTTGTTTCCTCCCCTACCCTATCCACTACTATTACTATTACTACCATTCCCTATCTAAGTCTCTCACGACAGGAGGATGGAGGATTGTAGGAGGAGGTAACTTCAGCCTGCAGTGCACCGGGCACAAGTGCGGATAGGAGGGTTGCAACTACTACTATACACTGCTCACATTCACTTACCCCCACACACACACACACACACACACACACAAGCGAAAGTTTTGAGAAGTATCATAAATGAAAAGAAAATATTAGCAAGACAGGATCAGAGGAAAGTGCATTACCAGCATCAACAATGGTATAGAGCACCACTTACTGAGAGAGGGAGAGAGAGAGAGAGAGAGAGAGAGAGAAGGAGGGAGTATGTTCTCTCTCTCTCTCTCTCTCTCTCTCTCTCTCACACACACACACACACACACACTGTCACTCAGCACCCTCTTGTCTCCAAAACACACTCTCCTCTCATGCATACACAACACACCCTGACATGTGTACGCACACATCGCAACACGCACACAAGGGGCCAGGTACACATGTCTTTACTCACACGTCATACACAGAGATACATACATACAGACATACACATGAAACACACACACACTTACCCCAGATTACAACACACACATAGAACAGGTACGACAGATAGATAGATAGATAGTACCAATCTATATATCTATCTATCTATCTACCTACCGCTAGCTTCTCCCTTCACTGCCCCCTTTCTTCTTTTCCTGCCTCTCCTCTCCTCCCTGTAGCATCGTGTTTACCTCCCTATTTGAACCCCGTCTCTCTCTCTCTCTCTCTCTCTCTCTCTCTCTCTGATCTTCGGCGTTTGAGGACTAAGTGAGTGAGAGGGCGTGTTGGACCGAGAGGGAAAGAAAAGGAGAGGTTTACGAGTTTTTCCGCCCCCTCTTCGTTAGCGTGTGTGTGTGTGTGTGTGTGTGTGTGTGTGTGTGTGTGTGTGTGTGTGTGAGAGAGAGAGAGAGAGAGAGAGAGAGAGAGAGAGAGAGAGAGAGAGAGAGAGAGAGAAATTTGAGACAAACCGAAAGACAGACAGACAGACAGAAAGACAAGCAGACAGAGATAACCAGAAAGGCAGACAGAGACATATATAAAAGGACAGACAGATAGATAGATAGATAGACAGACAGACAGATAGATAGACAGGTAATAGATAGGTGTGGGGTCGTTCTCATCCTTAACCCCCCTCGATGAACTCTGAGATGAAGCGTTTGTCAATAATTAGTAAAACAAACACTGCTCTACACCCTCCCTCTTTATAATTAGATGAGAGAGAGAGAGAGAGAGAGAGAGAGAGAGAGAGAGAGAGAGAGACAGACAGACAGACAGACAGACAGACAGAGACAGACAGACAGACAGACAGAGAATAAACAGATAGGCAGGTAGTGAGACAAACAGACAGGTTAGGAGGAAGGTAGACAGAGGTGGAGAAAGACAGACATACATACATATACACAAACATACATACATACACAGATACACACGAGCACATACATACATACATACATACATAGCCAGAGTGATGTAAAGGAGTGAAAGAAAAAAAACAGAAAATGAACGAAAAGCAACAACACAAACATACTTCCCTACCTACCTATCTCTATCTATCCATCTACCTATCTATCTATCTATCTATCTCTCATCTGTCTAGGCTACTCAGTCCCAATATTCAAGGCGAAGATAACCAACCTCACACGCCCCTGAGTGGCATTACGTGAGCGATAAACCCTAACCATCCTATGCAGTACGAGCCTCATCCGGTCGAAGCATCGTAACCCGCTAGAACACCAGGCACCTGTATCAGTAACATATGTGTACAGAAATGCCAAATAAAGCACCATGGAAAATGTGTCACGGGATATTCAAGCGCACTTGGAATATGAGAAAAAATATTGAGACGGGTTGGAATTGTGTCAAAATTATCGTTCATGCAACCTGTATTTAACCCGAGTGTTCTAAGTTACGAGGGCACCGGATTGTAACGCGGATTTATGGGGCGTGGTATTAGAGAGAGAGAGAGAGAGAGAGAGAGAGAGAGAGAGAGAGAGAGAGAGAGAGAGAGAGAGAGAGAGAGAGAGAGAGAGAGAGAATCTTTACATTTTTTAAGATCAAAATTTTCAAAGACGTCAGAATTTTCTCACGCCAAAATTATCTAAAATGAAAATAAATAAATAAACAGATAAATAAATACAGACATAAATAAACAAATAAATAAATAAAATGCAGGAAAAGCCAAAAAACACCATCTTTTGGGCATTTTTCCAATAAAGCAACAGGAAAGGTATTCATATCCGTAACACTGCCTCAAAAAACACCTGCCATATTGCACACAGAAAGTTAATCTGCTTAATAACTCTTTACTTTTTCAGTTTTCGTTTTTTTTGTGGGGGGGGGGTTTACTGAGCACGAAAGAATTCTAATTAGTGAAGGATGATGGTATTTTGGTTGTAACTCTGACACTTGCGGATTTTTCCTACGATTAGTGGATGTAAGAATTAGTTTTAGACACTACTAGCCTACTGCCTCTACCACTACTACAACTACTACTCTTATCACCTTAATTCTTCCCCTACCCTAGCCATTACTACTACTACTACTACTACTTTGATCACCTTGTTTCTACCACTACCCCACCCCAGCTCACCCAGCACGTCCATCACCGTTTCTGTTCTAGTGCTGCAGTTACCATCAAAGACCTTGGTGTTGGCCACTGCCGCTGACAGCACAGGCCACCCCACAAACCCATACATGATGCTGGTGGTGGTGGTGATGGTGGTGTTAAATGGCGACGGTGGTGCTGGTGGTGAGATATAATAGTTGTGGGAGCCTGTGGTGCTAGTGATGGTAGTAGCAGTAGTGGTGAGAAATGGTGATGGTTGTGGTGGTGATGGAGAAACGATGATTGCTGATTGTCGTGGTGGTGATGATGATGATGATGGTGGGGATGGTGACAGCGGCCGAGACTGTAATGGAGAACAGACCCCCCCCAAAAAAAAAACAAAAAAAACTGAAGCAATGACAGTTTTAATAAATTTAGTCCGGGATCTTTCATACGCCTCCCTCTCTCCTCCTCTCCACTTAGAAGTAAAACAAATACCCTGATCCCTTAGCGTGCGTCCCTAATCAGCCTCCCAGACCCCCTGAGCGTTCCCCAGAGAGCCAGCCTGGTGGTGTGACGTGGTAATCTGTGTTGTGAGGGCCAACACAACACCAACGGAGACCAACAGCTGCGTGCGTGGTTTGTGCTGCGTGCGTGGTTTGTGCTGCGTGCCTGGTTGTGCTGCATACGTGGTTGTGTGCTCAGACCATCCCCAGGCCCGGACACATTCGCACAGTAGCGGGTGTTGCGTATGGAGGGAGAGAGGGAGAATAATAACTAGCCTAACTTCCTACATGCAACCCATCACAGTGTTTATCTCTATGTTTTTGCCTACAACAAACTTCTCTTTGCATCTTTCTCTCTCTCTCTCTCTCTCTCTCTCTCTCTCTCTCTCTCTCTCTCTCTCTCTCTCTCTCTCACGTACACACACACACACACACACACACACACACACACACACACACACACACACACACACACACACACGCATACACACACACATGACATATGAACAACAAAGCTATTAACTTAAAACTTTCCTCGAACCCACACTGTCTGGGAAGCGAGAAAATGAGAGAGTGGGTGGCACACACACACGCACACACACACACACACACACACACACACACACACACACACACACACACACACACACACACACATCCCACTTCCTCCTGGCGATGGAGAGCGCCGCCTTCACGTGGTGACACCGATATAGACAAGAAGAGCTGCCTGGTTATATAAACGTCCCTAAACTACTTCCCTATCCCCCAAGAGGAAGACGGTGGGATGCTGGAGAAGGATAACTTAAGCCTGCAGCCCACGAAGTTTACGTTCAAAACTGCCTGGGGTTACTACTACTACTACTACTACTACTACTGTTATACCATCCTATCACTCACTCCTTACTCTCCATCATCCCCTCACCAACAAACAGGATAACAGCGGTTCATATCGTACTAAGTTTGCCTCCTCCGTCAGCCTAACTTATGCATGAGATTACACGAAGCTGTGAGCCCCATCTAGGCGAGACAGGGAGTTCTTTGATGGTTCCCCTTCCTTCTGAGACTCCACCCCAGCTCACCCCAACCCACGCCACATTAAGCCACCCCAAGCTACGCCGTCCCATTCCATCCCACACCCTGTCAAGGGACCCAACACGACACAACACCACTCCAAGTCACACAGTGATACCCGCAACAAAAACACACATCACAAAAGCCAACATAAACTCTGAATGAAAGAACAAAGCATTACAAGTCTCAGTGGATGAGGCGGACGTAATGTGCTTATGAAATTAAATATATAAGTCCGTCTATCTACCCACTTCTGTGACATCCCCATCATTATTCATCAACAGTAATTTAACACAACTCAGTTCCCTCAAACTTTCAGTAGATCTTTCAGTAATTCATGGCCACTCTCTCCCAGAATATGACACGTCCCTCAGCACATAAATAATTAATTGTTGCTGGCGAAAGGCTGAACGTTAACCTTTTGACCTTGGAAAAATCACCTGACGGGGGAAAAAAAAAAAATCACTTCCAACCGTCTTGCCCTGACTGAATGAAATCGTGTGGAGATAGCAAGTTCATGACGTCACTGTGGACAAGGGGTTAAAAAATTACGTCACTGTCCAGGAAAGGTCAACCCTCTAACGATTGGGACAATTCTTTTTTTTTTTCTAAAGCCAGATGCTTTCCTCAGCCGATATTAAACCGCAGGAGGAGTGAGGGTGTTAATGTTGTTACCATCAACCCTCACATCGTCGGCACAACTCTAGTATATAATTCCAGCTAACGTCAGACGATTTTATTCAGCTGAGAGTGAGTTATGGAAGCCTGAGGTAACTGCTGAACGTTTTCCATAACCAACTCACTTTCCAACGCCTACTCCCCACCCCACTCTCGGCCAGTCTCTCCTCCTCCCTCTCACTCGCTTCAAAACACCCCACAATCATTTTTGGAGGAGTAAACTTAGGAAGGGGTGCTGGAATGGTACAGAGTTTAGCAATATGCGTCCTCTGCCCCTAACACCGACTCCCAAATGTGCTCGCTTTTATATATATATATCCACCCTCACCTTTTAACACCCCACACTCTCTCTCCACCACATTCCCTCGCATAACATCCCCACATTCTATCTCATAACACCCCCACATTCTCTCTCCTCCACATTCTCTATCATAACACCCCCACATTCTCTCTCCTCCACATTCTCTCTCCTCCACATTCCCTCTCATAACATCCCCACATTCTCACAATCTGATATTCCCCCACACTCCAGTAAAGGGATTCATCATTTAAACACATCTTTACTAATTTCCTTCAACTAAGTACGGTAGTTGAAGAGTGATGAGTTTAGTGAAGGCTGGATCCCGCCTCTCCAACGCAAGGTGTCCGAATGGTACACACTTTGGCTATATGCGTTCGCTCCCCCTGCTATTGACT
This sequence comes from Coenobita brevimanus, assembly GCF_032717465.1. NCBI lineage: Eukaryota > Metazoa > Arthropoda > Malacostraca > Decapoda > Coenobitidae > Coenobita > Coenobita brevimanus. Next base: position 58,529,587 of record NC_136966.1, read on the forward strand.
CAAAAATTTATCTTTTTTTTTTTTTTTTTCACATTCTGGCACACGCACATTCTCTCTCATCATCCGGCACCTCTACATTCTAACAGTATTCATTTTACACAGGCTGCAACTAATTTTATTCATTAGGTAAAGGACGTGTAATGATGAAGGACTTACACAAGGCTATACGGAAGGCTATATCCCGACCCTCAAATGGCAATGAAATAGTACAGTCTTGGCTAATTTCCCTCTCCCCCTATTATAGACTTTCAAATGTACCCATTTTTTCTCTCACGTAATCATTCTCACGTTTTGATACCCCCAGAGGTGATGGCCGAGTCGCAGGAGAGGTGGTCTGCTCTCCTAATGGACGGGAGTTCGATTCCCGGCTGGGGCAGGGAACAGTTGGAATTTCGTTTGAACTAATTTCAGTGATCTGACACAAAATACATCAACAACCCCGCTGATACCAGTACTCCATTCATGTATGTGGCAGCCTTAGCATGTATTCAGTATGGATGGTGGGCATTAGCGCTAAAGTGGTGATATGTGGAGATGTGTGGTACATACAAGGACTGCTGGACCTTAGGGAACGGGCAACTAAGCCTATGTCCAGAGAGGCTATTCAGGGAATTCTGTCCTCGACTATACATACATCGTGTTGGGATGGAAGTGATTCGATTTTGCTGATCAATTTAAGGTCAAGGTCAAGGGTCAGGGTCACGTGTCAAGGTCATGGGTCAAGGTCACAGGTCAAGGTCACAGGTCAAGTAACGGGTCAAGGTCACGGGTCAAGGTTATGGGGCAATGTCAAAGGTCGGGCACGAAACCGGTGTTCTCTCTAAGCATTTTTTATCTAGTTTTTCTTTTACTGAGATTAAAACCAGACGATTTTATTCCACACAGGATGGATAGAATTATACAGGAACAGTGGTGGCATTACTTAAGGCTTCGTCTCCAAATAGGACAGTCTCTCACAAGTTTAATAAATCGTGTCGAGATAAGAAACGCAAATAATTAAGGCTCTATCAAACCTCTCCAGTTCTAAGACATGAAGAACAAAA
>NC_136966.1:58533129-58640629 GCF_032717465.1 Coenobita brevimanus
CTTCCTCCCTCTGCTTTTGCTTGGGGTGTCTGCTTCTACTTTCCTTTCAGTCTGTCTCTGTATTCTTTTCCTGCTTCTCTGTCTACTAATTGGTGTTCCTCTTCTGCTTCTCTGTCTTTTTACTTAGTTCCTTTTTCTCTGCTCATGTGGTGGTGTGACTTGATAGTGTGGTATGTGGTGCAGTATGATGCAGTATGGTAAGGTGTGGTGTGGTGAGGTATGATTTAGTATGGTGTGGTGTGGCGTAATGTGCTGTGGTATGACTGGTATGAACTGCTGTGGTGTGGTATGAGCAGCTGTGGTATAAATGGGGTGGTGGAGGGTGGTATGGCTGTGAGGTGGTGCGTCACGAATTGATGTGAAAATGGTGTGGTGTGATGCATGATGGTGTGGTGTGACATGAACTTGTGTGGTGTGAAATGGTGTGGTGTGGAATGAAATGGTGTAGTTCTGGTGTGAGGGGTGACAAAGACAGGAATCAGATTATCCTAGATCACCTCTGAGACACCTGCCAAATCTTCCAAGGACCCCAGTACCTACTAACTCACTGGTAGCCTATTATCTATCATTCTGTTTATCTATCTACATTCATTTTATCTATTTATATATAGGCTACTTATCCATCTCTCTCTGTCTACTGATCTACCGTCTGTCTATGAATTTATCTACCTGTCAGTCTATTTACCCTACCCCACCTTACTCTACCCCACGCCATCCCACACCATCTTCCCTACCCCATCTTACCTCATCCATCCCAACCCATCTCAATCCCACCACATCCCCCCTACCTACCCATCCTAATCCCACCGTTCCCTACACCACCTCACCCCACCCTATCCCACTTCCACCACACTCAACCCCACCTTATCCCAGTCCCACCCCACCCCACCCCACCACACCCAACCCAACCTTACCTTACCTCACCCCACCCTATCCCAGTCCCACCACACCCCACCCAACACCACCCCACCTTCATAAACTTAAATTGAAATACCAGCGTAGTTATTCCCGCCCTTACATATTCACACCATCTCCCTCCTACGCGGCTCATGGATGCAAATTTTACGTTTTCATATCCTTCAGAAAATTCACTTCTCTTGTTAGACTTCATCTGGCTTAATTTTCTCATTTCTTATCGTCATTCCTGCGTTTATTTTTGGTTAGCTCACTTTCTTATGATGTTATAGTTCGCTTCTACTTTTTTTCTACTCTCTCTCTCTCATTTTCCCTTGTTACACCTCATTTGCTTTAATTTTCCTCTCTTTATCGCCATTCTTGCATATTTTTTTATTTCCTTCGTCAAATTTTATGCCTTGTCAGAATTCTTTCCTGTCTGCCTTTTTCCTCTTTCTTCTTTCTTTTTTCTTGCTAGTTTATTTTATCCTATTTCTGTGTTTTTCTCCCTTCTGTAAGTGTTTTATTTATTTATTTATTTACTTATTGTCTTCCACACATTTTTCAAGGGTCATCACAGTTCTGCTCTTCCTCTTTTTTCATCTTTCTCCCTCTCTTCATTTTCCTCTCTCTCTCTCTCTCACTCTCTCAGGCATCGTCATAAGTCCACCCAATCTCTTCATTAGTAGCCTCTCTCTCTCTCTCTCTCTCTCTCTCTCTGAGCATCTGTTGTTTAGCTTGACATCTCACTCCCTTATCGGACGGAAAAGGTTGAGAAAAAAGTACTATTTTAGGCACTTAAATATCTACCAGGCAGCTAACATGCATACATACATTCAAACACAAAAACAGACTGACAAATACATACATACATACATACTTACATACCGTACATACATACATACTTATCTGCCTACCCACATACCTATTTTCCAACCCACTTACAAGCAGACAGAGAATTTGCTGATGATACGTCATGGTTGTGTGCGTAAGGGTGTACATGTGTGGGCATTTTACACACACACACACACACACACACACACACACACACACACAGATAGTCATCACACAGACGGGGTTAGTTACAAAGAAATGAGAAAGCTGAATGACAGAACCAGAATAATACGCTCAAAAGAAGACTATATTACGCGAAGAAGGATGGAATATTAGGAGAAATATCCATGTATAAAAAGGATGGGCCTGGAGGAAAATATTCAGATCTTTAAATGAAACCACGAGGCATTCTTTCTATAGTCCTTTCACCTTCACTTGGCCCAGATTTTCGTCCTTTTGTACACCCGTTAAAAAAAACAAAACAAGTACGGGCCATCTTATCGCACGTACACACCTGATATGCGTACGAAGCCTTGTGATATATGGGGCAACCTGGGATTATAAGCCCATATAGTCTCCTTGGTTACTATTAGGACTCAAAATCGCCTAAATCGTCACACATATTGGATGGTATATTTTTTCAGGCGATAGGTTTATAGATTCATAGGTGCTGGGCTAAGAGATTCGTGTGTGTTGGGTTAATATTCATGGTCGTCTGCAAAACTAGCTCATTCTCACAACTATCATTCCCCAGGTGGGCCATACTTTTGGGGTTGACTGTACCTTATATCACAAAGGTCAATTGCAAAAGAAAATAATAATAATAATAATAATAATAACAATAATAACCTCCATTTCAGAAAGTATCGTACCTCTAAGCCCAAGAAAATCGTAAGCGGACGGAAAAAAAAAAAAACTTCTCAGCCCAATGGGTATTAATAATGTGATTGGCTTGGGCGTTGCACAAAGGGGGGCGAGAAATGAAGCGCTCTGGAGTGGAAATGAGAGAAATGAAAAGGAGGGAAAAGGGAAAATGAAGAAGGTGGAGACAGGAATGACAGGGGATAAAATGGGAAAGAGTGGAAGTGATAGGAATGAAAAAAGGGAAAAGGGAAATGAAAAAGATGGAAACGGGAGAGAAAGGGATAAAAAAAAAATGAAGAAAAGAAGGAGGGGGGAAATGAAGTGTTCTGGAGCGGAAATGAGGGAAGTGTAAAATGGGGAGGAGAGAAATGAAAAAGATTGGAGACATAGGAATGAAAGGGGAATAAAAAAGGGAAAAGAAGTGAGGAAAATGAGGAAGAGAAATGAACTGCTCTGGAGTGGAAATGAGAGCGATAAAAAAGAGGGGAAAGGAAAAAGCTGGAGACACCTGAGTGAAAAGAGATTTTTAAAAAGGAGAAGAGCATAGGAGAGTGGAAATGAACACCTCCACCATCAGCAGTAGCAACAGCAACAACATACCCACCACCACCAGCACCACTATCATCATCATCATCATCATCAGCAGCAGCAGCAGCAGCAGCAACATAACCGCCACCATGAACATCATAAGTTCCTCAGTCACAAACACAACCATGGCTATTACCATTATCATCATCATCATCATCATCATCATCATCACCACCACCACCATCATCATCATCATCAGTACTCCTGTCGCCACTACCACCACCATCATCATCTCCATCATCACAATCACTATCTTGACATCATCATGCCCATGTTACGTGCTGGAGGTGGAGTCCGAGCTGCTTGTGGCTAAAGTGAGGGGTGGTTGGAAGAAGTTCAGGGAGCTGTTGCCTCTCCTGACATGAGAAGGCTCTTCCTCCATGCTAAGGGATCTTTGTATGCGGCACGTGTCAGGAGAGTAATCCTGCATGGCACTGAGACCTGGGCAGTAAATGAGGTGGATATTCACAGGCTCAAACGTACAGAAATGACAATGATTAGATGAATGTGCAGTGCGTCGTTGAATGCAAGGCCTGGGGGGGCTACGTTTACGATGGAAAAGGTAAGAGGAAGGGTGGGTCTGGAGTGTATTGCTGTTGTGATGAGGAGAGGTAGATTAAGATGGTTTGGGTGTATGGAGAGGATAGGGGATGACAACTTGGTGCAGAAAGTGAGACGTGTTAACGCTGGGGGTAGCGTTGCGAAAGGCAGACCAAAAAAGACCTGGGAGGAGGTCATACAGTGTGAGCTCAGAGATAAGGGACTGAATAGGGAGGCTGTTATTACGTGACCAAGGCCGAATCATGGAAACATATTGGAGTCTTTATAAATGAAATGAACGAAACGATTATCAAAAGGTAAACGACCATCACCACCGTCATCATCATCATCATCATCAAGTTCTTCACATTATATCGTCATCATCATCATCATCATCATCCCCACAATCATCATCACTTTCCATATAATCATCATCATCACCGCCAGCACAATCATCATCTCAAGTACTTCACATCATCAACACAATCATCACATTCACCAAGTCATCAAGATCTCTACATTACATCATCATCATCATCATCATCCCCCCAAACATCAAATTAGCAGGCGCAGTACAATCATTCCCACAATTTTTTGCGCCATTTTTTTTCTTGCAGTATGACGGTGAAGCACTTTGGAAATGAACGCTGCTTTTTGAGTCGGGTAATGCACCACTTCGTTGCCTTAAAAGTCACTGAATCCATTGTATCGTTCTGTGTCACATACTTTCACTCGGAGTATTTTTATTTTTTTAATTGGACTGCATGAAGCTCTATATTTACGCTCTTACTCTCTTAAGTGGCTGTCGATCACTGGCATACCAATTTTATGGATAGGCCTAGACAGATACAAAGAGAGATAGATGGACAAATAGACAGATGGATGGACAGACAGTGTGTGTGTGTGTGTGTGTGTGTGTGTGTGTGTGTGTGTGTGTGTGTGTGTGTGTGTGTGTGTGTGTGTGAAATAAATAGATTCAGATATATTCACGCAGTTTCCGTACATGCATACATACGTACATGCAATATACTATATGAAATACATATGTACTCATAATAAACCTACACACATGCATACATACATATCCATACACATATATACATGACTACATATAAACACAGAAATACATACATACGTACATAACATACCAGTGCAGATTTACGTCTCTCTTCACCGATTTATTCAAGGAGAAGGATTGTATTTACGTATATCTTGCTTACGTCACGAGAAAGCGCCCCTTGTAATGGCTCCGGCTCAGGGAATCATATATAAACAATACACAAAGGGTATAGGAATATTACTGGACCGGGACTGTTGAGAGAGAGAGAGGGAGAGAGAGAGAGAGAGAGAGAGAGAGAGAGAGAGAGAGAGAGAGAGATTCCTAGTGTTGTGTTCTATTCCTCTTAAATCTAATGAGGTGTTAATTTCATGCTAGGTTACAGTCAGACGATTTTAGACGATTTTATATTTAACATTCAATGGATTACCGGTAATGTAACTTATATCCAACCCCATCAGATCGAAAAGTCTCTTCAGAGGTATAAAAAATCGTCCAGCAGAAGCAAGAATTAAACACAATACGAGTAACTGGTGTGATGTGGGATCGACTTTGCCCTCACCACCACTGCCCAAGCCCCTGCTGATCTGGGGAGGCGCTTGACCCTCCCCCCCCCTCTCACCATTATCATCACCCCGCATACTGGGAAAACATACGAAAACCATTCCCATACTGTCTGGATGTCAACGGCAGGTTAATGCATGGATCATCTGTTTGTTGACACTGAGTCCGTAGCCAAATACATGTAAAGACCTAAACGCAAGACACACCGAGCTGATGGGGTAACAATTTACGAAACACCAATTCTTAGCTGCGCTAATGAGTCAATGATAACTCAATTTTTTCGTGATGCATGCACCAAACTTAAGCAAGACACATAATTTCCTTTCTTTGCTATTGCGGACACAAATATCGATGCACGCCAGTGCTATAATAGCAACAATAATGAGTAGTGATTTTCGCAACAAAAATTAGCATTGAGATCTCCAGAACCCTTCAAACTTCCCAGAATACTGTGCAAAAGTTTCATAAGCGTCCGACTAAATGTAAGATCAATAATATTCTCCGAAGTTGAACACATAATTCAAAACTCGCACTTACGGTGACGGTAGTGGATGCAGTGTTTGTCTGACGGTAAACAGATCCCAAAAGAATTACTGGTCGAAATTCTCACAAGGCACTGTCATTTCCAATTCAAAGTCAACCTAGCGATCGGTACTGCCTCGTGATCACAAAAATGATACGGAATTTGGTTTTAGTCCTTAATACAAACATTAAATTAGACAGACTTTGAGGACTGTGACCCACCACCGACGAATGTAAACAATGAGCCCATCCTGTAGACAGAGGGACCGTGTTTATAAAGCTTCCAACGCCTATTTGTGTATCATACTTTTTGTTTACACTTTTGTCATCATTCAGAGAGTAACAAGACATTTTCTAGAATCACTCTGAAGTAACTTAAAGTGACAGAACACCAAAAACAAAAAAGTATCATTACCGTAAGAACAGTTGTCTAATTCGAGCCGCGTCTATAAACTTTCTTAGTCAAAATTGGGCATACTTGCTGTTCACAGTTTTCTTCACTCATAGCCACCAAACACTTCACAGTTACACCAGACGTTAAGGTGACTAGGAAAAACAAAAATGACAGTCGTAGGCGTTGACAAATACAAGGATCGCATATGTGCATTATATTACTTATTTAAACCTTCTCATTCACTCATAAACCTGCTAAACAACTTGCAGTCAAATTAAAGTTCGCCTTCACTTGGTAATTTTCGTCCATACGCAGCCTATCACCCGCATGTAAAAGAATAAACAATACTGTAGCTCTACATCATTTCCATGGCGCTTCTTCGTGACTAGCATTATATTACAGTGTTAATCCCTTGTTACAGCTCCGCATTCAGCATGGAGAGAGGACAATTTCAGGTCAAGATTATAGTCATTATCAGTAACAAGCTTGTGTTCGTCTTATAATGACATACATTAAATTATTTATATGGTCTGCATTAATATACTCAGTCAACTTTAACTTGGCCTAAATTGCTGTCCCTCCATCTTGGATGCTGAACTGTAACAGAAAAGTAACACTAGATTAGGCTATGGCGCTAGTCACGAAGAACTGTTATGGAAAGGCTTCATAAGAGCAGCAATACCTTCTTTCAGCCACTGAAACTAACGCTAAGTGCTACGGAAAGGATGTAGAGGATGTACTGCCTATTCGCCACTGGACTACGGGAAATAAGCTGCAAAAGACAACTTCTTACCAGTTAAGGCGAATGAGTTACAGTGATAAGAGTACAAGAACACGCATATAACATATCAGCATTACAGAGCTCGTATAAGGCATACTCCCAAACAGTTAAGGGTGCTGTAGGGTACAATGTATTTACTTCCCTGGGGCTGGCATCAATATGGCTGAGGAGAGAGGAGCTACCCAGGTATAAAAATAGGTCCCTCAATTCTCTCGCTGTCTCACTGAAATGAGGATGGTAGACTGTGGGAAAAGGGAAACCAGCCTACAGTCCATCAATTTCATGTTTAGATGAACCTGGGGCTACAGCTACCGTTACTACTACTACTACCACCACCATCATTACTACTACCATTACCACTACTACTATTACAACTACTACTATTAGCAGTATTGCATCTACTATTACTACAATTACAGTTCACTACGATAACACCATTATTCTGTATTCTTGCTGGCTCCAGATGATTTCACTCAAATATGGCAGGATTTCTGGTAGTGAAGTGGTTAATTTAAGCAAAAACAATCCCTGAAGATCACCTGGAGGCAGCACGATTTAAGTTTCAATAATGTGCTCTTTCTGAACAACTTAAAACACTTCAGTACAACAGTTACTATTGAGAAGGTACAATTTCAATATGTGAGTATCCCTTCCATTGAGATATAGGTCTAACTGTATTAAAGGGGCTAGTTCAGTCAATCATCCTACACATTCTCAATATCTTCTACAATATTTAAGTCTACTTGTACTCAGTATCTATAACTCCAACCTCTCAGACTACACATATTCACTATGCACAAGTTTAAGCCCTCATTCTACCCATATTCAAGAGCTATTTACTAATCCAGTCTCTCATTCTACCCATGCTCATCATTCAATAATCTAATCTTTCCATCTGCCCATGCTACATATCTCTCGGTACTCACTCATACCTTACTCAAAATTCAGTCATCCTCGGTATTCCTCATATTCATCCTCAATATCAGGGAGGGTGCGACTGTACATCTGTGAGGGTCGCCTGAGCTGCCTATATGGTGTCCCCATGTCTGTCTGTTGGGAGTAGCGTCTCGGTGTAGGATCTCTTTGCTCGTAGGGTCGGCTGGGTCTTTCTTCAGAAGGGCGTCTGTGGTGGCTGAGGGCTCCTAACCTCATACCGCCCCTGTCGTACACTTCAGAGTATCGTCTTGGCTGGCTCACCATCATTGGCTCACTTGTGAGGCGTTGGGACTGCTGGGAGTGGCGTTTGGATAAGTGTTCAGATCTGTGTGTCTCTGCATCAGGTTGCAGTTGTTGGGCGTAGTGCTCCGGGAAGTCTTTGGGTCGCCTCATGGGTATTTCTGGGAGTTGAACAGAGTGGCGTCTGCGTTTGTGGTCATTGCGCCTGGGGAAATCGTCTGCCCTGCGTATATCATGGCCTGGTTGTAAAGAATATCGCTTCGAGTTATCAGTGTTATTTGTCCTGAAGTCAGATTGCAAAGAAAGATGTCTGGGCAAACGTGACTCAAATATATCAGAGTCAAGGTGCATGGATCCCCGTTTTGGTAAGTTATTCAGTACAGCTGGATCCACGTCACGCTGCACTGAGCTTCGCCTTGCAATGCCCTCCATTTCAAGCATATCACTGCTAGGTTGTGTGGAGCTGCATCGTGGGGAGTCCTGCAACATTCTCCTCTCCAATCTAGGCAACAAGGAATATCGTCTAGAGGGATCCTCTGTACTTGTTATTCCAAACCTAGGCTGCACTGAATGGCGTCTGAAATCAATAGGCTTCTTTTCCTCATTGCCATATTGCTGAGAGTAACGTCTGTCTCCTAGCATGCTATGCCGATCGCCATAGTAGGGTGATCTGACCTTGGGAATCGCACCTGCAGCGTCAAGGTCCCCTCTGCTCCTCCCATCCACTGAGTCATAGGTCTTCCCATCCGTGACGTCTACGCTCTGACGTTTCCCCAGGATGCTACGCTGGTCGCTGATGTATGACGACCTGTGGCTGTATTAAAAAAAGATTATTAGCTAATTTGTGTGAGAATTAAGTCTCTACAGCAGTTAATTATAATGAATCAATTTGGTTTGCTGTATACTTCACTCTAATATAAAGTCTAATTTGAAGAGACGGACAGATAGATGTGGTAGTGAAGGAGCGTTGTAGTGTTAATGCGGATGCACTAAAAACCATCAGGAGAAATACTCTATGTTTTGATCACGTGGAAAGAATGAAGAATGACAGACAGATTAGGAGAGTGTGAGTAAAGTGGAGGGGGAGCGAGGGAGGATGAGACCGAGGATGAGATGGAGGAATGGGGTAGAGAGGTATATGAGACAGGAGGGTGTGAATTGGAGCAAGGGTACTCAGATGGCAAAGGACGGGGTGAAGGAGGCGATTCGTTTATGACCATTAGTGAAAAGTCTCGTGGCTGTATGGACGATAAAAATTAAGTCAGCAATTTCAAAAGCGTAACATCCTTTACACATTTTCAGCTGACGAAACTTTAAAATCTTATGAGCTTGATGTTATTATAATGAAGGATTCGAAGCTTAGTAGAGGCCACTGTTTTGATGCAGCATATGAATCGACAGCCATGTTATTTTCGAGGTTTTGACCGCTAGTAAATTCTTGAAGGGAATGGCACTTCTGAGCAAAAGAAAATGCTCTGCTACTACTGCTATTACTACTACTACTACTGCTGCTGCTGCTGCTGCTACCATCATTAATCATTTCTCTACCACAGCTACTACTGTCATCATTATTATCATCATCATCGAAGTCAATATTACCGGATCTTGGGATAGTCAGCTGCGTCGACATCAAGGCCATCTTCACCCATGCCATCTGTGACATCTTCGCCCAGGCCATCTGTGACATCTTCGCCACACGCGCCAACAGATGCCATTTGTACATGACTTCGCTCCGAACAAAAACTCTCATCTCGATTGCTTTGGTGTTCTTTGTACCTGCGATAAACAATTTAAACATCATTAACTATATATGCATTACTAAACTCTATATATAAACCAATATAAATGTAGGTTAGAAGAAGTCTACATTGACCTATAATTATTCCATGCTTCCTCTTAACTCAAAGAAAGTAACAGATACAAATAATTATTATAATAATAATAATAATAATTATTATTATTATTATTATTATTATTATTATTATTATTATTATAATACCAGTAACAGTAACAGTAATTCTTCAACAGAATCACCTAAATAGCACTGTAGCTAAATTAAAGCAATATCCTGGGAGTACTGATCTTACGTGAACAAACACAACAAACAAAAAAGCAACTGATGACAATTAAAATACTAAACACACATCAAACCACAAACAGAACGGCAAACAAAAACAAACAGTAACACAAAAAACACCACAACACACAAGACCCCACTCACATCACACCGCCATCTCCTTCATCATCTTTCAAACCCCTCCTCGACCTCTCAAATGCGCCTGTATGTCTATGGGACCAGAATATGAGATGCGCAGGTATACAAAGAAATACACCAGCCACAAAGACAAACAGCAACCACGACATACAAGCCCTCACTCACAGTTCATTGCCATCGCTGTCATCGTCTTCATTCTCTAACCCCTCCTCGCCCTCTCCCATGTGCCTATATGTTTCAGTGGCCGAAGAGAAAGTGTAGGCGCCCTCCTTAGACTTCTTCCTTTTGGTGTACCAGCCCACCGACAGAAGGAGAATCAGAAGCAACAGACAGCCTCCTCCCACACTCAGCCCTATGACCCAGCCTAGGGGCTTGGGTTCCGTGCTGGCTTTCTCAGTGGCTGCCTCGCCCAAGCCAGCGCCATTTCGAGCCTATTCAGAATGGGGGAAAAGGAGGATAGCAAAATCATAAGAAGATGGCTTATACTTACACTCTTTTCACTGTAAATTGGCCTAAAACTGCCTTCTCTCCGTCTTGAATGCTGAGTTGTAGCAAAAGATTAGCATTACAGTATAATTCTAGTCACGAAGAGGTGCTATGGAAAGGATGTTGAGCTGAACCATTGTGTTCTTTTTTTTTGCCACTAAGCTACATGAAATAAGCTGCAGATAGAGCGAATATTCTGGACCAATTTAAGGTGGAAAGAGTATAGTAGTAGTAATAGTAGTAGTAGTAGTAGTAGCAGCAGCAGTAGTAGTAGTAGTAATAGTAGTAGTAGCAGTAGCAGCAGACCAGCAGTAGCAGTCGTAGTAGCCCCAGGGTCATCTGAAAGCAATCCCACTGGATTGCAGACTGGAGAGAGAGAGAGAGAGAGAGAAACCATACACAAAATCAACATTTCTCCTCACCATGACCTCTATAGTGTACGTTGTGCTGGGACTGAGATCGGTAAAGACGTGCTTTCGAACTCCGGCTGCTAGATCCTCGGTTTGGGCCCCCGAGCAGGTGACGCGCCATCCAACTAACTCTCCATTGAGTGTCTCGGGTAAGGACCAGCTGAAGGAGAGGGACTTGTGGCTCTTGTCCGTCACTTTGAGGGATGTTGGTGCACTGGAGGCTGTGGCCAAGAAATTTTGTTCATCATCACCATCATTTCCTCCTCCTCCTCCTCTTTCTCGGCATCATCATCATCATCATCATCATCATCATCATCATCATCATCTCCTCCTCCTTCTCCTCCTCACCATTATCATCACCAATCCCATCCCCATCATATCATCATCATCATTACATAATTACACAAAGGTCACTCTTCCCCCACCTTCTTCCCTGGTAGTGTTGGAGCAGCACACGGGGGGATCCTGCGAACCGTCTATACTGAAGCAAACCTCGAATTCGGAGTAAGGTTGAAGGCCCCTCAGGGTGTAGGTGGTTGAGTTGCCTGGGATGGTTGTGTGGTTGATGGCTGGAGGGTGAATTAGTTAATGGTTAGTGCCTATCAGTGTAGGAGTAGTAGTAGTGGGGTGGGCGTGGGGGTGGACAGTAGTAGTAGTAATAGTAGCTCACCATCCTCCTTCCACGGGCCAGGGAGGAGGCTGGGGGGCGTTTGTACAACCGGGCAGCTCCACCGCCAGGTCGTCAGTGCCACCACATGAAGGCGTCTCTCTCCAGCACCAGGATAAGAATAATCAAGCAAATTACTACGGTTTTACAGTACTATACTCTTTTCACTTTAAACTGGCCTGTCGTCATGTCATAGTAGATTAGTACTAGTCACGAAGAAGTGCTATTATGGGAATAATGGGGAGTCGCAGTAATGTCTTTTTCCGCCACTGAGCTACGGGCAAAAAAGGCTGCAAGAGGACGAACATAGCCTCGTTAAAGTGAATGAATTGTGGAATAAGGATGAACCGGACCAACACACTATGGGAGTGGTCCAGTCCCTTCAGGTTACAGAGAGAGAGAGAGAGAGAGAGAGAGAGAGAAACCCAGTAGAACCCAGCAGAGGACTCACCGGTCTGGTTGGTCCACAGAACAAGGGTGGTCCAGTCCAAGATAAAGAATGATACGGGACAGTCTTCGCCCACCAGACCCCAGCTGAGTAGCGAAGTCCGGGAGTCATCACCACTACACTGTACACCCTCCTCTGAAACTGTACATCACTATTACACTATCACTGTTACACTCTCCCCCGTATTCCCGTATGTACACCCATGTGCAAAAGTTCGCAGACAATTCCCAGCCTTTCATATTTCTCACTGCTCTCCATCCGACACAGGGTATCCTTCCTTGTCATGTGTGTGTGTGTGTGTGTGTGTGTGTGTGTGTGTGTGTGTGTGTGTGTGTGTGTGTGTGTGTGTGTGTGTGTGTGTGTGTGTGTGTGTGTGTGTGCTTCATACTGCTATCACATAAATATTATCCATGTTGCACCTTTCATTGCCACAGTCAACAGAGAAGTGTTGGTGAACTTTTCTTCATATCTGCACCAGTAAATAATGGAATCGTGGGGTGTAAGCTCCATCACAGGTTAAAAAGTATTTGCTATTGTATTTTCAACATTCACCCACACCTCATGTTGAGACAGAAGCCCCTTACAGATCTGAAAGCATGACTGACAACCTTTCGTCCGTGGAAGTGACCTTCTATTTTCACCTCTATCACCAACTTGCCTGTGATAACCAGCTGTGGCCGGCGTCTTAAGCGAAATTTTGCATGTAGGGACACGCAAACTTAACCCTGCAAATAATATTGAGAAGAAATGGCGTGTGATTTCTATATTTCAGACAGACAGCCTGGTAATATATATTTACACATTATATAGTTCACCGTTACTCCCAGTCCTTCATGTACCGGTATTCAATAGGTCACCTCTGGAATTATCTTCCTCTGTCTGTATTTCTTACTGCCACTGATCTCCAGTCTTTAAAACGCAATGTGTCCAGGCATATCGAAATGAACGGATCTTGAATTAAGCTCCCTGTTATTTTGCTTTTATTTTGGCCTGGAAGGAACAGTTTTGCGGGCTTCTGGTCCTTCCTTGCAAAAAAATATATAAGCTTACACACGAAAAAATAATACAGGCTGCATCAAAGAAATCTTACTGGCATTAGTAATATTGGTGACCCTGATGTTGGAGTTATCGCCCCAGCCACCACCTCGGGTCCTCGCCTTTACGGAGATTTCGTACCTCTCGCACCTCGGCAACCCCACGATGGAGTAGGAGAGGGTCGAGCTGTTCAGTTGTGCCGAATTCGTGTCCCCCTCGGAATTTGTCCATGTGAGAAGGTAGGCGGTGAGGTTGCCATTTTTGTCCACAGGTTCCTTCCACTTGGCCATAATGGTGTCCCCCCTGGTAAGTAACTCCTCCAGGTACGGTGCAGATGGCGCTGTGAGGATATGGTAGAGGAGAGACTGACTAGGAGAGTGTATGTAAGTAAGACGGAGGGGGGAAAGGGAGACCGAAGATGAAATGAAGGGATGAAGAGGTGTATAACGGAGGGTGATGTAAGCTGGAGGTAGGGCAGCCTGATGGCGGAGGGCAGAGTAACATGGAGGCGATTTGGTTGTGGCCTACCTTCTAGAATAAAGAAATATAGCTATAGACAGACAGATAAATAAATAGGTATACAGAGGCTGGATATTGAGGAGTTTAGATTAACTGGCCTAAAACTGTCATAAAAACAGATATTAAACTTAGAATACGATGCTAGTCACTTAGTATTAACTGATACGACACTGAGTTACGAGATATATGCTGCAAAATGACGAAAATGTCCCCTAAGTGAAAGAGCATAGAACTGCTGCCCTTGACGATGAAAATGATGATGATGATCATGATGATGATGATGATGAGGAGGAGGAGGAGAAGGAGGAGGAGGTGGAGGAAAATGATGATGATGAGGATGATGCAAAATTCTCACTCACCGCCTTCCGAAGTCTGTTCACTACAGCATGGTCCAGAAACATTGGCTGCCACGGTGACACAGACGATATAGTTGGTGTAGGGAGTCAGGCCTTGAAGCTGGGTGTAAAATTCTTGAGTCTCCCCATCTATTGATAAGTTGCCGGAGTCTGCGAGGAATAATAATAATAATAATAATAATAATAATAATGGCTATATTATAAGAGTGTGCACCAAGGTGTGAGTAATCCTCAGTTCTTGACGATAATTTCTGAAGTGTGGGATGAGGAGTGAACAAATCTGACATTTTACTCAAATATATTTACGATCGAGTCTCTGTCGTAAGTGTGATTTCTTTTTGGAGGAGGAACTGGAAGCCTGGAAAGTTTATAACTCGTTTCTTTCTATATCCTTCCCTCCAAAACAGACAAAACCTATGACAGTTTTCCTCTAGTAATCATGAAGTGTTTTTGACGCAAGGAAGCATGATCAGGGAAAAATGCTAATGTCGTTGATCATCCCCCAAAAACTAATCTGAGACACGACACGGAACCCAGGTAAATGCCTATCCCGCCCCTGGGTCGTTGCTGACTGCGCTCTGTAATGTGGGATGCAGGCTGATTACATACAAGTGTTCTATAAATGACCACCACAGATTAGGGTCATCCTTACACCTCCGCGAACTCAGTTTTGATAATACGTCTGCTTGGGTCGCATTCTAGGTGACTCTGGAGACTTCCTGACACTTCCCCCTTATAGATTTATTTTGCACATCATCGTTCAGTATCTTCTAGTATTTTATTACTGCATATGAACACAGTTTTGCGGGATAATATGCAACTTACCAATCTCCTCTGACCAAAGGATGTCCCCAGTCCACATGATGAGGTACTGGTCCACTGGGCAGGTTCGGTACGCAGGCTCCCAGTACACATCCAGGCTTGAGTCATTCACCACAGTGCAGCTCACGTTGACTGGGGGTACTGGAAATCGTGGGAGAAAGAATTAAATGCCTTATATTTGCCACTGCTTAACGATTTTAAATTCACAGCAGCAGGGAAATCGGAACTGTTTCCTCCTCCGACAGTTTCACATCCCTTCCTCTCTCCAGTTCTTCTTCCATCCATTTCTCCTCCTCTCCTTTCCTCCCTACCTCCCCCCATTTCTTGCCTCCCTCTCTCCTCCACTCCTTTCCTCCCTCCCTCCCCCCTTTTCTTGCCATCCTCTCTCCGCCACCTGTCTAAAGAGCTCAGTAGTGTTTGCTGGAGGTGGCGTGAACAGAGCACAAAATGACGTAATAGCGATGAAGCAGTAAACACACACACACACACACACACACACACACACACACACACACACACACACACAAGGGTGATCAGTGGTCATCTCACACCAAGAGTTAGCCTGGCCACGCTACGTACGTGTGCTACGTGTCCTTAAAATGCAGCCGAGTATATCTGCGTAGCTTCTGGTGTGACTAACCTTTCTGACTATGCTTAGCTGCATCAGGTATACATAGGTCACACACGCAGCTTGGCATTCACGTTCGGTGTGAGATAGCGTTAAAGAAGTACATGAAGCTAAAACACAAAAAAAAACATCAACGCTAAACAAAAACACAAAGAGTAACTGATCGTAAAAACATGTATAACACAATTTTACTCTCATCTGGTAAGGAACTCTAACCCCTTTTAAGCTCGGTTGATGATAAAGTGCACTCAGGATGGAATGGAAATCTGACTAGTGACCAAGGAGACTTATTCCTACCTTTGACACAAGCTTAGTATTCGAGTTGTGGGAGAGGATCAGTTTCCCCGCATGAAAACAGCCCAACTATAGTAACCCGGGAAAAATAAACTAAAATTTATCCACCTGTCATTAAGGGAACGTTCTACTCACTGTCCTGCTCCAGGCTAAACACCTCTCTATCACCGTCGTCTCCCCAGCCAGCCTCAGTTTCAGCCTTAATTGTGACACTGTAATTCGTGCAAGGAGTCAAGTTGTCAAGCCTCTCTTCGAAGGTATCCCCGGGGGTGCTGTAGGATTCTGAATTCTCGTCGTGTTTGAGAGTCACCTGCAGGAAGAATTTTGATAAAAGATCTAAACCAAATATTATGATAAGCAAGCGGGGAGTGTTTTATAAAGGATCCGACCCAATTTATACAAGATCTTAACCAATTTATACAAGCTCTAACCCTATTTTTACGATAAGAAAGCAGTTGGCGTTACTTTACAAGGGATCTGGACTTACGACAAGCATGCAAGGAGGACTTTTAAAGGATCCGAACCAATTATTATGATAAGCAAGCAGGTGTTAAAGTAGTAGTAGTTGTAGTTGTAGCAGTTGTAACCCCGAGTTCATCTAAATGTGAATTCAGCAGACTGAAGGCTCAAGTTCCTCCCTACTGCAGTCCACCATCGCCCTTTTAGAGGATAGGGAGTAAGTTGAGAGTAGTTTGCAGAGCCAGGCAGTGAAGGCTTCCCTCTCTGGCACCAGGGGTCAAGGTAAAACAAGTAAATAAATACGATACCAAGTACTGCTGAATGATCCCGTTTTGTTCAGCGGGTGGCTGCCACGTTACATTGACTGATCCGATGTCCTGAATTACCTCACTCACGTACACTGGTCCTGGCACTGGGGGACGAAGTAGTTGTAGTAAATAGTAGTAACAATAGTAGTAGTAGTCATAGTAGTAATAGTAGTCACAGTAGTAGTAGTAGTAGTAGTTGCAATCCTGGGCTCATGTGAAATGTGAACCTGGTGGCGTGCAAGCTGATGATGCCCTCACCCTACAGCCCAACATCCTCCTTTCGGTGGGGAGGGGAATCGGGAGGGAGTTTAGTGACGTTTGTATAACCAGGTAAAGGAGCTGCTCAGTTATATTGATGCCACCAAGCGAAGGCGTCCCTCTCCAGCACCACTGCTGGCCGTAACTACTACCTCTGCTACTGCCACCATTCCTACTACTACTACTACTGTTATTATTATTATTATTATTATAATTATCATTATTATTATTATTATTATTATTATTGTAAGAACAGCACACATGGGAAGTTGCTGCATACTCCTTTTCTTGTCCTTCTTTCAAAAAATAAATCCTAGGCTCCTTAGATTTTGACATATACAGCTACATGGCTTCTGGCGCTCACGAGGCTACATGAGGTGACGCTGTGTAGCCTGCGTGGTGGGAAGCAGCTACCATCCATCTCCTCACATTCCCTGGCCCCTCGCCGTGGGTCCTTCACCTGATCCGACCCTGGTGAAGTGTTGTCTACCACCAGGAGGCGCAGGATCCCTACACGGTGTATGTACTGTACTGTGCCTGTAGGAGGGACCCACAGTAACACCTGCGTGCCTGTAGTCGATGGGTTTGCACAGCTAGACAAAAACAATAACTGACAGCAATGACACCGACTCACCATCCTCGTCTGTGAGAATCTGGGGGCAGTTGCTGTAGTCCCCATAGCCAGCCTGTGTAGCCGCTGCGATGGTGATGGTGTAATTGGTGTAGGGAATGAGATCACGGATGGTGTACCTGTGCGGCACACTCCACCCCTCCCCTGATCCTTCCTCGCCTGACCACAACACCTTAAGGAAGAAAAAAAGTTTAGGACTGCATATTTCGCAGCACTTCTTACTTAGCTATTTATTTACCACAAATTACACCTCAATATCCCCTTGTATTTTACTAATACAATATATATATACATAAAAAAAGAAAACTTATTACTTTTACCTACTAGGAGATTTTCGTGCTTTTGAGACTTGATTCCCAAAGCTTGGTGGTAGAATATAACCATAATATATGTCAACATCCTTTCCATAGACCTTCTTCGTGACTAGTGCCATATTCTGGTGTAAATATCTTACTACAGCTCAACAGTCAAGATGGAGAGGTGACAGTTTTATGTTCAGGTGAAGTGAACAACTTGTCTCTCTAAAGCTGAACAACTTGAACACTAAATTATGGTTGAGGGAAATTCGACGAGCGTTGGTTATGAGGTAGGAATGAGTCTCCTTGAGTACTAGTCAAATCAACCCTCCAGTCTAACTACACTTGGCCACAAACTGAACCGAGAGGGGTTACAAATCACTCTCGGGTGAAAACAACTCAACTATTGTCAGAAAGATAACGAGTTCAAGGCACTTTACCTGATAACTCCAGAGGATTGAGTTGTTGGTCACTGTGCATAGCGTACCAGTGTTTTGCCATTCCAGTGTTACTGATGTGGAAGTTAGATCGGTAACTGTACACTTCTGAGGCGCTGGTGGCTCTGTTGGAAGAGGATAAAAGAAGATGAAGGCTTAAGATCAACGGCTACCGACCACATGAATAGAGAAGCACTGTGATGTCGACGTGGATGCGACTGAAATTGTTACGTAAATACTTTGAGATGGTTTTGGCCAAGTGGAGAGGATGAAGAATGACACTGATTACAAGAGTGTGTGTGAGTGGGGTAGAGGGGGAAAGAAAGAGGAGGGGGGGGGGAGACCAAGGATGAAAGAGGGATGTGTGAGTTCAGGGGAAGCAGTCAAATGGCAGAGAAAGGGTGGCGTGGAGGTGATATGTTTGTGGCCACCCCTTCCGGGACTGAGGCGTTTGGCAACAGAACAGACAATGCGTGGGTTATAACGACGGATAACTTGTTTTCCGAGAAGGAAGCAAGATGAAAGGCCGCATTTTTTATATCTTGGAGATTTCTTAATACCTCACCCTTGGAGATTTATTCTGTACATTACACCTCAGTATCGTTTGTATGCTATTAAAGCGATATAAACGGCACACAGGAGAATGTTAAAGTATATAATGCAAAATAAATCACTTAGGAAAGAGTGTTACGAAAACTCTAAAGCCACTTAGAACACGAGGCTAATGCTGATCGATTGTATGAACGGTGATTAAGGACGATAATAATTTTTTTCTAAGGCACAGTCTTCCCCTAACGACTACGACAGGCAACAATCGAATTTATCATCCAGGTCCTGACAGCCCTGCTGAGTGAGGAGGGACAAGGAGGAAACAAACTGCACCTAACAGTCTGACCTGCCCTACAACCAAAAGGGTCCTAAACTCAGCAGCGGCATCGGTCTTTCCCTCAGCCTCAGCCTTGTCATCGGTGCCTTCGCTGTCCTCATAAACGGATTTGACATCAACATCATTTCTGACGCTAAGATATAAGGGAAATCAAATAAGCCTGTCGATGAACTGAATGGGTCCGCAACTCACCAGCTGCATCGGTTTTTCCTGTAGTCTCAGCTTTGTATTCATTACTGTCGCTGTCCTGGTAAACAGATTCTACAACCACATTGTAACTGCCACAAGCCTCCAAGCCCTCATCTGCGAGGTAAGAGGTGCCGTAGCTTATCTCGTCGTTGAAGTAACCTAGCATGGTGACTAGGTAGTAGACTGGGGGTTCAATAGGGTCAAACCAGGTGATGTTTAGGGCGGTGTCTGAGAGGGGTTCGGCTGTTAGGTTCTGTGGTGGGCCGTAACCTGTGGGAAAATGAGCATGAAGAAGATGGTGAATATTAACAGTAACAGCGATAGTGGTAGTAGTAGTAGTAGTAGTAGTAATAATAATAATAATAATAATAATAATAATAATAATAATAATAACAATAATAATAATCTTAGCCATCATCACCAAAACCACCACAATCATCATCATCATCATCACCACCATCTCATCCTCATCCTCATCCTCATCATAATGAGGAGGTTTGAATATACGTCATCCTTCCATCCACCCACCTTCCACTCTCAATCTTTCCATCCATCTTTTTTTTCTCTCTTTCTCCTTTCATCTTCTCTCTCTCCATTTTTTCCTGTCTTCTACATACCTGAACCATCTTCCTCATACTCCAGAAACCCATCTCCATCTTCTTCCTTGGAAAAAAGAAAACGGTGTGAGTTACATTTCCATCATCATCATCATCATCATCATCATCGTTATCAGCATTATCCTCATCACTGTTATAAGCATTATCTTCACTATTATTAGCACCGTCTGTATCATCTGTCATCTGCATCATCATCATCATCATCATCGTCATCATCATTCAGGATCATTGCACCAGTCATCATCATCATCATCATCATTATCAACATCATCATAATCATCAACAACGTCATCACTACAAGTCAGGGGTGCCGATCTAACAAACGATTTCAGCCCACTTCAGCCTCTTCACAGCGATGACGTACCCCATGTTCCTGCTACTCTCAAGCGACTTTATTCAGGTCAAGGAGTCTGTTCCCACTGGAGGAGGTTTGATACAACCTGCATCAAGCCATACACATCTAGATCTAAGGTGAGAAAAATCGTCTGGCAGCAGCAAAGGTAGAAACTAGACAGGGGTTTGAGAGAGCACAGTGACACCTCATTTGAACTTTGACCTTGACGTGCAAGCATACATGTAGCCGATAAACACGTACTCGAATTCACAAGCAGATACGACTGTCACAGTTGTTATACCTTCGGTATCATTAATTACGTCCGTGTTTGGCAAATAGTCGTACGTGAATATAAAGGACGCATCAGTAACGTTACGGGTTTAGAGCAGAAGAATAATAAGCGTCAGTCAAACAGTATTATATTTTGGGTACAGGCGAATTTATTCAGCTGAGTGAGTTATAGGATCCGAGTGTGTTCAACGACTTACCTGCCAGGCGTCTAAATCTTCACACAAGCAGCAGGGGACAAGCAAAAACCATGTGAGTAAAAGAAGCAGTGTTTTGCTTGACGCCATGGTGAAACGCCCTCCTGTCCTCACACGTGAAGAGAATCGCTCATCAAGGAAGTCTGTTGGGCATTTGTCACGCGGTCATGAGCAATGGCAGTTCTCATTGTAGGTCTATGGTATTCTAACTGGCCCTAGAAACTTCAAGGCTTCTTCCTAAGCGATTTATTTTGCTTGTTACACTCTATCAATCGCTTGTATGCAGCAGAATAGGTAGGATACTTCAAAGCTCTTCCTAGGCGATTTATTTTGCTTATTACACTCTAACTGTCTCTTATAGGCAATAGAATAGGTAGGATTTTAAAATGAGGTGGCCAAGAAATAGCCAAGCCTAACTATGTGTTAGACTAAGTATTTAGGGGGACATATTTCATAGTGACTAGTTCCACCCTGAGTCAGTCCTCTGGCTAAACCACTGTTAATGTGTTACATCGTGTTAATGTCGACACAGTTTGTATAAGAAGATACTGAGTGTAATACGCAGAATAACTCGCTAAGAAAGATGTGTTACCGAATCTCAAAAACCACCCAGAATACGACCCTATATTTCCCGGATTTTTAAACAACTGGCATGTCAATCAGGGGAAACTGGTCGACCTTACAGGTAGCAATAAGACTTAAATATACCATTCTGCTTTCATGTGTTGTGGACATAAGAAAAATAACGTCACAATAGGCAGATATCACTGTGGACACACTGTACACGCGTTCAACAGAGCTTCCTGAACACTCAAAACATCACGAGAGCATCTGTTCAATCGAGTTTCCTCATCATCTGAATACACTCTCACGGTCAAGGGCACAGCTATTTAACTACGCGTTTTGAACATTTGAACACACTCTGACAACGCCACAAGTAACTGTGGTGACCATACCCCCCAGTGATACTAACATTCCGGTGTTTATCAAATTATTTATTATTCTTATCAAATAACAATGGACCGGAATTATGCATTGTTCATCCATATCACTTCCACTGATGATTCTCTCTCTCTCTCTCTCTCTTGTGTTGAGGGGACGGTCCAGTCTATTTCTGAGAGGAGTGATCAACAATGCACTCAACAGACGTAAAGAATCAGACAACAAAATGCATGAAAAAGGTTACGGGAAGTGGAAAATGGTGCAAGGCAGACACTAGTAACGCTGAGTCAGCCGTGCCCGGAACAAACAAAAGCTGAGTGGCGCAATGTATGGACAACCCTGTACGTCCCGCATGGTGTAGTATCTATCGTCACCGCACCAACCCAATGCTGATAAGCTTAATGATAATTGCAAGGTATCTATTACTACTCACTGTCTACGTTGTCTTCCGTTAATATACTTCCCACATGATTAATTACTAATCAACGTCACCTGTGGTACCGGAGAGGGACGCCTTCACGCGTTGGCATCCATATATCCACGGTCTTACAAACCTCCCTCTGTTCCCTCCATATCCCCCGAGGAAAATGGTGAACTACGCTAAAAGAGAAAATTCAGCCTGCACTCCCACAGGTTTAAATCCACAACAACAGCATTATAATTGTCATACCAACCCTCTGTCTATGCTTACTGATAATGGACTCGACACTGATTAGTATGAATTACTCACTGCATGCAATGTCTGTTGTTACGGTGTTAAACTTATATCTCCCCATCAGGATCGCAAGGGTCCGGAGCTAGGGAACTCAGTCACTCGCATTGGGGGACCTATGGGGGATTTCATGGTGCTGGAAAGTGGCGTCGTTGCTTAGGTGTATTCCAAGGCATTTGACGTGTTTCTGTGGGGTGATGTCCTGTCCTCCTTCAGTGTGCAGAGAGGATGCCTCTTTGATTATGTGATTTGGGACACATTTCAGCATTTCAAATTTGTTCTCGTTGAACTGCATGTTGTTCTCTGTAGCCCAAGTGTAGACTGCATTGAGGTCTTCCAGCAGGTAGTGCACTTCCTCTTCACTGCTGACGGTACGACTGATGCTGGTGTCATCAGCAAATGGGGAGAGGAAGGAAGAGCCCACTTTATTGTCAATGTCGCCTAGGTGTGTTAGGAAGAGGAGGGGACCCAGTACCGACCGCTGTGACACTCCACTAACTATTGTGACTATTTCAGACTTGTGGCCGTCTGCTGCGACTGACCGGGACTTTTCGGTGAGAAATTTATGTAGCCATATCCCAGCCTGCCACATACTCCCAGGAACATGCAATAGGATGCCATGGTCAACCTTGTCAAAGGCCTTGGCGAAGTCTAAGAACACAACATCCACATTCTTCCCCTCTGCCAGGTTCTGCAGCGGCTATAGTCGTAGTCTGCCAAGAGTTTAGACAAGCAGGACCTTCCCTTCCTAAATCCACGTTGGGTTTTAATGAGGAGGTTGTTCTCTTCCATGTGGGCTATAATTGTCTCACACATTTCTCTGACACCATGATTAAATGTAATATGAGAGCAACAACCCTGTAATTTCGGGGAAGACTTCTGTCACCGCCCTTATATACTGGACTTACAGTGGCTTGCTTGAGTGCTGTTGCAACGATTCCCTGGTCCAGCGATTGGCGCCACAACACGCTGACTGGCTATGCTAAGGTCTCCCCTACATTTCAGGAACAGGATGGCTGGCACCCCATCTGGCCCAGCAGCCGAATTTGGCCGTAGTTCTTTTAGGGCTTCCTTGATGTCCCTCACTGTAATTTGGATGTCGGTGCGGTGGTTTGATTGAGGCGTGTCGTCTGTGAGGAATGATGCCGAGTTTTGGACTAGTGATTGTGTTCTTGGGGTGATAAATACACTGTTGTATTGCTGCATCAGTAATTGACAAGTTTCTCTTAGGTCTTTTGCTCTTGTTCCCTGCTGTGTTCGAAGTGGCCCAACCTGTGTTTTAGTCTTACAGAATCTTTTACAATAGCTGAAGAAGTATTTTGGGTTGTGCTTGATGTTCATTACTGCCCGTTTTTCTTCAAGTCTTCACTGAGCTTCATGGGATTCTTTAATTTGTTGCTCAACCTCTGCTATCTTTGCACTGATTGAGCGTTTCTGTTCTTCGTTATGCGATGTACTTATCTGCTTGTTTAAAGTTCTCATCTTCATCATGATTCTCCTGTCTCTTGGGATGGTGTTGTGCCGGGCGTTTCTCATTCTCCTCTTTACTGGGACATAACTCGGACAGGTTTTGAGCATAATGTTGAGCAGTGCTTATAGCATGTCATTTGGATTATTATCTCCTCCCCAAAACTTCAGTCTGTGTTTCCAGCTGATCGAGTCACTGAAAAAACTGATCTCGTCAAAGTTGGATGGACTCTGATGGGCACTCCATTGTTTGCCTGTCTCCTGCCTTTCTGTATGTGGTGTTTAGGGTGATAAGATTGTGATCTGAAAGTATTGTTTTTTCCATTCGGTAGCTGCTGATTGCTCTTGACTGTTAGTGAGGAAGAGGTCTAGGATGTTGTTTATTCTTGTTAGGCTTGTTATATGTTGTGAGAGGAGTACTTTATCAGTGGTATCCAGGAGGAGTACTTGATCCTCCAGTGTGCCTCCCGAGATGATACCTTCTGGCCACTGGACAAATGGGAATTTGAAGTAATGTTGAGCAAGTTACAGAGTACTTATACAACAAAGGAAGGTGGTGGATCTTGCAACACACCTCCTTCATCGAGTAAAATGACACAGTCAGTGGTTCCTTTGACGTTAGGATACATACAAGACATTAGCATTTATATAATTAACTAATAACCTTCAGTGAACGATCGATAAACGCCGGGTGATCTCTTTTATAACCCCATCCACACTTACATAAAAGGGGACGAATTCGTATGAGGGTGAGAATGTAACGGAGCGAGCTAATATGATGCGTATATAATATACAGTATGAGGCGAGTTTGTATGAGACGTTTGTATGGGTGATTTCGTACTGGGTATTTGTATGGGGGTGTTTGTATGAGGCGAGTGTGTAGGGGTGACGAGAATGCAGACAAGTGTTTATCAGCTGCCTTTGAAGTTCCGTGTAATCTGTTTTCGGCCCCACGGAGGATTTTTTGGTATACAATAGAGTTCAGTTCTAGCTATTCAAGCTTTTTATGATTTAATTAAGAATCATGACTACATGGGAACTATTCTAAAATAGTCTTTCGACATTAATATAACAAGCTGTATTAACTATATTATAATACTGCACAGGAAGCCGAAATAACCTCAATCCCTCCATCTCCCATTGAAGTGTAATCAGCAGGTGGAAGAATGTCTTTTTCATTTGTTCTTTCCATTTCTTGACGATTTTTCTCAGCTTGGGGTACTTTTCGAACTGAAGGGATAAGGAAAAACATACTCTTTCAGTACGAGACCTTTTAAGTAAGTAGAATAAAAGCGTCTAGTACTGGCAAGAGTAAACTCAGAGGACGTCGCCGGATTCTTCAAGGGGACAAAGGTCACTGCAGAAGAAAATAATGAGTGGCCAAGATCTGGGAGGAGAGCTGAAGAAAGCTCTCTGTGAGACCCGTGACTCAATGGAGGAAATCTTAAATGAAGCTAGAACGAAGCTGGAGAGTGAGTGATTATAGTATTTATGTAACTGATTAAAAAGATAGTACTGCATTTACTATATTTTGACAGATTCCTAACAATTAGATATCCAGCTCTCATGGCTAGGTGTTGTCTTAGAGGGCTGATTTGCATAACAACCAAGGGCACTCAGTCTCACTTTATAACCGTGATTCATCAGATTTGTCATGACATAGCACCCAGTTTAGCGTGGCTCAGTTCTCTCAGATGAAAATTTGACTGTGATAATAATAATCCCTTCATGCATTGGTATAACTTATACTTAATACTGTCAACTAACCACAGGCTTCAAACTAGAAGCTTTAGAGTAACTCTTTCACTATATATTGCACATCCTTCTTAAGTTGATGAAATGTGCCTCATGGTAGCCTTTCAAAATGTCATCAATGAAGTGAAGCTAAAGGTGGATGGGGGTGAATGTAATGAGCAAGTCAATGTAGAGCCACAGTAGCTGTTGTCTTTTTCTGCCTCTGAGCTACATGAAATCAATGTTAGTAAAATGAAAATCACCAAGTTAAGGTGAATGAACTACAGTGTAGCTAGCTGTGTAGTTGAATATAAATGTGAGAGAGGTGAAGCCTTAGTGTAAAGTGTGCATGTATTTACCAAATTTACCTAATTGTGATATACAGGAAATGAACTATGGGGCTATACTGCTGTTGTAACTTGACAAAGATCCCTATTCCCTTTCAGCTCAGCTGATGGCCAAGTGTAGTCAGACTGGAAGGTTTGTTTGACTAGTAGCCAAAGGACACTCTTTCCTACCTCATAATTAAGGCTCATCAAAATTTCCTGGAACTACCGTAGCTAGCTGCAACTTGGTATTCAAGTTGAAGGAGTGATCCAGTCCTGTGAGGTGAAGAGAATGACTATAGGAACCAAAACAGTTCACTCCTACCTCATTATCAAGGCTTCCTGAATTTCTTGCAACAACAGTTTATGTTTTCAAGTTGTGGGAGTGGCCCATTTCCATCAGGTGAAAACAAGACAGTTATCCCTATATTGGTGTGCTGATGTTTGTTCAGGTTGTAGGACTGGCCCAGTTCCATCAGGTAAAAGAAAACCATCCAACCATTATGATGTACTGATATGGAGGGCACTGTCAGTTAATGTTTTAGTGGAGTAGCCACGATGGATGTTTTCAAGTTGTAGAAGTGACCCAGTTCCATCAGGTGGATACACACAGACTATAGTGGCGTGCTCATGTGGCGAGCATTAGTTGTTGGTGTACCAGTGGGAGTGACGCTGGTAGATTGTTGTGGGTATGTGGCTCGGGTAGAAGGTGTGTCCATGCAGCCCACTCTTAACCCTGACGTCTCCGGCAGCTGCGACTTTGTGTTCCTGAGTAGGTGGCGGTGGCGGTCGTTTGTGTACCAGCGTGGGGATATGGTCTCACTTATCTCCCCAAAGGACCCCAGCCAAAAAATAATCAAACGTATCATTGCCCTAGAGGGGGACCTGGTAGCCACACTAGGGTACAAGCGTAGGGTGGTCCGCGTGCCTGAGGGTCACTGCTGGGTGGAAGGGGACCATACAGGCCACTCCCTAGACTCAAACTTCTTTGGCCCTGTGGCACTTGGACTAGTTACCGCTAAGGCTTCTCAAATTGTGTGGCCCCCCCAGCGTTGGCAGAGACTTGAGAGCTTTGTACCAGAACACAGGCTGCCCCTGAACCTGCGTGAGATATCTAGAGCCAGTGACCTCGGTGAGACCCCTGATATGACTGATATTGAGGAATAAGTACATTATCTGTGACTAACACCCATATTCTTGGTCTGTATGAAATGTGTGGGAACTACAATTCAAATGAACAGTGCTGACGTGGATGTCAGATTTAGAGGGCACTTGGATGAAAGAATATGTTTTGTGGAAGTGTTAATATTTTTGTCTCATCATTCTCTGCAGCTGTGAAACCCACTGATTTTTGTTTAACCATTATTCTTAAGTTGATCTTTATGCAAAATGAGGGTTGCTTCATTTGTTAATTATTTGGAATTTGAATTTGAGGGAACTATAAACAAAAATGCAGTGGCTCTGGGCGATGTGGATAATGATGGACTGAATGAGCTGGTGCTGGGTAATGAAAATGGGGTAGTGGCAGTGTTTAAAGATGAGCACCCCAAACCAGTGGGTGAAGGAACCGAGTTAGGAATGATCTCGGCAGTCGCTGTGGGAGACGTATTCAACTCCGGCCAAAATGCCCTTTTGGTGATTACAGCATGTGGACATTGCTACATATACGACTTTGAGGACACCCCTTTGAGCACAGCAGGAGAGAAAATTTTGCTGCAGCCCACACATACCCAGCGCATCCCGGCGAATGTGAAGGTTGTGTTAGTCGGGGACGTAAATGGAGATGGATTTTCCGAGGTGGTGGTGGGTCTGACAGATCGAGTAGTTCGCACATACCGCTGGGTTCCCGGAGGTCACGAGGTTGGTGGCCGACCTTCAGGAAAGCTTGTGGGACTCAACAAGTGGGAATTGGGAGAACAGATTGGAGGCATAACCTTCAACCAGTGTAGAGATGGTACTCCCTCTCTCTTGGTTGCACAGCCAGGAGGAACCTACTTTACTCTCAAGGTTCAGCCTCCTGGTCAGGACACCCAGCTGGACCCCTTTGATGAAAGTTCATCAGAACTGCTCACAAAGATGTCCCTGGATTATGAACCTTTGGCATCAGGGAGGCTGCGCAATCCCAACATTCATACAGAGATCTGTGGCAATATAAGACTCAGCAGAGCAAGACCTGGTTCCACTAGCAGTGAGCCTGATACAGCTGACACTCTCAGGTCACAGCCTGTTCGTCTGAGCAGTAATGAGGTTGAGGAATATAACCAGTATCAAAGTACTAGTACCACCCTCCCACCCCATATCACCAACACAATCACCACTACTACTGGGAGACAAGCAGGGGAAGCAAGAAATAATGATACCAGGGATAAGAGTGTGGGAAAGGAGGTGGGAAGTGAAGCCTCCAGAGATAAAAGTGGAGGAGGGGAGGCAGTGTGTGATGTGCAAGGAAAGAAGAGAACTGAGAATAGAATAGCTGGAGATGAACATGTAAAATGTGAAGAGGATGAGATGAGGGAGGGGGGTGGGGTTGGTGGTTTACAGGGAGATACGAAGAAGTGTGCGAGTACAGTGAAGGAAGGAGAGGAAAGCAGGGGAGGAGATGAGGGTGAGGGTGAGAGAACAATGAAGGAAGTAGAAAGCAGAGGAGGAAGCATGGATGGGGGACTACACCATGGATATGCCCTTGCCACGCTGGATGGAACCCTGATGCTTGTCCAGGAAGGAAAAATACAATGGAACCTTCAAGTGGACCACCAGCTTTTTGCTGTGTGTGCGCTGGATGTGACAGGTAACGGAAGGGACGAGGTGGTGGCATGTGCATGGGATGGAAATACGTACATCGTGTGCGAGGCCACCGACTGTGTGCGCTTCACTTTCCATCACCCAGTCTCAGGCTTCACTGCCGGACACTATGGACTCAGGGGCAGGCAGGTCAGTCAGAAATTATTTTAAGCCACAGTTTAACCTGAATATATACAGTCTAAAGTTAATCTTGGTCAAAGTTCAATCAAAATGTGATTTTGACTTCACTTTGAACTCTGGAGTGTGCAGATGAGTCCATCAGTTAATCTATGCCAGAGTTTAACCTGAATAATTACCCTAAGAGCTGAATTCATATCAGACAAGGCACCATAACATATCTTCCCCTTCAGTATAGCTACCAGTAGGCCATGTCTGCACATGACATTCGTATTTAAAAGTTACAAATAAGGTAAAAAAAAAGTCACTTGGTCATAGTAAGAATAACCTCAGAGATAATATCATACCTGTTATGCAGAAATTCCAAATAATCCATCATCATCATCATCATCATCATCATCGTCATCATCATCCTATCCAGTCATGAATCCAAGATTTATGTCTGTTTACTTACCATGCCTCTTCTACATCCATTATCTATTTTCTATGATTGAAATACCACTCGGCATGTCTGGTGACTTAGCCAAAGGAGTGGCTGGGATGGCAATGACCACCTGAAATATGCCTGGCCAATTTCCAAGGGAATACCCCCCTTCCCCCCGGAGTTCTCCTTGGGGCACCCAGTAATGAGGCATGGTCATTCCATTTTTCAATTGCTAGGTGTGCCCCTAGTCATGTCTCCTAGATGAGCAATAGGGTTGGAATAATGATGATGATGATGAATTGTGTTGGCAGGTGACTTGCCTGGTGTATGTGTCGTTTGGGCCTCGTGTGTGGCTGTATCACGACCTGGATGTAGCACCAGTGGTCACCCGATCATTAACTTACGTCCTGGAGCAGGACCCGAGGTACAGACAGTTGCTGCAGAAGATTGGCTTGACTGATGCTGACCGTACAACACTGAGGCATCTCCATCGGTACCTTCTGTATGGCCCCCTGAGGTAGCTGGACACCATCTGGAATTGTACAAGGACATATGCTAGATGATATAGGTGGCTTCATAGCACCTCTTCTTTTACTACATATTTTGCATATTACACCATAATGTTCTCATGTATATTATGCATATCATGTTAATACCAATATAATTTCCAACAGCGATGTATTGGTGGATACAGAGATGTAATGTTAGGCCAGCAATTGTTTGTCTTTAGTTTTGGATTGAAAATATTGTCAAGGGCATATACATATGTAATTTGCACGTATATTTTATCTGTTCAGAATATTAGGTTCTTCAATCTGATGACATTTTATATATATATATATATATATATATATATATATATATATATATATATATACATACAGTAAAAGTCCTGTAATCCGAATGGCAGGGGACTGAGGGTCTGTTGGACTATTGTTTTTTTTTGGACTATTGGGAGGGACCTTTGAAAACATTAGAAATATGTACATGATCATTAAATAAGCACTTAAAATGATATGGATTGTTGTTTTAGACACTGGAAATGCATAGCAGTGTAGCTGAATAGTTGCAGGCAGGTACTGTACATCCAAGTCCAAGCCAGATAAATCCCTAGATAAAGCCCAGAAAAATTTGGTCTTGAAGTATTCGGAGTATTGGGATATTCGGATTATTGATGGTCGGACTGGAAGACTCCTACTGTGTATATATATATATATATATATATATATATATATATATATATATATATACAGTAATACCCTAGATGCAATACCCCGGTTCAACGATGGGGGTAGAAATACCACCATACCCCACCTAATGATGGCCAGACCCTTGTTTAACGATGGGCTTTTATATTTGTACCGTTTTTGATGATATTTTGGCCTAAAATTATGTGTTTAGGTTGATTTATAAACTGTTTTTAAACTTAGATTTGTGCATTTTAGCCATAGATGTGCTGAATATTATCATACTGGGGAACAGTTTACTAAGTTTGATTTTTTCCAGACATATTTGACAATATTCAGATTTTATTTGTTAAGTTTCAGTGAGTTATTTACAGGTGTTAGGCTTAGTTCAGGATCATTTACAGCTGTTAGGCCATTTTGATTGGCTTTAAAATTGTTTTTGGACTCGTTTGGGTGGGTTTTGGACTTGGTTTGGGGGGAAACCCAAGGCTGATAAACGCTTCCCACTACTTTACGCATTAAAAGTACCCCAACGTACGATACCCTGCCTAATGATGGGGTTTTATCTAACCAATTACATCGTTAAACCAGGGTATGTATGTATGTATGTATGTATGTGTGTGTGTGTGTGTGTGTGTGTGTGTGTGTGTGTGTGTGTATATATATATATATATATATATATATATATATATATATATACATTCTTCCTACCATTAGACAATGTTGTTAAGCTTAGGGGAGACTAGTAATTGCATCCCAAGGCTCATCTCAGCACAAACCCAGTGGACTGCAGGCTAAAGTTCCAACACTTGCAATCCATCATCCTTGAGAAGGTGTTTAGGGCTGTTCATATAACTGGGCAGTGAAGCTGGCTGGTTATATCGGTACCACTGCAAGAAGGTGTCCTGTCCAGCACCTCTCATAATGAAAGGGTTAATGAAGACTATAATCTAAGACTTCAAATTCATGAAGTCTCTTAAGTTGAATATAGTTGTCTGATGGTAAGAGGCATAAAATTAAAAAAAGACATCATCAGAGTGATGGGGACATTTGTAGCAATTTAAGTTGTTTGGTGTTTACTGTATATGAAACTTGATATATAAATTGTAAAAAAAGAAGCAGTCAATTTTGTTTCATATTTATCTGTTTTGAAAGTAGTATAGAATCATCATCATCTGGACCTCTTTTCCCACCCTAGGGCAGGGTGAGGAGTAGCAACATCCATACAGCCTAAGTTTGTCCAGTCCAATGGGCCACGCTTCCATTCACTCATCATTCAAGGAATGCTGGCTCTATCTGATACGCCAAAAACATTCACCACATTCTGTAGCTTCACGTACATGTATCTGATAGTGTCAGTATAGAAAATAAGCATATTTTATTCTGTTAATGTATTTTTTATGATATTACATGACAGCTCATAATAGTGGTGCTTTAATGATGCACAAAGGGCATAATAATATCTAAAGAATGGTTGTTTATCTATCTTTCTTGCATCCAGATTATACAGATAATGGAAAGTTGCATATTGTATTGAATTATGTTCAGACAGTTGGCTACCACTCCTGTTTTATTATTTAATACTGCAGGACATGGTTACCAAAAAGTTCCTGAACACCTGGGCATGATGAATAACATTGTCCCATAAAACATCATCATCTGTGTGGGGATTGAACCCACCTCACCATTGCAGATCTAAAAGATGTGTGGCCTATGCAAAATTATGGTGTTTTTCTTACTGGATTGTATTCAACCTGTAGTTAATATCATCATCATCGTCTGGACCTCCTTTGTCCAGATACTGGATCCCTGCCTCTTGGACTGGTACTTATGGACCCTAACCCAGCCTAACTTTGAAAGCCACCTAAATAACTCCCTACCGGACAGGCATAGCACCTATTTAAGACCCTATTCACACCAGTAATGGACATAAAGCATGAAATAAATGAAAAGGAACCAGAGAATGAGGAATCAGAAGTGAGTATGGAAAATATTTAGCAGTGTACAGCGTACTTACAGCATGTTTGTGGCCGCCCCCTCTAGGGCTCTGGCAGTGGCGAAAATGCTCCTGAAGCAAGTACAGTAATCCAGTGTTGTGCTGCACCTAATTCTTTGCACTGTGAGTTATAACTGTTTAACACTGCACATTCTGTTCTTAATTGCGCCACGCCAGTTTCAACTTCAGTTTGCATTCCACACTGAATCCTTTGCATTCTGAATTCTAATTTCTTAACAGTGCACAACACTGTAAATTCCCATGTGGTTTAGTGGTGAGGTAATGTAGTTTATTCACTGTTCATTCACAAAAACGAGCACGTGCGGCATCCATTGCGAGGATCATCTACTCACGATGGTTAGGCGGTAACTGGGGAGGGGGGAGGAACAGTTTGGGGCCGGCGGCCGTGTGTAAACACAGCTGTTCGGCGCCACACGCCAATTTCAGATTACGGGTGGGAAAAAATTTGGATTTTAAAGTTTTTTTTTTTTTTTGGGGGGGGGGGGTTCTGAAGGCCCAAGCCCAAAATGTCCAGGTAGTGGGGTGTCCGGTTATTAGGCGTCCGGATAATAAAGGGATTACTGTATATATATATATACAAATTGTCAGCCACTGTGACCAAATTGTGCTGAAATTCACTACCACCCATACTGCAGTAGGTCTGGATGTGTGGATCTGACAGGAAAAACATCATAATTATATGACAGTTACACATCTCTGAGACCTGCAGTGGCAAGGTGGGTCGAGCCCCACACAGATTAGGGTGCTTTGCAGTTCAGTGTTGTTCAACCTGTCATTAATATATGTACAGTACAACCTGGGCATGATGGATGTGAAAATGGGTGGACAGTAGCTTGTCATCTTGGAATAGTTGGTATGTTTGATTATGGAGTCATGTATTTAAAAGGCATTCCACTCATGCGTAGTGCTGTAAACATTACAGAAGGAGACACACAAAAGGAGAGCTGTCTTAAGATTCTTTGGTCATACACGGTATGCCGAAATGCATGGTGCTTACAGTGTCCAGATACAGTACTTTGTCAATAGTGTACATATGCTATACTCTTTTTACTCCTTGCATAGGTTCAGCCCCATGAGTGGAGGATTTTCCATCATGTAATGCCATCAACAGAAGCAGGCTGGTCAGCTGCACTTAAATATACTGAAGTACAGTGAGCCAGCATCTGGTCCTTACACCTCGAATGGGGTAATATGGGATTTACGTATGGCAAAACACATTTACATGTACTGTCATGATTTGCACTGTAGAAAAAAATCTGTAAAAAAAGTAAAGCTGTATGAGCAACCTAATGATTTAATTACCTATCCTCTTATTAATACTAAATCCTTTCAATGCATTTTTTTTTTTTTTTTTTTTGGTGCTGCCTGATTATTTTATTCAGTTGAGTGAAAACATCTTTAGTTGGTTTGTTTTCACCTGATGGAACTGGACCACTCCTACAACTTGAATACCTGTACTGTACTTATTTGTGGTTGCATGAAATTTGATGAGCTTTAGTTATGAGGTAGGAACATATGCATGGTTACTGCATTTCTTTCATCTTGACTTGGAGGAGATTTTCATCTCCCACAGCTTGATGGCAGAATAAGACAGTACTATGGTTCTACACTCTTCCATAGCACATATTTGTAACTGGTACTATGTTCTTGTGTTTTTCTTTTTACAGCTAAGCATTTAAGATGGACAAATGCCCATTATGGTTAAATTAAGGTGAAAACATTATACAGTCACTACTCATTTTATGATGGGGTTACGTCACGTCATACCTTATCGTATACCGATTTTATTGTAAATCGGGAGACTGAAACACATTTCAAAAGGGGGGTTATGTCAACTTAACTTCCCAAAGTCATCTAACCAAGACTGAACCATAAATGACAACTCACCTTCATTCCTTCCTGTGTTGGTCCAAGTCGTCTCCAAGTCATCCCCCCTGAGGCTGGGGGACAGCCTGTGCTTAAAGGCATTTGTGGTCAGCCTCTGAGTCAGACAGGAACAGGTTAGGGGGAGGGGAATCCGGCCCATACCCGCACCAGCCTTAGCACTGGGGCCCATACGTGCACCAACCATAGCACTGGGGCCTACACTGGCACTGACCTTACCACTGGGCACACAAATCCACAGTACTGTACAGTAATTCACCAAAAGAAACACTATCACATCAGTACAGGCAGAGTTACTCATGTACAGTAAATCGTTGCAACAACACAATACAGTAAAGTAATCACACTTGCGTAAAGTTGGCCTGGTGCTACACAATGTCTACTGTAGTATGATGTTTGGCTGAGAGGTGACGATAACAGGGGGGCACACATGAACAAGTTGAAAAGACAGGGCTTTGAAGGGGTGGCAGGACCTGAACCATAACAAAGCGCTGCATGCCGGGGCCGCCATCTTGCCTGAGGCAAGCAACGATCACGTTACGTAAGCCTGGCGCTTTCCGATGGCAAAATCGTTATAGCGGGATATTTATCGTAAATCGGATTTTGGGGTGGAACTTTTCTATTATCACTGTAGTGAATTATCGTAAGCCGAATCAACGTAAAATGAGTTGTGACTGTAGTCAAATGAAGCATCCAGTATGACTACACTTGGTCATCAACTCAACTGCAAGTGATTAGGAATCATTGTAATATTAAAGGTAATGCACTGTTTACCAATCAGTCTTATACTCTAACCACAGCACAGTACACTGGGCCATTAAATGAGCAGAAAGTGGTTAGGGATGTTCAGGTTAGGACAAATGTTCTATACTAGTGAAGGGGTTAGAAGCACCATACAGTAAGTCATTGTTATATGTGGGCCTTTTGCATGCCCTTTTTGGAATTAAGTTACCAGTGAATTAGAAGAAATGGCCCAAGAAAGTTCCATTGCTGTTTTAAAGCTAATTTACCATTTTTCTGGTACTTGAGAGGAATACTTTCATGTGGCAGCATCAATACAACCATGCAGATCCACTACTTAGTTATACAAATGTCCCTTAACTCCCCCCCCCCCATCCGACTCCGTTCCTTCTTTACCCCTGCACAATTGTTGACTCTATACATGGGTTTTATCCACCCCTGTGTAGAGTACAACTCTCATGTGTGGGGAGGCTCCTCACATGCAGCTCTTCTCAATAGGGTGGAGTCAAAGTTTTTTTTGTCTCATTAACTCTCCTTCTCTTCTTGGCTCCTTTCAACCTCTGTCTCTTCATTGCATTGTTGCATCTTTATCTCTTTTCTATCGTTACTTAATGGTCACTGCTCCTCTGAACTGTCTGCTTGCATTCCTCCACCTCTAAGACGGGTGCTACGCACCCGTCTAGCAGCAAACTCTCATCCCTTTTCTGTCCAACTCTCTAATGCAAGAGTTAACCGTTACTCCCGGTCCTTCATTTATGCAACAGGTCAACTCTGGAACTGTCTCCCTCTGTCTGTATTTCCTGCTAGCTATGATCTTCAGTCGTTCAAACACTGTGTGTCCAGGCATCTCGAAATGATCGGATCTTGAATTTGGCTCTCTCTTGTATTTTGTCTTTCTCTTGGAAGGAACAGTTATTGTGGGCTCATGGCCTTTGGTTCCTTCTTCCTAGCATAAAAAAAAAAAAAAAATCCCCCATAAGCAGGATGGTGGAATGCAGGAAATGGTAGTTTCAACCTACCTGCCACCAGGTTTACATCTCAACTGAATCTTGGGATACAGCAACTACTACTACTACTACTAGTACTACCACCACCACCACAATTTCTCTCAGTTTGCAGTCTTGGTTGTATGTATGTATGCATTAGAGAACTGTTCCATAAAGTGGAATGTACTCAGATGTGACAAAGGATAAATAGATAAATATTTTACATGAATTAAGTTTTAAACATGATTTTTTGCTGTAAAAGTGTCTTACATGATCAGCTACTATTGATCCTGGAAGGTGCTACCATGAGAGTGAAGTGTGGCTACGGGCTTGGTAACTACCCACACAGTTATCACTCAGGCAGGAAGTATTCAGCAACATGAACAGTCACTCAGTGATCTGTCATCTGAGTGACTGTACACATAGTCAAAGTCTATTCTGAGACTCTCACACTGTTACAAATCTTACTATATATCTCAAATTTCTTTTATCCCAACAGCTTCCAGCAGCTGTTGGGAAGTAATTAACTGGTTTAGGCATGTGGTTTAGCTTCCAAGTCCATAGAAAACATCAGCTGTACCATGACCAGCTCCAATACCGAGGCTCCTTAAGTGGAAATGTGGTGTCATTTTTGGAATAAATCAAAGTTTATGCCTCATATTCCTGCATCTCTCTTAACCCTTTCAGTTCAGGGACATGCTTTTTCTTTATTATTATTACTTACAGATAATTTTATTTAGCTTAAGAGCTATTTATCACAGTGATTAGGTAATAAAGTGTGTATCTAAAATATCTTGTTGGAGAAGTTTCTACTAATGTGATTAAAATTGTCTGGAGACAACAAGACTAATATAGAAAACATGTTACTGGATCGAAGGGGTCAGAGTTCATCATGAAATGATTTGGGCATGTGGAGAGGATGGAGGATGACAATAGGACCCAAAAGGTAAGTGCAAACGTCAGGGGTGGAGTTGTGAGGCAGATCGAAATGACTTTGGATGAGGTCATATAGTGTGATCTCAGGGATAATGAACTGAATAAGGAGGCTGCCAGAGATCGAGCAGCATGGAGAGCTGCCATTGGGTGACCAAGGCCATAACATGCAAGCATGCTGGCGTCTAATAAACGATACGATGCAATACAGACCCTTAGCAGCCAAGGGGAATCCAGAAAAGCTAATACAGTAACAATAAAACTGTTCTGCAATAGGAAGCAATTAGCTGGTGTTGATGCTTGACTTAGTTTCCAGTCCATAAAAAAAAAAAAAAAATGCAGCCTACAGGTCCTTATGAGGATACCCCTTAAAAGATTGACAGCTAATGCCAGGTGGTTTTATTCAACTGAGAGTGACCTTTGGTATTAAGGGTGTTAAAAAATAGATTATAATAAAATTGTACTACACTGCAGTGATGATAAAGTAGCTAGCAATGGTGAATTAATTGGGTCTTTATCAACAGAACTTGGTGCCAGCAAGTTCATCAATGAAGGTGTGGGCGTGCTGGCTGCTGGAATCAACATCTATGCTAATCTCTTTATTAGGTACAGTAAGTCACTGATTTGCATGGGTTTATGCGGTACAGATACTGCACAGTTGATCGATAAAATTATTTGGCCATCCTTACATATTAAAACAGTGGGTGAAGCTTTTGAAAATAATCTCCAGTAACTTTTCATGTATGTGTATGCCTGCCTTTTCATCAACAGACCACAAAGAAAGAATTTTTTGGAACATATAAGAAACACTAGTCAGTCAGACATATTTTGCCTTAGAAAAAATGCAAAAGGAGCAACCCTGATCATGAAGCCATCAATCACCTACTTAAAGATAGTGATCTCCTGGTTATCATGCATAACTGGTACTGAACATAGTGCGTGATAACAAAACTGCGATAACGAAAGCACAGGCACTCCACTTGTAAACCCAAATTTTACCTTTTACAACAATTTAGACTCACTAAATACATACATACAAAGTATCAGAAACAAAAATGGGCATGGTTGGGTTATTAGAAAATTATGAAAACTGCACAGTGAGGAAGAAATATGTAACATATACGGACCTGAAATGGGCTTGAGGTAAAGGGTTTTGAGGCTAGGGAATGAAGAGTTAGTGGTCTCCACCACCTGGGATTAACTCTCAAGTAGGGCCTAATTGTTGAATCCCTCAAAGCCATCAGAAACCACAGATTTTGTGCAATCATTGTTGGCAGTATCCTCCTCCCCCCAAAAAAAAAAGGCACAATAATGGCAGGAGTGTGGATTTTCATCTTGCAGTGATGATGAAAACTGCTATAACCACATGTGCAACAAACCAAGGGATCACTGTACTTTTTTTTTTATTGAGTGTACCTAGCACTGGTTACTTATATAATGATTTCTCTGTGGCTGAAAGAAAGAATGAAAGAAGAGCTATTGACTGAGGTTAGCACAAGGTGGTCAAGGGCAACACAGTACTGTATCTTTATGTTATGCTCTGTTTGGTATGGTATGGTACATACACAAAGAGTGCCTAGGAAAGTCTTTGAAAGTGAAATCAAGGGTAATGTTGGTAGAGGCAGACATAGGTAGTACTAAACAAGAGTGAAACAGTTTATTGGTGAGAAAGATGGAAGAAGGGGAGGAATGTCTGAAAGGGTAAAAGTAATGTGAGGATAAAGTAGCCTGGAGGTGGTTCTGTCATGGCCACAAACCTGGCAGGGGGTTCCCAGGAAGAAGCAAGGCATAAGGGATGACGATGAGGATGATAATGTTTCTTATCCCTTCTTTTTTACTACTCTTCTGTTTCTCTCTCTCTCTCCTCCAGGACAGGGATGGAAGACAGACAGACCCTTGATGCAGCTGTGGGCAAGAGTAACCATGCAGTCAGGGAGGCAGGCAGCAGGCTATATGACATTGAGGTAAAAATTTCCTTCTCACCCCACCCTACTTCCTCCTCTCTCTATTTTCTCTGCACCTTACTCTACTGTCTCCTCCTTCCCTACCTCCCCTTCCTTCTCTTCCCTATAACTGTTTGTCCTCACTTAAAGGATGCAACTTTAATGCTTTAAGTGAAACTCATTTCTGGCATATTACTGATCGGCTAAGACAATGAAAGAAAGAAAAAAACTAATTTCGGACTTCAAAATGGCTTCGTAATGAATCATAAGCAACTTCACGTGAAGAGATTGTGTTAATTCATCAGAACTTATTAATGAAACCAATTTAAAAGATGACAAACTGTACATTAATGCTTATGTTCCCTCCCTATGCATACCCAAAGAGGGTTCAAGTTGGGCTGAAACTGCTGTGTCTTCCCAGTGAACAGCTTTTCCAAAAGAGTGTACAGTTTTTCCATTTACTTCTGTTAACTCCTTCACGCAGGGGATGGTTATTTTATTCCACATCATG
The DNA here is from genome assembly GCF_032717465.1 of Coenobita brevimanus. NCBI lineage: Eukaryota > Metazoa > Arthropoda > Malacostraca > Decapoda > Coenobitidae > Coenobita > Coenobita brevimanus. The sequence continues at coordinate 58,572,851 of NC_136966.1, forward strand.
CTACCACCAGATGATTTTATTTAACACCTTCAATCTGATGACAGTTTTTTATTTTGACTTTTCTGTCTCAAGATGATATTATACACTTTAGAATAGACTTTTCAAACTAGGGGGATTTGATATAGCCTCCACTAGCCCTTCACAAACTCAATAAATTCATCTAGGGATATCAGAAGTAGCAGAAAACATACATCCTTAGAGTGAAAGGGTTAATTTTGGGACAACCCCTCACACTGAAGAGTTGAAAAAAATCACTAACCTCTTCCATTGTGAAATGTTTCTCCAAAGCCATGTAAAATGGTCAGATTATGGCAAGAATGAAATGAAAATTGCATGTCCTCCCTGAAGGGGTCAGTGTTGAGCTATTAATCAGCATTTCTGCTGTGTAGTTACAGTACTGTGTAAAAAATTAGCATACTGAGGTAATAATAATAATAAAAAACATCATCATTATTATCATCATCATCCGGACCTCCTTTCCCACCTGAAGGCAAGGTGAGGAATGTCCAGACAGCCCAAGTTTGCCCAGTCCAATAGGCCATGCTTCCATTCACTCATCATTCAAGCTCCTGGAATCCTGGCTGTATCTGATACACCCAAAACAATCACCACATTCTGTAGTTTCACATAATCGACTTGGACAGAGTCAATCCGGATGCTGTCAAGTTAAAAAGGGGTGCCAGATCCCTGATCATGCACTTCTTCTCACAACATTCATCCAGCCAGCTCAATCTCTTGTCAGTTCCCTAGCCTCACCAGCTTCCATACCTCTCTTCCTCACACACTCATCCACCATATCCCTCCACCTTCTGCTTGGTCAACTTCGCCTCCTTCCTCCTTCAGATTTGCAGAGATATACCTTTTTCACCACACTGTTGTTATCCATTCTCTCTGCATGACCATATCATCTCAGTACACTCTCTTCAATTCTGGTGTCCTCTCTCTACATCTTTCATGAATCACATTATTTCATATCCTATCCACTCTCTGTACTCCACATACATTCCTCAGCAGTCCCATCTCCACTGCTGTCACTCTTGACTTTTCATTTTCATGCCACACCATAGTCTCACATCCATATGTTAAAGCTGGCACTAACATTCCTTCATGTAAGCCTCGTGAAGCTGCAGCTCTCAAGCCTCTGTTTCTTATCAAGGCCTTCATAGCACCAGCTACTTTCCTTCCTTGTGTCACTCAACTTTCCACTTCTTTGGCACATTTTCCTCTCTTTTGTATCATTGTACCCAGGTATTTGAACCCTCTCTCCAATTTCAGTCTCTCTCCATTCACTGTAACATCACATTGGCAGTTACCTTCTCTCTCAATAACCATCACTTTACTCTTTTCTGCATTTACTCTCAAGGCACAACACTCATAGACATCAGCAAAACTCTGCACTAGTCTACCAAGTTCTTGTCTGGTATTTGCAAGTAGTACTGCATCATCAGCATACAACAAATTTGAGATATTCCATTCATTAACAGCGCCATCTCTCTCTCTCCATTACTCGTGCTTTTTACTTCTCTCATCACCCCATCCATATATATATTGAACAACCATGGGGATATCACACAACCTTGTTGCATGCGCACACCGATCGTGAACCATTTGCTTAGATGCCCATCTACCCTTACACATGCTTCACTACCATCATAAAAATAAAAGACATACATATTATAAACTAGATTCACTTTAATAAGATGTAAAATTTCTATATTATTGTTCTATAACAAGAAATGAATACAGTACATGATGCTGATCACAAAGAAGTGACATGCAAAGGAGGTAGAGCTATAGTATTGTTTTATTCTACCACTGATCCATGTGAAACAAGCTGCAAAAGAACAAAATTCTGGGCCACATTAAGGTGAAAGAACTATAGTACAGTGAAGCCCCAAGTCTAGCAACATCGTTGTTTGCGGTTTCATGGTTAGTAGTGGCCTGCAAATATTCCCAAACACCAGGTTTCGTGTGAAAAACTCTCCGTTCGCGGTGAGAAAAATGTAAAACCTGCTTGAGGATAGAGTTTGTGCAGGAGCAGCAGACAGAAGAGATGCAGCACAGGATGGATGTGTTGCATGGAGAGGCGGAGGCAGCAGAGAGAGAGGAGAATGGAGGTGCCAGAAGTGGCGGGGTGCAGTAGCCTCACCACTTGCCTAGGAAATTACACCCCCATCCCTTCCATTAAGCACCTCACTCTAGCATTCCAAATGAGTTCCTTGCCTACAATGTACTTTGTATTAATGCTAGTTTCTTTTCGGTGTGATCAGTATATTTTACATTACATAAATGGGTTTTAGAGGGAGTTGGCATGGGACCCAGAACCAATTAGCCTATTTTACATAGGATCAATGCCTCAACTTTAGTGGTTTCATGGTTTGTGGTACTTTTCACAGAACCAATGAGGCACGAAACGCAGGGCTCCACTGTACATCATTGCATTTTATATCATCACTTCTTGCTGTAGTATAGGGTATTGTCGCCTTTTGTAAATAAATCTGTGCACTTTAACTTGGTCAAGATTTTCATAATTTTTCAGGTTATAAAGGAAACTGCTTCGGCTCCCATTTCCTTCACTTTCAGGATGAATGGAATGAGTTCGTTGGAGAAATTGAGATCAGCGAGTCACAGAAGGGAGGCAGCTTAATCAGTGCTGGGGCTGATATACCCACTCACATCAAGCTGAAGCACATTAGCCTGGCTGGGACTGAAGCCACTGGTCAGCACACACAGGGAATTAGTTGGAATGAGAGAGATGATAAAAGTCAGCCTGTGAGTTCCAGTGTGAGTCAGCCTATGAATATGAGCCAAGATGAGTGTCAGTATAAGAGGATGAGAGTAAGTCAGGATGAGAGTCAGTGTAAGAGGATGAAAGTAGGTCAGGATGAGAGTCAGTTTCTAAATGTAAGTCAGGATGGAAGTCAGCCTGCAAGTATGAACCAGGAAAAGAGTCAACCCATGAGTCTGAAAGAAAATCAGGATGAGAGTCAAAGTATGAGTTCAGATATGAGTACAGATTCTTCAACATCCCCATTAGGCTCTGAAACAACGTTGGGAGAGCTCCTGGCCAGAACCAGACACCCCCTGACTCTACTGGTGTTGAACAGGCACTTTGCTTGACTCCCCTGACGCATCCACATCACCCAGCTAGCAGCCAGGCAGGTAGGTGAAAATCAGACTAAAAGAGGGTTAACACACAGAGGACAGCTAATGGGGATATAATCTGAAGGGGGTGATTGTACCATAGAGTCAAAGTCCAAGCTGAGACTCTCACATTGCTACAAATCTTATTATTACACATTTCAAGTTTCTTTTTTCCTAACAGTTTTCCAGCAACTGTTGAGAAGTAATTAGCTGGTATTGGCACTTAGTTTAGCTTCCAGTCCATAGAAGACATCAGCTGAACCATGGCCAACCCTAAAACAAGGATTCCTTGAGAGAAAGCAGGGTGTCATTTTTTGCTATGTTGTATTATTTAAGGGGGGTGGGTCCTTATTGGGGTGGGGTGAACAGAGAGTCTCCAAATGTGCATCAGATCTTCTATAGTTCTTTCACTTAAACTTGACCTAGGTTTTCATCCTTGTGCAGCTTGTTCAAGTAGCTCAGTGTCAGAATAAACTAATACCATAAGGTACCTCTACAATCTTTCCAGAGCAATTCTTCGAGACTAGCATCATATTCTAGTGTTAATCTCTCGTTACAGCTCAGCAGTCAAGATGGAGGGATGGTAGTTTTAGGCCAGGCCAGGGTAAAATGAGTACAGTACAGTAATTTCACTCAAAATGACAATCATGAAATATTTTGTAAATAACTAAACTAAATGGTGGATAGACAAGGATTGTGGAAAGTACAGTATTAAGAATATATGGAGTAGATGGGAAGTTGTTGAAGGCCGTGAAAAGTATGTATGAGGGTGCATGTGGATAGTGAACTGAGTGAATTTTTCTATTTGAAGGTTGGATTGAAACAAGGATGTGTCATGTCTCCATGGTTGTTCAATCTATATATGGATGGGGTTATAAAAGAGATACAAGGTAGGGCAGTGGATCTTGGAGCTGCCCTAGCGAGAGAGGGCAGTGTTTGGAAACTACCTGTGCTGTTGTTTGCAGATGATCCTGTGTTGTTAAGTGAAGACGAAGGGGAGCTGCAAGGCTTGGTGGATGAGTTTGGGAGAGTGTGTAAAAAATGGAATCTAAACGTGAATGCAGGGAAGAGTAAAGTTATGGTCTTCAAGAGAAGTGAAGTCAGTGAATGTACAGTGAGGCTGGATGAGGAGGAAATGAAAAATGTGAGTGCATTTAAGTACCTGGGTAGTGTGATGAGTAAGGATGGAAGTTTAGAGGGTGATGTGCTTGAAAGGGTGCAACAGGGAAGAAAGGTTGCTGGTTCCTTGAAAGCAGTAATAAGAAAGAGGGAAGTGAACATGGAAGTGAAGAAGCTACTACATGACAGAATTGTGATACAAACTCTGTGTGTAAGTGAAGCTTGGACCTTGTTGGAGGGAAAGAAGTAAAAAATGAGAGCAGTGGAAATGAGTTATTTGAGAGAAACATGTGGAGTCACATGGATAGACTGACTGGCAAATGAGGAAGTGAAGAAGCGTTGTGGTGTGGATGTGGATGTGATAGGATGAGTTAGGAGAAACACACTGAGGTGGTTTGGCCATGTGGAGAGGATGGAGGGTGAGAGACTGACGAGAAGAGTGTATGTGAGTGAGGTGGAGAGGGGAGAGAGGGAGGGGTAGGCCAAGGATGAGATGGAGGAATGGAGTGGAGAGGTATATGAGAGAGGGGGGTGTGAGCTGGGAGCAGGGCAATGAAATGGCGGGGGACAGGGCGACATGGAGGCGATTTGTTTGTGGCCACCCCTTACGGGATTGAGGCATCTGGCATTAGACAGATAGACAGACTAAACTAAATTCATACATGGCTCTTCCCTCAAGGCTGACCTGGGTGGTGTGGGGTGTGATGTGGTGGTGATAACATTCGGGGAAGAGAAAGGAGCAGTGCGGTGGCTGAAGGAGACTCACTGTCCCTTCCCTTACTTCACTGACCAGCCTCGAGCCCTATACCAGCACCTTGGCTTTAGGAGGTCAGTTCATATAATATTTAAGTTTTATAATCACATGAGGATTATGTATGACAGTGCATGGAAGTTGAAGATTATACAGCTTATGGCACTGTATGGGGAGCTAAAAATTATGTATGACAGTGTATGAGGAGTTGAAGATTATTCATGATGGTGTATTAAGAGTTGAAGATAATGTCTGGTGAAGGTGTGTGTTTGAGGGGTTGAAGATTATGTATGACAGTGTATGAGGGGGAGGAAGACCAAAAGCAAAATGTAATGACATGGTGTGGGTGTAAGAAAGTGGCTGTTGTACAGCACATCACCAAGGTCAGAACAGAGTCCTTTCGTATAGAAAGGTACTGAACTGAGAATATGAAGAATGCATAGCCCCCAGCATGGTGAGCTGTGTATAGGAGATATGTATGAGTAGTAGTCTCAGCCCGGATTTTTGACTGTGTGATAAATATGATTGAGTTCCCCACCTGGGAGTGTTGTGCAAGGCCAATTACCAGGTCCTAGCCTCATTTCACGCCATTGGTAGTACATCCCAGTACAATGGTGGGCTAACGTGTGCTTCACCTTGCCCAAGGGTGACCTGGACCTATGCAAGGCAGGGGCATCCATCTTCCCTGAGTCGGATGCATGCTCTAGGTGCATACCTAGTGAAGAAGAGTGATATTAGCTCCTTCCAGTTTTGCATTTACAGTCAGGCTTCAGGATTCAAGCAGTATCTTCATATTCAGCAACTCTGTTCAGTAATATCTTAGTTACTTAAATTTTATACTACACCAATGGTTATTTTTCAAGAGAAGGTGCCATACTAATAAACTATATTTTTTATACAATGTATTCCTGAGTGATGTCATCATCATCATCATCATCATCATCATAACCTCTTTTCCTTCCTAAGGACAGTGGGAAATGGGATTCAGAAGGCAAGGGAAGAGAAAGCATAATAATATTTTACACTGGTAATTGACAGGTGTGTGGTAGGTGGTGGCGACCATCATCCATGCACTTGATGTAGTGCTGCCTACTTCTTCCTTAGCCTGTATCATTCTTTTCTGTGCCTGCCTTCCTGTCTTCCTATTTCTCCCATCTTTCCTGTCACTTCTTATTGCTTTTCTTTCCTGTACAGGTAGCTTTACATTGAGTGACAAGGCAAATGATTTCTTGTAAGCCAAGAAACCATTTACAACGCTGGGTGGTAACCATATAACCAAACCATACGTGCTTCCTATGTGTCAGCAAGTGAGTTGGTGGAGGGTTAGTGCCCCTCCCCGTAAAACAAATAACTCAAAGTCAACTGGCCACCCCTTACGAGATTATGGCGTCTGGCAATAGACAGATAGATAGAATTGATAGGTGGTGCTGGAGAGGGACACTCATGTAGTGGCACCAATATGGCTAGACCATTGTGTGGCACAATGATATAAAAATTTCTCATTTCCCTCCTTGTCTCTGGAAAAAAGTTTGTGGACTGCAGGACAAGGGCAACAGCCTGTAAGTCCACAGGTTTCACATTCAGATGAGCTCGAGGCAAAAACTATGATTATTACTATTAACTCGGAGGTAATTTATAGGTCAGTAAAGAATGTGTGGAACACCAGTACCCTCAGCTACTATGGGAGTGAGGTAACACGAGGGACAACCCTTCCTAAAGCCTACTCTGACTTAGAGGACGACCCCCACCAGATGGGCGGCAATGCTATATTGGACCGCTCTGGCAGACTAAGGTTCATTTATCGCAGCTCGATACCAAATGACAGGCCCTCCGTAAATCACATTCTCGATGCACTCAAGTCCATTCAGTAAAGATCTTTGTGTAGAGTTACTAGATTCTCTGTAAATCACATTTTCATTGCAGTCAATTGTGTTCACTCAGGATCTTTATCTGTAGCTATTGGGATTTCTGCAAACCACATTCTCAGTGCAATCAATTGTGTTCAGTAAGGGTCATGTCCAACAGATAGCTTGATCATCTTTAGATGAAAGGACAGTATGAATGTGGATTTCTTGTACAAATCAAGTAACTCATGGAGCATATGTGGAATATGTCATATGTAAAGTATGAAGATGACTGCTACTTCCTTAAATCAAAAGAAATTATTGGTATGTTGTTTGAGACAATATGTGATAACTTGTACAAAGACAGACAGGTGTTCTGATGTTAAAGTGTACTTTTATAGCAAAATCTAACTATGAATTCTGGTGGCAGCTTGCTAGTGAGCATTTTGTGCATAAGATAATTTTTCATCATCTATATTGCTTTCTTGCTTACAGATTACCTACTAGTACATTTGCTTTGAACTGTGCTTTCTAATGCACAGACCTTATTTCCTATGTATGTAAAGAGGTGTTGGATAAGTCATGCACAGTAGAGCTGAGTATTGCACTGTACAGGACTTGCTAAAAACATTCCATGTTTGTAATATGGTGGAAGGTATTCTTCCTCATGTTTATCTTCCAGTCAGGGAAGCCATCGCTGAGATACAATATACCTGTATTGTCCTGACTTTCTGTTGTGGCTATGTGTTGCAGTTAAGAAGGCTGAAAAGGTGTGACAACTGTACTTAACTCTCTCATTGTGCACCCTTGTAATGCCTTATCTGCTGCTGAATTTGAGGTACTGTATCCTTGCAATACTCCCACTCTGGCTTTGTGTAACTTTTTCTCAATATGAAAGCTTACTGATGGAAAGAGACTTGATTAAGCAGTGGATCTCACTTCATGCAGGGGAAATTCCAAGTATGTTCCCAGAAAGTGACAGGATCACTTGAAAAAAAATAATAATAATAAAATAAAAATCAAGGATACCTCATACAGTACAAGTGTCAGCGTTGATGAGCATAAAAGATAGCAGTCAGCCAACAGCCTTATTAAATGAAGGGACCAAGGAACATTCCACATCTGTGTCTAGTGTTACTACTGTTGTTTTATTGTTGTGGATTCAGGCCCACTGCATGAAGCTGTTCCTATCTATCACTTCAGCTGAATAAAATCATCTAGCATTAGCAGGAATAAACTATTCTCCTCTGTTTCTGCTCCCCCTTGGCTGGCATTGGGAGTGAGTCAGTGTGAAGGTGTGTGTATAAACTCTCCATGGAGCCACACATGCTGGAATTATCCCTTATATGTTTCACTCTACAAGTCCAGCCAAAAGAAAGCAGAAAAATTATAAAGTCCATCAATCCCCTTTTCTTGATGTCAAATGGAAGGTAACTTACCTAAAAATTACCCCACTAAAGTTCTGTTGTTACTTATAAAGATGATTTTGCCAATTTCCAACAGACAGTCAAGATAATATTATCATAATAAAAGAATGGAAAGTATTAAGAATATATGGAGTAGATGAGAAGTTGCTGAACGCTGTGAAGAATATATGTGTGATGGTGCTAAGACTGCAGTGCGTGTGGATGGTGAACTGGGTGAATTTTTCTCTTTGAAGGTTGGGTTGAAACAGGGATGTGTCATGTCTCCATGGTTGTTCAACCTGTACATTGATGGGGTAATAAAAGAGGTACAAGGTAGGGTAGTGGATGCTGGAGTGGCCCTGATGAGAGAGGGTAGTGTTTGGAAACTCCCTGTACTGTTGTTTGCAGATGATACTGTGTTGTTGAGTGAAGACGAAGGGGAGCTGCAAGGCTTGGTGGTTGAGTTTGGGAGAGTGTGTAAGAAATGGAATCTAAAGGTGAATGTAGGGAAGAGTAAAGTGATGGTCTTTGAGAGAGGTGAAGTCAGTGAATGTACAGTGAGGTTGGATGGTGAGGAATTGGAAAATGTAAGTACGTTCAAGTACTTGGGTAGTGTGAAGAGTAAGGATGGAAGTTTGGAAGGTGAAGTGCTTGAAAGGGTAAAACAAGGAAGAAAGGTTGCTGGTTCCTTGAAAGCAGTGATAAGAAGTAGGGAAGTGAGCAGGGAAGTGAAAAAGTTACTACATGACAGTATTGTGATACCAACTCTAACACATGGAAGTGAAGCTTGGACGCTGTTGGAAGGACACAAGTCAAGAATGAGAGCAGTGGAAATGAGTTATTTAAGAGGAGCCTGTGGAGTCACATGGAGAGACAGGCTGACAAATGAGGATATAAAAGAGCGTTGTGATGTGGATGTGATAGGAAGCGCTAGGAGGAACACACTGAGGTGGTTTGGCCATGTGGAGAGCATGGAGGGTGAGACTGACGAGGAGAGTGTATGTGAGTGAGGTGGAGGGGGGGAGAGGGAGGGGAAGGCCGAGGATGAGATGGAGGGATGGGGTGGAGAGGTATACGAGAAAGGGGGGTGTGAGTTGGGAGCAGGGCAGTGAAATGGTGGGGGAGAGGGCGACGTGGATGCGATTTGTTTGTGGGCACCCCATATGGGATTGAGGTGTCTGGCAATAATTAGATAGATAAAAAAGAATGAACTCTCCATTGACACTGCATGATGATAATGATGATGGTCAGCTACATAACTCTACTTATGATAGAAGTTGTTATTCCTTGTACTGCACATTTCTAATTAAGGTATCAGTTCTCAGTCCATTACAGTTGCTCCCCAGCGTACAAACTTCCTGTAATTGTAACCAAGAGTTGGATGGTAACTCGGTAAGATACCAGGTCAATATTTGCTAATACCTTAGGCTGGATATATATATAAATCACTGGTAAACATTATGAACACAGGTAGAAACTGAAATACCATTACTGCACCAATTGCTAAAAGTAAGTTCGATTGTCTGTGCCATGTCATAATCTTAATAACTGTTTAGAGTATTTTTTTATAATAATTCTGAAAAGAACTTGTATCTCCAACACTTCATAACTCAAGTTTTGAAGTAGGGTAGCAACTATAATCTGTTTCTGCTCTTCCTTAGCTGGTTTTGGGAAGGAAGCAGTGTGAAGGTGTGTGTTTAAACTCTGTGTGGAGTTGCACAAAGTGGATTACTTCTATATGTACTTTACTCACCAAGTCCAGCCAAGCATCAGCAGAAACATTCAAAAGTCTTCCATTATAAGTCTTACATTGACATTAACATTATTTTTTCTATTAAATTCACTGTCATTTACAGAGAAACTTCTGCTAACCTGTTCTGTATGATGATACATATTTGTCTTCTTGCTAACTTCTGAAGATTCTAATCAGCATAGGAAGCTTTATGAACTGGAGGTGCTAGATGGATCCCTCATGAACTGCACGAGGTCTTTCCAAACCTGAGTAACGCTCTGGAGGTAGCTATGGGGAAATTTAAAAAATGTTCTCATAGTGAAGGGGTTTAAGTTATGCCAACCTGCTTGTTTCCTGCAATTACCAGTACCACTTGTAACAAAAAGGTTTTCATAGAACACATCCCAGTCTTATAACGTTTCTACTGGAGTAACTTAGTGCAATAAATTTCCAGATACTTGTATTATATGTTGATGTTGCTGTGATATGGCAATATAATGCAATATGTAGTTGTTATAGCTCTTTCACCTTAACTGGGCCCAGATTTTCATCCTATTGTAGCTTTTTTCATATAGCTCAGTGGCAGAAATAACAATGTTATAGCACCAAATACTTTCTATAGCACTTCTTTGTGACCAGAAAGGTATTCTAGTGTTAATGTACTGTTATAATTCAATATTCAAGGTAGAGACAGCAATTCTGGGCCAAAACAGAATACTGTACAGTATAAAAGAGTAGCGTAAATCATGCTTGTGCTGTATACTTTTTTTTGTTCTACCTTGGCCTGAAAGTGACATCTCCATCTTGAATCCTTAGCCATAACAAGATTAACATTAGAATATGATGCTGTCACAAAGAAATGCTATAGGAAGGATGTGGAGCCATAATATTGTCGATTTCTGCCACTCTGCAAGAAAAAAAATCAGGACCAGGTTATGGTGGAAACAAGTTTATTAAGGGTGATGGGATATTAGATGTTGGTATGTGGGGTTATGGGTTGTTAGTTATATATGGTACATAGTTTGTAATTAAACAGATAATTTTCAAGTGTTTATTGCCCTTATGTGGTAATAAACTTCTGTTTGAGTAATGTTATTTGGTATATCCAGAACTAATCAATAATCTTAATTTTTAAAAATACTAATATATGTGGGCAATTGTGTGTGTCTGTATGTATGTGCCAAAATGCAAATAGAGTGAAAGAAGAGTTCTGGACAAATATGGAAACGTACATGTAAGCGTTTGAAAGGAATTACAGTGTGTTTCTGACTGGAGATATGAATGGAAAAGTAAGGAATGTGAAGGTGGATGGTGAGTTGGTAAGTAGGGTGTGCCTGCAGAAAAGGATGACAATGGCAGTGCTCTAGTGGACATTTGTGCTGGGAGGGGGTTGATGATAACAAATATCCTCTTTATACACAAAATGATCTATTGGTATATGTGGTGAGTGATGAGAAGGGTGGGTGGTGAACTGAATGAACAGAAGGCAATAACTGATTATGTGTGTGTGGATGATAGAATGAGAAGGTGTGTAATGGATGCAAGAACATATAGAGGTTGAGGGAGTGGACTTTCTGACCACCACTTGGTGGTGATTAAAAGTCAAGGTTCAAATGATATGGAGGAATAGAAGAAGGGGAAGACAGGAGGAAGTAGTTCATACAAGAAGGGTAGAAATTTTGCAAGAGGATGGAAAATAGGTAGAATATAAGAAACAAGTGGAGGAGCGATTGAGTAAATATGATTTGGAGCAGATGGGGGATGTGGAAGGTGTGTGCAAGATATTTACAGAAGAAATCTGTGCAGCATGTGAGGTGATATGTGGGATGAAGAGAAGATGAAAGGGGATGCAAGGAACAGCATGGTGAAATGAAGAGGTGAGACAGGCTGTGGCACAAAGAAAGCATAATATAGTGAGCAGATGAGAAACAGAGACGTGGAGGAAGTTAAGAGATGGAAGAGAGAATTATATGTAGAGAAGAAGAGAGAGGTGAAAAGATTAATAAGAGAGTAAGAAGAGAGTGGATGAGGAATTTGGAAGAAATTTGACTGTAAAGTGGAGAGAATGTAAGAAAATGTTCTGGAAAGAGGTAAAGAAAGTTAGACAGGGTGATAAAGAAGTTAGTCGGGGAAAGAAAGATTAAAATGGTAGATTGCTAGTGGAGAAAGGAGAAAAAGTGAGCAGATAGAGAGAACACTTTAAGGAATTGCTGAACATAGTGAACGAAAGTAATACAAGCATGAGTGGCTGGGGAATGGCTGGGAGAAGGAGAGATGTGAGAAGAAAGGAAGAAATCAGTAGGATGGAAGTTGTAGAAGCAATGAAGAAAGTCAAAATGGGGAAAGCTCCAGGAATTGTTGGACTGTGTGATGAAATGCTCAAGCATGGGGGAGAGAGAGTAGTAGAATGGATGTGGAAAATGTGCAGATTGGCCTGGGAGGAAGGTAGAGTCCCGGAGGATGGAAAGTCAGGTATAATTATTCCCCTGTACAAAGAAAAGGGGGGAAAAGAAGTGTGTGGTAATCACAGGGGCATCTGTCTTCTTAGTGTAATAAAAAAAGTACTGTAACGTATATGGTAGGATAATTATTGACAGAGTTGGGGAAATAACAGAGGAATTAATTGGAGAAGAACAGGGAGGTTTTAGGAAGGGAAGAAGTTGTGTAGATCAGATATTCAGTCTTTGGTCTTTAGTGGAAAAGTTTCTAGAGAAGGGAATGAAGCTGTACACCACCTCCATGGATTTGGAGAATGCATATGACAGGGTGGATAGACAAGGAATGTGGAAAGTATTAAGAATCTATGGAGTAAATAGGAAGTTGCTGAATGCCGTGAAGAGTATGTATGAGAGTGCTAAGGCTGCAGTGCCTGTGGGTAGTGAAAAAGAGTGAATTTTTCTGTTTGAATGTTGGATTGAAACAGGGATGTTTCGTGTCTCCATGGTTGTTCAATCTGTATATGGATGGGGTTATAAAAGAGATACAAGGTAGGGCAGTGGATGTTGGAGTGGCCCTAATGGGAAAGGGCAGTGTTTGTAAACTCCCTGTACTGTTGTTTGCAGATGATACAGTGTTGTTAAGTAAAGTCGAAGGGAAGCTGCAAGGCTTGGTGAATGAGTCTGGGAGAGTGTATACAAAACGGAATCTAAAAGTGAATGTAAGGAAGAGTAAAGTTAAGGTCTTCAAGAGAAATAAAGTCAGTGAATGTACAGTGAAGTTGGCTAAGGAGGAAATAGAAAATGTGAGTGCATTTAAGTACTTGGGTAGTGTGATGAGTAAGGATAGAAGTTTAGAGGGTGACGTGCTTGAAAGGGTACAACGAGGAAGAAAGGTTGCTGGTTCTTTGAAAGCAATGATAGAAGCAGGAAAGTGAGCATGGAAGTAAAAAAAAAGTCGCTGCAGTATTGTGATACCAACTGTGATGTATGGAAATGAAGCTTGGACCTTGTTGGAGGGACACAGGTCAAGAGTGAGAGCAGTGGAAATGAGTTATTTCAGAGGAGCATGTGGAGCCCCATGGTGAAACAGACTGACAAATAAGGAAGTGAAGGAGCATTCTGGTGTGGATGTGGATGTGATGGAAAGTGTTACAAGAAATACACTGAGGTGGTCTGTCCATATGGAGAGGATGGACAAGGAGTGACTGACGAGGAGAGTGTATGTGAGTGAGGTAGAGGAAGGGAGAGGAACGGGTAGGCCAAGAATGAGATGGGGGGATGGAGTGGAGAGGGATATAAGAGAGGGGGATGTAAGTTGGGAGCAGGGCAGTGATATGGTGGGGGACAGGGCAACATGGAGGTGATTTGTTTGTGGCCACCCTTTATGGGATTAAGGTGTCTGGCAATAGATAGACAGTAATACCAATACTATAAGTGCATACAAAATACTCTCTACCTTTTGGGGGCTTAGGTTCTTTTCTGTGGTTCACAAGATGAAAGAGCAATATACTGATGAGAGGGAGGGAAGAGAAAGAGGAGAGACTGAGAGTGAAAAAGATACTGTACATGAGGATAAGGTAGCGAGGGGCAGTTGTTATGGCTGTCTCCTGTTGGAGGGTTTCCAGGAGGCATTATGGCATTGGAGATGATGATGATAGTGACTATAAAAAAAAAAAAAAAAACTCCCCATACCCTGTAATTTACTGATAGCCATATTGAAGGGATCAATGGTAATTATGTGTTTTACAATATTTACATACCAACTTAAAAGCCTTTTCTCTTCCCTAAAACATCATAAACACATGCATAACATGTACAAGTAAAAATACATAAAATACAAAATACAGTATTACAGTAATACTAAATACTGCATGTGTATATTAAAACAAATATGGACAATATGAGTACTCATTATTGTAGACACATAAATATGTTCAAGATAGTAGAGCACATGCAAATGCTCTTGAACTCAAATTCAAGTCATGGATGAAAAGCAGCAACTATACCCCTGAGCTGAGTCAAAACCATGAATTATAAATTTGTGAATCTTATGGGAGACAGACAGACAAATGAGAATGTAAAGGGGCATTGTGGTGTTGATGTGAATATAACTGGAAATGTTAAAAGATGTTCTTTTAGGGATGGCCTGGCCATATGGAGAGGATGGAGAACGAAAGAATGACTAGAAGAGTGTATGTGAGTGAGGTGGACAGGGAGGAGAAGACCAAGGATGAGATGGAGGAAAGGAGTGGAAAAATATGAGGGAGGAGGGTGTAAGTTGGAGGGAGGGCAGCCAAATGGCAGAGAACAGTGATGTAGAGGTGATCTGTTTATGGCCATCCCTTATGGGATTATGGCATCTGGCAATAGATGGATAGGTAAAATCTTAAGGGCATTCTGTACTTAATTAACTTAATAAAAGTGATGACATAATCTGTATTTCATTCCTACCAAGGCTACTGCTGGTACTGAGTTGCAGAGAACACTTCACAGCTATGCTAATGTCATCAGAATTTGACCATATAAATTATATCAATCATAAAACTGAATGGGTCCTTTACGAATACTACCCCTGGTGTCTCAATTAGCTATACCTGTAATTAAAAAAGAAAAAAAAAATTGAGGTTTATGGGCCTCACGCAAGGCTCCTACAGTTCAGCATATTTAAGGGTAGATTACCATTTCACTTTCCTTGTTGGAATTTTTTTTTTTCTTTTACACTGTACTTACCAAAGTGTCTGGATTGGGGGAGGAGGGGGAGAAGCCAATCCCATACTGTACTGAAGGTGTGGGGACACAAGACAAGTCTACTATACTTCAGCATATTTAAGAGTTAATGACCAACTCACTTTTCTTGGTGGCATTACGTGATTAATAATAAACTTCCACTAACCTCTTGAGGACTGGACAGTGTCGTGTTCTAGGTAGCTCTAGAGATTTTATACCACCTCTCCCTCAACAATTTATTTTGCCCAATGTGCCTTAACATCCCTTTGTGCATCACTAATACAAATTATGGAAGGGAATACTTTGATGTGATGGGACCAGTATAACTGGTCAGCACAGCTGCCTGGTTATAAAAATGTCCCTGAACTCTCTCCATATCCCACCATATCCAGTGGACTGCAGTAAAAGAACAACTTCAGCCTGCACTCCACTAGGTTAATGACAAGATGAGCCTCGACCCACAACAACATACTATGTAAATATAGGTCACAGAATGAAAAACATACAAGGGAATATAAAGATATAGCATCCTAAGGTAGGAAAAAGAATTGAATACACAGAATCCTTAGGTAGGAAAAAAAAGTGAAGATACAGTACACTTAGGTAGGAAAAACAAGTGAAGATATACCATACTTAGGTAGGAAAAGAAGTGAAGATTTAGTATCCTTAGGTAGGAATACGAATCGAAGATACAGTATCCTTACGTAAGAAAAAGTGTAGATGACGACTGGGCAAAATAAGTTGCTGAGAAAGAGATGCTATGACGGCTCCTATACCACCTGGAATACTCTGCCTGGGGTGTTCTAATCACTAGGTCACCATGTATGACTGTACATGCTGGTTCACTGTCCTGCATAAGGATAAAGAATACACATGGTCAGGATTTGTTTGAGAATTTTTGGAAGCACACAAACTTACCCTTGTTTTCAACAGTAAGTCAAACACTTAAATGCACTTATAAAAAAGAGAGTGAAAAAAAATAAAGCTAACAGCCAATCCCAGATTATCCTTTTGAAGTGTAGGGGCCCAAGGCTAGCATACTTTAGTCCTGAATATAGGGATAGGCAACCAGTCTACTTCCATTATACTCTCTGCACCTAAACTTGACCCAGATTTTTGTCCCTATGGAGTGTATTTCATGTAGCTCATTGGCAAAAATGACAATGCTAGAACTCTACATCCTTTCCACAGCACTTCTGCATAGCTAGCATCATATTCTAATGTTACTCTATAGCTACAACTCAGCATTCAAGATGTAGAGATGTCAATTTTAGGCCAAGTTCTAGTAAAAAAGAGTATAGTGGTATTACATGACCAAAAACCTTCAGTCACCTCTTGGAGATCAAACCTATGCAAGGCTGTCATTCCAACGGTGTACTCTAGCTGCTATACCACATTTAAATGCAGTCATATAACAATGAAAACAACAATGCATTTGAACCTGTATGCATATCTAAAACAACAGATAATAAACACAAATAAATAAGGTCTATTCAACTATGACATGGTACAAAATGATATATAGAAACTTTCATTAAAGATACATATACAATATACTGTGTGTATATATATATATATATATATATATATATATATATATATAGATATAGATATAGATATACACTGTATCATGAATTAAGTTAGATTGACACATATACGGTTTTTCATTACATGGAAGTGCAGTATGCTGAATGCCCAAACAGGCCTGTACATATTTCATGATTAACCCACTGAGCTCAGGGATGTCTCTTTCTTATTCTTGCCATCTCCTGAGGATTTTCACTCAAACTTATTGAACTTGAGGGGTTAGATATAGCTGCAATAACCCCATTGAATGTGGAGGAGGAGACCAAGAATGAGATGGAGGGATGATGTGGAGAAATATATGAGAGTGGGGAGTGTGAGCTGGAGGGAAGGCAGGCAAATGGCAAAGAATAGGGTGATGTGGAGGCGCTTTGTTTGTAGCCACCCCTTAAGGGATTAAGGCATCTGGCAATAGGTAGATAAATAGATAAAGAGTATGAGACCATTTCTAAACAAAATAAAATCATCTGATTCAGCAAGAAAAAACTAAAAGAAACATCACCTGGATTCAAAGGGTTAATTACAGTATAAACCATTGTAATTCTTAATATTTCATTTATACAATTACATTGTACCTATTTGGAGTCAGTGGAGTTGCATTACGGTCTGTCCTCACTTAAAGTTGCATTTCTCATTAACTCTGGAGGTGTTATGACTGCCTGAGCAATTCATTTTGTCTATTACAACTTAACCCATTCAGCTGGGGGGACATCTTTTTCACTTTATTTTTGCCATCTCTTGACAATTTTGCTCAGCTGAAGACAAATTTTTACAAACTGGAGGGGTTAAAAACGACCTTTTTAAACTCCTTCAATACCAGAAGCATTTCTGAAATCAAATAAAATTGTAAGCAGCAAGAATTAGCTAACAATCATATCACCCAGATGGAAGAGGTTAATAATGCTGTACTATTTGCTATATGCTGATGTTCAAGGGTTGTATTCAGAATGATTAAGAAGCTCCCTGGCACCTCTTCCTGATTTTTCTTTTAATACAGAAGACTGACACAAGAAGGAAAAATACAGTAAGACCTCACTATAACGGACTAATTGGGGCCAAAGCCCTTCCAAAAAAAACAAAATTCCAATAAAAGTGACATCTGGACTTTCCCCTGCTAATCCGGACTTTTTCCGATATATCAGACATTAGTCCGGATCGCATCAACAGTTTTTAAACTGTTTTGACTACCATTGTGGTACTGTACTGTTATACCTTTTATACCTTCACCACATTAATCAAATGGTATAATATATATAATTATACAGTACTGTACACTGATAAACATGTCTTTTATTTACCTTATTGTGGTGAACATAGCTGACGTAGTCAGGCAATCCGGTCTGCTTCTGGCTTTATCGGACTCTTTCCGATATGTAGGAATTTAGTCCGATAGCTCCTCAAGTCCAATAAGAGCAAATTCCGGTCTACTGAAGTCCGTTATATCGAGGTTTTACTGTAAACTAATACAGAAAAAAAATTCCATACACCAGTCTAAAGGCATCGTTCATTCATAAAAAAAAAATCTCTAACACTTGGACCTGAACTGCTGTGTATTGAAGTTTGGGTGGAAACTAATTTGGGAAGGGATTTCCTGAGAGGAGAAGGATATGTGGAAACTAATTTGGCGATTTGAATTCTAAAGAAAGGGGACACGTATGTCAGCTTCTCATTCTCTTCTGTGTTGCTTATAACTCTTTTATGTCCAAACAGATTGCATAAAGAACATAAAGGGATACATCAACATACCAGATACACAAATAAGCTGGTAAGCAACAGGTGTTTGGGAGCTTCCTTAACCAATGATAATACAGGCCAGAAAGATATAAATAACATAGGAGGCTACTCCTTCCCTTTCTGACCTGCTCTCACTCACCAGACCCTTTTCACTCTTGCCCAGCTGTCTTTCCCTTTACTCGGACATGATTTTATGTCCAAGAACAGTTGAACAAGAATACTTTGGACACAATTTTGCATCCAAAGAAGGGGACTGTGTTAAAGTGTAATATGCAAAATAAACTGCTAAGAAGCAAATGCTACAAATCCTCCCGTGTTAATGAGAATAAAAGCTAAAGTCCAGGATGTGTGAAGACAAAATACTACTTTAAGTGAAACAATCTGAAGTGAAATGTAATTGTGGTTGAAAATACGTGTAATATACTCAACACAGGCCAGATTGTCCTTACAGATGCATCCTCTCAGCCATGACCTGAGACTCAGGGAAGGGCTGTGCGAAATTATGAATATATATGAACACTTTGTGACAAATCATTGGTTTATCAAGAGAAGATGACTGTTAAAAGGTGTGAATCCATGGACAAGTTGGATGTTGTGGAGTAGTAGCAGTAATAATAATAATTTTTAACGTCAAAGCAACCTTATACTGTATACGTAAAAAACAAGTTTAAGTGAAAAATAGGTTAAGGCCATCTGCATTTTAATAATGAGAGAAATTTAGCTGAGGACAACCTGTACTGACAAGAAAACAATGAGATGTTCTGTGGGACAAGGGTCAACATTTCAGTTTTGAAAATCTGTTCTTTTATAATACTAATCCTATTAGGCAGTGGACAGGGAAGCCTTCACCTGTTGGCACTAATAAAATTGAGTGGTGGAGCTGTCCATTCATACAAAAGTTCCTCAACTCCATCCTCATATACCTGAGAGGATGCTGGTGGACTACGGGAGGTCACTTTCTGTCTTTAGTCTACCAAGTTCACATTCAGATGAACCTGGTGCCAATATGATACCCTAATCCCTCCACCTCATCTTCAGTCTCCCTCCCCCCCTCCCACCTTACTCACATACACTCTCCTACTCAATCTCTCACTCTCCATTCACTCCACAAGGCCAATCCATCGCAGGGTACAATTCCTAACACTCCTCCCACAAATTCTGCTACATTCATTAAGATAAATGGAGAATGTTGGTCTTAGAAAAATGGAGAGTATTAGTACTGTAATTGATAAATTCATTTGACAGTATTTGTAAATATTGCTATTCAACTGTTTCATCCTCTCTTGGGTACTTAAGAGGGATGCCTTCATGCGATGACACAGATATAACCGAGTTGCTTTTATACCCGGTTATACAGGTAGGTCCCGTTATACGATCACTCGATATACAAGAAACCGATGATACGACCTGGGTAAATTAGGGACTACTGCATTTTCATTATACGATCTTGAAAATCCAATGATACACCATTCAGTCTGGGGTGACATGGGAGGATTCAAACTCAGTCATCCCAGCAAAGCTTGGATAGAAATAGTGGGATTGCTCAGCTGCAGCGTTGCCAGACGTGTGATGATTATCGCAAAATGCGATATTTTGGCACACTCTGCGATATGCAATAGCATGCATGCGAAAATGTGATAACTTTCATAATTTCATAATCTGAAAACTAAATCAGGGATTGCAAAATTAACAAGTCTACTGTAAGACTAGTACATCAGTAGGATTTAGTAACTCTTAAGATAACCAGTATTATAATCTGATAGGTACTTAATAGTTAAACAAATTCAATAATGTTAATTAATCACTCCACAAATAAATATATTAATTCCACAGTAATTACCCATTTACGTGAAAAAATGCCTTTCTTTATGAGTGCGATAATTATGATCAAAAAGCAATAATTTTAATGTGCCGGGTACGATAATATGGGTTTGGGAATCTGGCACGGCTGCTCAGCTGGCGACCGCCAGCTTCCCACCTCCAACACAACATTACCATCTACAGATGAGTGTTATGCATGTTTTATATGTTTAATTAATGTGCAGTCATGTTATTTGCATATTATTTGCTCTTTCAGGTTGCTTTCTCCACAGTTCAGTTATATAGATATGTTTGTTGCGTTTGGTATCGTATAGGCCTATTATAGCTTGAAAACTTGCCTTTGATGGGGTCCTTGAACCCAACCAATACTTTATCATTAGCTACATGTTTTGTTATACGGGAATTCATCATACAATTAGGCCAAATGGAACCTAACTGCTCGTATCTTTGGAACTTTCCTGTACGAACATCCCTGACCTCCCTTCATATCCCCCAAGAGGAGGACGGTGAACTTTTTTTTTTTTTTTTATGCGAGGAAGAAGGAACCAAAGGCCACAAGCAAGCAATAACTGTTCCTTCCAAGAGAAAAACAAAATACTGTACAAGAGAGAGCCAAATTTAAGATCCAATCATTTCGAGATGCCTGGAAGGTAACTTCAGTCTGCAGTTCACTGGGTGCACATTCAGATAAGCCTGGGGTAACTACAACAAACTACCACCACCACCACCACCCTATCAGGAGCACAGAGGTCTGGGACTATGCCAGTAAGTCCAGACATTTAAGGCAAAAGAGACCAATTGCCTGCCCCATTATGGCATTATGTGAGTAATAATAATAAAACAAAAAAAAACAACTGTAAAAATAAGAACAGTACTGTATTAAATTTTTATATCAAACTTTGGCACATTCTAAAAGAATTAACTTTGGCAACTTTACCCTTGTCACAAAGAACACCTCAAGGAAAAAAAAAAAAAAAAAAAAAAATCATGGTGTAGGTGGCCAAGACTAGGCTAATGTAGTCTGGTACATCCAACCCTTTGTAGTCCGGGACGTTTTTTTTATTTCATTCTTGCCATCTCCTGACACTTTTATTCAGCTTAAGACTGACTATTTAAACTGGAAAATTAGACGCTATGACCTTTAAGAATCCCGTCAATACGAGATAACTTACACAAGTTTGATGAAAGTGCATTTGTGAGAGCAAAAATAAACAGTAACAGATGTTATCCAGATCCCAAGGGTTAAGGGCAGATGACCAGTTTACTCCCCTAGATGGCATTACATGACTGAAACACCTCCAGCCACCTCTTGGGGATACAACTTGCCACATGTCACTGGCACCTCCAATAAAACTTACAGTGAGATAAATGAAGCTAAAATACTATACTTGAGTCACATAACCAAGGACTTGTAAATATGCCAACAAAGGAAATTGCATGCCACAAAGAGACATACTGAACAGCAAAGACCTACAAAACTTTGTTGCAAATTCTCTTTTCTTCAAAATGGTTCGAAGCATAGGAGTGCAAAAACACCTCTTAAATGTGGCACACAGTCCACTGAACCTTTCTGATATTCAATAACCAATTATGGTATATTCGGATAAAAAACAATAATAATAATAATAATAATAATAAAATACTACAACTACTACTACTACTATTACAACAACAACAACAACTAATAATAATAATAATAATAATAATAATAATAGTAGTAGTAATAATAATAATAATAACAATAATACAGTGTAATGTCTTTGTGGTTGCAAAAAATACTACACCTTTCATGACTAGACACAGACTACATTATTCTGGGACCACCGAACTATACCATTAAACTACAATGGGTCGGAGGTTAAGTGGACCAGGAGGCTTCATAACTTATTCTGCACTTAAGACCTCTATATCCTTTTGTATGGTACTAGTATAATTTATGTTGATAATAAAATGACAAATAACATACAAGAGAATGTTATGATGTAATAAGCAATATAAATTGCTAAAGAAGAGGTGTTAAAAAATTAGATACTGCACTGCATAGATGGCTTCATAAAATCTTTAACGAGTGACTGATGCTTATCACGTCTTGATATTCATCTTCATGTTACTTATGCATTTCTTATATGGGCAAAGGCTAATGCACAGCCATGAACAATAGTTCACCAGCTTTCTATGAACTATTCTTATCTGACTGAAACATTAGATGGTTTGGACATGTGGAGAGAGTGGGGGATGACAGCTAGGTGCAGAATGTGAGAGATGTAAAAGCTTAGGGCAGAGTTGTGAAAGGCAGACAGAAAAAGACTCGGGATGAGGTCATGCTGTATGACCTCAGGGATAAGGGACTAAATAGAGAGGCTGCTAGAGACTGAGCAGTATGGACAGCTAACATTAAGCGACCAAGGCTGATCCATGCAAGTAAGTTGGAGCCTCTATAAACAAAAGAATGAACAAAGAAAGCATATGAGGAGAAGGAATACTCTGTCATTTGTGAAGATGAAGAAATATGGAAGTTAAAACACAATGCCAGAAAAGGAATGTCAGTAAACTTTTGCTCATGGTTGGACAAAATGATATGAGGGTCTATCATGCAAAAGAGTTCACAAGGGGGAAAAGGTGTTTTGAAATGTACAAAGGTGCTCAAAATATGATCCTCCCTCTTAGAATACAACCTATGAACTGTGTCCCACCCACACTATATGTGCAGTCTGGGATAAAAGTTCAATTCCATTGCATCTGCTTAATACTTAAGGCATGTCTGTCATTTTCCTTCCTGACTTATCATGTCAAAAAGCATTGTCCATGGACAATGTAACACAGAGAAGCATACTAAGACTTTTTCAGCTGAGAAATATTAGCCAGCAGAAGAAATTGATAAGCAGCAGCAGTAAAATATTTGGAAAAAATGAACAGTCAGGCACAAACCTCTGACTAATATTTAACTGCTTGTACTGAATGATAGCATTGTGATCCTTACCCTGACGTATGGAAGCGTGGACCTTGCAAGAGGGGAACAAGTCAAGAGTGACAGCAGTGGAAATGAGTTACTTGAGAGGAGCATGTGAAGTGACATGGAGGGACAGGTTGACGAATGAAGAAGTGAAGGAACGTTGTGGGGTGGATGTGGATGTGGTGGAGAAGATTAGGAGAAATACACCGAGGTGGTTTGAACATGTGGAGAGAATGGAGAATGAAGGACTGACTAAGAGGGTGTATGTAGGTGAGGTGGAGGGAGGAAGAGGGAGGAGTAGACCGAGGATGAAGTGGAGGGATGGAGTTGAGAGGTATATGAGGAGGGGGGGGTGAGTTGGGGGGAGGGTAGTCAAATGGTGAGTGACAGAGCGACTTGGAGGCGTTTTGTCTGTGGCCAACCTTTGCGGGATTAGGGCGTCGGGCTATAGATAGATAGATAGATAGACTTCTGATTTCCCTCTGCTGGCTAATATTCCTAAGCTGAGAAAGGTTTAGTATATCTCTCTGTCCACAGAAACTGCTCTCTGATATGATGCATCAGGAAGATAAATGAAAAATATGACCTATATATGAAGCAGCTGCACTGGAATAGTTGGAAAACTTTCGTAGGAAAACTTACGTCCATGACTGTATGGTGTTTTGATGATTTAGAATAACTGTGACTTGGTGGTGGCCTTGTTTGATGATGATGATGATGATGATGATGATGATGATGATGATGATTTTGATGATGATGATGATGATGATGTGGTGGTGGTGGTGGTGGTGGTGGTGGTGGTGGTGGTGGTGGTGGTGGTGGTGCTCTTGTTTGAAAATGATGATGATGATGATGATGATGATGATGATGATGATGATGATGATGATGATGATGACGATGATGATGATACCTTTCTTAACTGATAATGGTTGCAATATAGTCATTGGCACAGGGGATTCTGGTCTTTACAAATTAGTCTTGTTTTTTGCTACTGATCATTACAGCATTAACTGTGCAACAAATACAGTACATACTACTGTAGGGTAGGATAAAGGGATGCATTCTCGGTGGTATCAGAAACATCCTAGCTCCATTTCCTTGGTGATTTATTATGCATATTAAACCTTAACATTCCTCTTGTAGGTAATTAATACTGTTTTCGTATTAACATAGTTTGCAACAATAATAATCAATACGATATCATGTAATATGCTGAATAAATCACATATTACACCTTAATATTCTCTTGCATGTTATTTAAATAGTTTAAAACTGATGCTCAATAGGAATGTCCTCACATGGTGCCAATGGTATTATCAGGTGGTGGAGTTGCCCAGCTATACAAATGTCCCTCATTCCTTTCCTTATCCCCCTAAAGGAGAAGGGAGGACTACAAGAAAAGAGTAACTTCTACCTGCAGCCCAACAGGCTAACATCCAGATGAGCCAGAGGCTGCAGTTACTGCAACAACTTCTATGGTTTAAAATCCACATTGTCCACATTAACAGAGAAGAGTAAGCAGGAGTACAATGTGCTGAATATATATATCTTATTACACCTAATAATTCTCTTGTGTGTTATTTTCATCTTTTTAACTGACATAATTTGAATCAGTATTATAAAAGTGAAAGTTCGGGCATAGTGTGCAAAGTAGTAGTAGCTGTACTGCAGGTCTATCTGAATGTAAACCCAGTGGACTGCAGGCTGAATTTGACTCTTTCCTGCAGCCTACCATCCTCCTTTTTGGGACAGTGAGGGAGCTGAGGGATGTTTGTGTAACCAGGCAACACGACCATCCAGTTATATCAGCGTCACCAACTGAAGGTATCCCTCTCCAGTACTAATGTATTGAGGAAATCACAACTACAGTATATCTTAACATTCTTCTGTATGTTATTTATATCACTTTCATATCAACATAATTTACACCAACTGAGACAAGGATACTGTGGTGTAATATGCAGAATAAATCAGTAAGGAAGAGGTATTAAGAAATCTCCAAAGCCAGTCAGAATACATCTCACATTACTTATTAACACTGACTACATTCATTATATAACTGTACATTTATATATAGATTGTATACATATATATATATTTTGTAGCATATATAAATTCTGTACTGTACTTCATGGCTTTCATAGGTTCCTTGCAGAGTATGAGAAAATATTCATAAACAATCAATACAGTATATCCCAAGCAGGCAGTTATACCCCTATACTTTGTTGTAAAAATGAAAAGTCTACCCCATGTTACCCCCTCTGACATATAAGGGCCTGAGGATAGTCCAATACTATACTGTACATTTAAGGATAGATGACCAGCCTACTTTCCTTGATGGCATTACATGAACGTAAAACCTCCAGTCACCTCTTGGGGGTCAAACGTATACAAGGCAATCACTTTGACAGGGGTATTCTAACCACTAGACCACCATATTCCTTATTTATCACTTATTACATATTAAGGGGCAATGTTTTTATATACAGAACACAAAAATTGCCACTTTCCATTACATACAAGAGACTTGCTTTATAATTCATCTACATCTTTCTTTTGAGGGCTTTAGATTTAGGGCAGCATTCTAGGTTGCATACAAGGCCTTGCAGCATTTTTACCTTAGTGATTTACTTTGCATATTACACTTTAACATTCTATTTTAAAGAGATTTATTACACCTTAACATTATCTTGCATGTTTTTTATATAATTTTAATATTAACCATTGGTAGGTGTAACATACCAGAGGATTAAATCACCAAGTAGTACCAGAAGTAGTTGCAACCCCAGGCTCATCTGAAATGTGAACCAATTTGGCATTAGGGCTAAGTTGCCCTCCTCCTGCAGTCCACTATCCTTCTTTTGGGGTATAGGGAGAGAACTGAGAAATGTTTGTATAACTGGGCAGTTGAGCCACCTGGTTATACTGGCACCACCACTTTAATGTGTTCCTCTCTAGCACCAAATCACCAAGAGAGATGTGTTACCAAATACCCAAAGCCACTTAGAATTTGATCCCTAATATTCAAAAATAATTCAACTTTGTTGATTAAGATTTTTTCAGTTGAATAGTCAGCAGGTATTAGACATAATCCCTTCAATCCAATGTCCTACTTTATATTTCATTCTTGCTTTCTTCAAATGACTGTACAGTATATAGTTTAGGAGAGACTTTTTCTCTTCAAATGACTTAGGCAGTTTGTTTATGAAGGTGATGATGTGAAAAATAGCCCTCACTTAAACCAGTGTTCACTAACACTAGTTTTCATGAACAAATCTATTGTGTCAAGTGAGGAAATACTGTACTGCAAATGGAAGAACTGTAAGTATTTGAAGACAAGAATCCTTAAGACTAGAGTTGAACAAAAACTGCCTTATTTCCTCAACTTGTTTAGAAACTGATGTATCATTCTGTATTAGAAAAAAAAAAAAAAAAAAAAAATCTCTGAGGTGCCAATCCCACATAACCCACTTTGATGGTGCAGGGGCCTGAGGCCAGGGCTATCACAGTAGAATGAATTTAACTCCTTTAGTATGATGATACTTGTGAGGTAAAACTGATACAGTGTGTAGGACTGCCAACTTAGCAATACTATGGCTAGATTTTGAGGTAAATTTTTTCCACTTAGCAACAAGTTTTTATGGGCAACAATCTAGCTTTACCAATGGTGGTTCATATTTCAGTGATTCTTGAGAAAATTTTGTGTTTACTGACCTTCTAAAATCTTCTGTGAGCATGGTTATCAATCTCTGTGGCTTTGGTTGGGCATCTCGAATAACAAACAGTGTAAATCTTCTCCTTACAAAGTCTAATATAAAAGGAGGATAACCAACACCAAATTTTCCCCTATGCATTACTATTGGTGGTAAAGTATTACTGTTCTCCAAAATGCTGAGGTTAACTTCTTTACTTTTTATCTTATTCTTGCTACATCCAAACAATTTTATTAAGCTAGAAAATGACATTGAATTGGAGGGATACATGCAGTCTTCATTAACTTTATCAGTGTGAATAGTTTTTCAAAGGTGAACAGACTATCTGATCAGCATTATAAAGCACACTACCTCATACTGATGGCAAAGCATATGGAAGAACTGACTGAAAATTTTCAAAAGTGGAGAGACAGTATGGACTCCAAAATCTCACTGTAAGAATGATGATACAGGATGACAATACGTGGATACTTATGCCTTTGAGGTGGAGTCAGGATTCTGGGGACCTGAGTGGTCAGTCAGTGAGTATGTGGCCCATTTCACTGAGAATGCTGTTGATTAACTCTTCTACTATCATGTTTTCCTTTCCTCTTGCTTTCTAACCTACCTCATCAAACCCTTGGGTGAGAACTGGGATGATGATGATTTATGATGATGATAATGATGATGACAGTGATGATGATGATGATAATAAATTATCATCTGATTGGATAATGAATAAAAATAAATAATGCCCTAAGGATGAAGGGGTTAAGTGTACAACAGCTGCTGCCACAGCCTGAAAAAAAAAAAAGTAACTTTGCAACCAAGCATTGTGACAGTCCTTTGTGTACTGACCACTGTGATTATCCTTTGTGTACTATTGGCAACATAAACCCTATTGTCTCTCTCTTGTTTTTCTCTCATATACTGTACTGCACTCTGAAAATCAGTCTATTGAATCTGAGGCAACTGAAAATGAGGACTTTATGTGGCCATAGATCAGTTTAGACAAGATCTCCTTTGACCCAGTCAGTCTGTACCTAGAACTGAAATATGGACCTGGATGTAAATGGACTACAAGGCTGTAATTTGAGGGGAGGCAACAACAGACTCCTAACAAAAACATACAACACTAACTACTCTGTACAGTATCTCACACACACACCATCCCTTCCCTACATATCTGTTTCCAACTTGAGCTAAGCCATCGTGGGAAGGCTTCCTGGCTGTAAACTTTTGTAATGCAAGCACCTCCTCCTTTACTAATTATTATTACTTATTAAACCTCAATACTCTCTCGTAGTCTATATTCTTTTAAAGGCACTAGTGAGAGATGCCTTCATACCATGAAACTAATACAGCCAGGAAATTCTGCTGACTAATTATGCAAACACCCTTCAACTCTTTCCTATTCCACGAGAAGATGACTGTGGACTGCTGGAAAAGTGCAACTTCACCCTGCAGTCCACCAGGTTCATATCCACATGAGCCTGGAGTTGCAACTATCCTTCTAATATTAACATACTGTAGTTTGTATTAATGATATACATACAGATGCTGAGATGAAATGTGCAGAACACATCACTATGGAGGAGGTGTTATGAAATCTTCAAAGCCACTCAGAAGATTGTCCAAAACTGCATACTGTACACATTGTTTAAAGGGCCAGTCATATGGATCCATCTTCAATTATTTTTCTACATACAAGTGATAAATACAAATGCAACAAAACAGAGTCGGTGCATCCCTGTGACCTTAAATACAGCAGATTTGTTTTAACCTGATGATGATCCCTCAACCCTCTCAGCTCAGTTGACAGCCAAGAGTTGTCAGACTGAAGGGTTGATCTGACTAGGAACCAAGAACGCTCATTCCTGCTTAGACTCAAATCAAATTTCATGCATCCATGCCTAAGTATTCAAGTTGTGGGAATGGCCCACTTCCCTCAAGTGAAAATAAACTGGCTATAGCAATCTTGTTCTAACCTAACAAAGATTCCTAACCTCATTTGTTTCAAGTGATGGTCAGCTGTATTCAGACTGGAAGGTGGACTTGACTAGCAACCAAGGAGACTCAGGGTTGTATTCTAAGTGGCCTTGGAGATTTCACAGCACCTCATCCTCAGCAATTTATCTTGTACATTACATCTTAATATCCTCTTGTATGTTACTGATGCAAACATTGTCAATACTCATACCTGTATCAAAATTACATAATCAGCATACAAGACAGTTTTAAGGTGTAATATGCAAGGCAGATTCCTGAGGTACAGTTGCTATGAGGTCCCCAATGTCACCTAGAATATGACTTTCATTCCTGCCTCATTACAGAAAATTAATGACTTTCACAAAACCGTGAATTAGTATTCAGCTAGTGGGAGGGGCACAGTTCTGTCAGTTGAAAACAAATTACTACCTTAGACTCTGAATAATGTGAACAATTCCTGACAAACAGATCTAATAAACATACACAGGGGCAGACCCAGTATTTAGTAAGAGGGGGGTTGTTGTTATTTTTTTTTTAACCCACTGATGACAAATTCTTTTAAGTGCAATAATTCCTCATTTAACACATAGTTCACTTAATATGTTTATCCCTACAACGCTATTAATCAAAACACGAACAATTTTCACATATCTCTGTTCATTAGTAAGTGGTCATGATGTTCAGTGAGGAGTCAGAGTTACATCTCACATCATCATCGTCATCATCATCATCATTCAGACCTCTCCCCATCCTTAGCCTAACTCTTCAATACAACACACACTTGCCTTTACTGTATATCAGTAGGCTAATATTTTAACAATGAATAAACAGATACACCCAGTTACAAAACATTTACCTAAAGATCATTATTTGCACCCTTGAATGCGATTATTTTATATTCAGATGGTGTTTTTGGCCTATCAAATACAGCCATGAGTCTGGGGACTTGAATGATGAGTGAATGGAAGCATGGCCCACTGGACTGGGCAAACCTGGGCTGTCTGGACATTGCTATGCCTCACCCTGCCCTAGAGTGGGAAAGGAGGTCCGGATGATGACGATATATCTCTTTTCCTTGGACAAAGCCCCCACTAAAGTTATTTGTCATAATAATTGGTAAAATAATGGGGAGAGACAGACCACTGGCCCCACCCACCTGCACAGTCCCAAGTCCAGGCATGAGATCTGGGACCCATAGACCATCAGCTGTGACTAGTGGCTGTGGAAGAGGCCTCAAGGCACCCTGCCAGGACAGCTACAGGGATACCCTCCAAGCATGACCTCAGGGATAAGGGACTGAATAAGGAAGCTGCCACAGACTAAGCACCATGGAGGGCTGCCACTTGGTGACCAAGGCTGATGCATGCAAGCATGCTGAAGCCTTTAAAAATGAAATGAATACTACAGCTTTTAGGAACACATATACAATGTTAAGTGAGGAATTATTGCAGCAAAATTCATGCGAGAATGATCCCCCACTGGAACTGTCATTGATATAACACTAAGAAAAGCAGACGTACTGTCTTCCTTATTGAGAAACATGTAATGGTGTTGTTGTTGTGGCCCCAGGCTCATCTGAATGTGAACCCACTGGACTACATGTTGAAACTACCCTCCTCCTGCAAGCCAATATTCTCCTTTCATGGGACTGGGTGGGAGCTGAGGGACATGTGTATAGCCATACAGAGGAGCCATGCAGTTACATTAGTGCCACCACATGAATGAATCCCTCTCCAGCACAAACATTTAAATTTCTGTATAACGATATTCACTGCACTTTTGTAACAACTTTTCAACTACTGTATATACTATCTATGTCATCAATATATAAATATATCATGTATAAACAATATAATCCTACTGTATTCACAATTCATATCAATGCATTTATATAACCAAACAATCAATCTATACTATGTACACTACATAAAACAACCAGCTACATATAAACAATATACTGTACTTCAATTCCACTCTATCCATGACTGAAATCATTGCATTTATATATTACCTCAATATTTCTACAGTACAATATAAATCAATGAATTTATATAAATCAATTAACCATTCAACCAATATATGTACATGTACAATACTAAGAACAATCAGTCCTCATTTAACATTTAGTCCTGGTCCATGATTGACGGGTTATTTAGAAAAAAAAAAAAAAATCTAATCCCAAACAACTTTATAATGAATCACAAACTTTAACTGATGAACAGGCATTAACCCACCACCAACTAAACAATGAAATAACTTTAAGTCAAACAACTTTCAACGAGGACTGACTGTAAAGGCATTGCAAAATACAGGATGTCTTGTGAAATGTGTGTCAAACTTTCAAATGTTATTCTTGGACTAATTTTAGTAATAAATGCTATATCAACATGGATTTAATTCTTATCCATTAGGAAAATACAATTACTAAGAAACATTATGGGTGAAAATGTGTCCCTCTCAATTCATCTATAAGGTCATCAGCAATGGTTTAGAATCAGACCCATGTTGATACAGCATTTATATTTTAGTCCTACAATAACCTTAAGAAGTTTCTAAAAAATCGTGTGAGACAACCTGTTTAATACAAGAAATCCTCTATAAAGGGTACAAAATGAGTGGTTGCATAATGGTCTCTAATGCACAGTGAATATTGCAAAATATCTACAAAACACTGCTGCCACATACCTGTCAGCATGATTATATATATAACAAAACGCAACATTTCCAAATGCTACATGACAAGGTGAATACAGTGCTTGTATTACAAAAATTTTCTGACAATCTCTTCTTACAAACTGATGGTAATTATTAAAGGAGAATTTATGAAAGAACTGAAATGGCTCATATAAACATTAATTCTTTGTGTCCTAATTAAAGGCAATCCCTTGAATGCAGGTGATGTCCTGTTTAGTTTATTCTTACTTCTACTGTTCGTTTTTTTCACCTGACAAAGATTGCTAACCCCTTTCAGCTTAGATGATCACCAAATGTAATCAGACTGGAGGACTGATATGACTAGCTGCCAAGGAGACCATTACTACCTCATAGCTATGGCTCACCATGAGAATGAAATTCAGCTGCAAGCTTGGTAATTAGTCACACAGTTATCACTCTTAGGAAGGAAACATTCAGCCACATGTACAGTCACTCAGTGATCCATCTGCATGACTGTACAATAGAGTCAAAGTCCAAGCTGAGGCTCTCACACTGTTACAAATCTTATTACAGATCTCAAATATGTCTTTTTCCCAACCACTTCCGGCAACTACTGGGAAGTAATTTGCTGATTTTAGCACTTGGATTACCTCACAGCCCACAGAAAATATAATCTTCAACATGGCCAACGCTAATATGGGGATTTCTCAAGAGGAAACATGGTGTCATTTTTCAAGTAAATATGATGACTTAGTATTAAAACTGAATAGCCCAGTTCCCTCAGATGAAAACAAACAAAATACTACATCAGTTTAAAAAAGGCCTGTCATACTGAAAGGGTTAATTAATGGTATATCTAACTCTTCCAATTTTAGTAAATCCCAAGATGAATAAAATATTAGGTGATGCTGGAATAAAGCTAAAAAGACGTCCCTGCGCTCAAAGGCTTCACCTCTGCCAACTAAACCTACTGAACGACCTGACGTGATCACCTTAGCCTGTGTATCAATCTCTTCAGTACAAGGGTGTCTTGATTTAATTCTCCCTACTGCCACACAACTGTAGTCAGTTAAGGGGAAGCCAAACAAAAAGTCTCTCTCTGTCCCCTTCATTGCCAAGCATTTCTCCTAAGCCACATAAAACAGCCAGGTAGTAGGAAGAAGTAAAACTCATACGGTATAAGACATCAACATACTGAAAAAGATAACAATAACCCTGACCTTATCAACGTATACTAATCTTTATCATTTATATTTCTTAAAAATGGAGCTGAATGCACTGTGAAAGCCACATTCATATTTTGGCTGTCCTTCCTTCAGTTCCTTCATAACATAAATAATTTTGAGACAACACACTGCTATAATGAGAGTGAAAACTTCAGTAATACAGCTAAACAACACTGATGGCAATAAAAAAAAATAACAAGTATTGCCTCTTATTAATAAGAATCAAAATTGTGACAAAATGAAAGTAAAGATAAGTATAACCTACCAATAGTAATGGCAATAATAATAATAATAAATATGACTGTCATCAATGAAAATGATTATGACAGCTGTACAGTACTTCATATCACTCAGTACCAAATTAACAGCTAAAGAAAAGCATTACATCTTTACAGTTATGTACCAAATCTGTGACATGATGAGTGTAAAAAATTCATAAATCTACGAAAAACAATATGCATGCCAATAATACAGTACTGACCAAAAAAAAAAAAAAAAAAAAAAAAAAGTTTTACCTCCTTACAAATTTGTACCAAGACGGTGACATGACAAAAGTGAAGACTTCAAAAATCCTGCATAATAATAGGGTTGGCAATAAATAAATAACTGATAGCTAGCAGTAAAAACAAATGACCCAGTTATACCTCTCACAATTCCGTATCAAAATTAGTTAATGATAAGAAAGGTCTCTTCAGTACTAGTCTAACATAATAGTAACTCAGTTTTACCTCTTATAATTATGTATCAAAATTACTGTATGAGCAGAACTGAGATATCAATATTAGAGTCGAACAACTGTTTAAGCAAATGAATGCCAGCAAAGAAAATAAATGACACAATTTTACATTCTATAATTTTTTTTATCAAAATTGTTGTATGTTAAGGATGCAGACTTCAGTACTTGTCTGACTACAGTTATGACAAAAAAAAAAAAAAAAAAAGTTACTTTTAGCAATGAAAATTAATGATCAAGTTTTATATCTTATATATTCTGTACTGTATATCAAAACTGGTGCACGTTATGACTAGAGATGTCAGTACTAGTCTTGGAAAAAAAAAAAAAAAAAAAAAAAAATTAGCCATGAAAACATAAATAGTTTTTTCTTCTATAATTCTGCATCAAAATTGTTTTCTAATAAAAATGGACAACTAACTACAGTGATGATGATAAATAAAAATTCATGACCAGTATTAAAACTGTTGCATAATTAGAATGGAGACTTCAGGACTTCAGCCTAACTATTGTCATGATGATAAACAGGAGTTCATCACTGCTAGCAATGAAAACTATAATGCACATTTACCTCCTGACAATACAAGTACCCCTTCCCCCCAAATGAAAGATATGTAAGGAGTTTGAAGCTAAAGAGTGTGGTGGTCAGATATGACACCTGGATTATTTGCACCTGCACCTGTAATAACTGTTGGAGGCACCACATTTGCAACTACCATACCTCCACTTGTTGCATGCATCTCTCCTGTCCTACCCATTCTTGTCATGTTCCCCATAACCTTCTCACCTACATTTGTCATGTCCCCCATATCTGTTTCACCTATACTTGCCATGTCAGTCACAGATATCTTGTCTTTCACAGAAGTCTTGCCCATTCTTGCCATGTCCATTGCAGTAGTCTCAGCCACACTGACCATGTCAGTCACAGCTACCTCTTCCACACTTGCCAGGCTCTTCACAGTTGTATTGCCCCCTGCAGCCATCTCACCCTTATTTGCCATATCCTCCACAGCTGTCTCGCCAACACTTGTCATGTCTGTCACAGTTGTCTTGGCCACACTTCCCATGTCTGCCTCATCTCCAGGCCTCTCTCCATACCCACACACACTCACCTGTAACTGACAATATATATGGTGATGTCACACCATTCCAATGAAGAAAAATATTGGGTATATGTTCCTTCCTACATTTCTTTTGTTCTACAATAAACCTGATGGGATACTGTACTAAGTAATCCAATGAGAATCACATGTAACTAAAATATTTGGCATTACTATAATTATAAAAGAACTGACCAGAAGAAATGTGTATTGCTAAAATAATTCCTTTGTACATATTTCATCACATACAGGTAGTTCTCATTATAAGAGAAGCATGTGGTCCAAAATGTAACAACTTTTCCCATGCAATTGGTACTGTAAATTTGGTGCTGCTGGCAAATTAGCTATAAAGGCAGCAATGGAATCTTAGCTTGTATATTTGGTGGTAGGTGGGGATGCTCACGATACACTTGATGCAGTGCTGCTTTGGATGTCTGCCCTCTACTCTCTTCCTTCCTTCCTCTTCTGTCTTTCCTTCTTTCTTTCCTCTTCCATTTGCCTGTGGATGACTTTACACTCCCTCTTCTATCTTTCTTTCCTACATTCTTTCCTCTCCTTCTGCCTATGGGTGACTCTACACTGAATGACAGGCCATATGGTTTCCAGTACACCAGGAAACCATTTACTATGCTGGGTGGTAACCATATACCCAAATTATGGCACCTGGTGGTTTACTGGGTAATTAAGGCACTCCAATCAGATTGAGCCTGTGTAGGTTTATATCCAAGAGATGGTTGGGGTTTATTGCTCACGTGATGCCACTCAGAGATGAGTGTGGCTCTCTCATCTTAAATGTCAGGAACAACTTACCTACCCCCGGGCTCCTATGTTCCTCATAGGGCAACATAGGATGGATGATGGATGGATGGATGGATGAATATTTTCAATAATTTTATAACAAGGAGATACCTGGTGCTATGACAGTCGATGTGCCATGACAGCTGTGGCGGAACGTGCTATGAGACTCCAGAACTTTGCCATCACCCTCATTGGCCACCAACACACCTCCATCCCTGACACTGACCTTACCCAGTGCTGCAGGTAATCTGTGTGTAGTGCTAAGGAAACCAAGAGTATGAAGATTGTGTGCAGTCCATTTCAATTTAGAATTATTTACACTCAGCCATGATTCACACCCTTCCACACCTGCCCATACTCCCCCACCTACTCAATTACCAGAAATTATAGCCAATTCCAAATCAGAATTATTTCCTTTACCTTAACTTGGCACACTTTTTTGTCCTTCTGTGGTTTACTTCATGTACAGTAGTTTGCTGTCAGAAAGACAATGTTACAACTCTACAACCTTGACACAGCACTTCTTCATGACAGGACCATACATATATTTGCTATGTACTATCTACTGTTACAACTCTGTATTTAAGATGATGAGATAGCAATTTTGGACTAAGTTACAGTAAAAAGAGTATTGTTTCACAAAGTCATGAATCCACCCTCCTATATCTCACTCTATATCTCAACTATCACCAGCCACCAACACACCTCCATCACTAACATAAACCTCACCCAATCCTACAGGTTATCTGTATGTTGTGCTAAGGAAGCTTTTCTGAGCTTATTTAAACTATCTGGTGGCAGCAAGAATAAACTGGAGGAAAAAAAAAAAAACACCACAGTCAAGCGGATGACAGGCTACTTCCAATCCATTCAATCAGTCTCTTGAGCTACATTAATTATTCCAGATGTCAAGCAGGTAACTTGGTAACTAGCCATACAATCATCACTCTTAGGGAGGGAACATTCAGCCATAAGTACAGTCACTTAGTGAACTTTCTTCTGTGTGACTGCACATAGTTAATGTCCAAGCTGAGACTCTGAGAGTGTTAGAAATTTTATTGCATATCTGAAATTTCTTTTTTCTCAATAACTTTCAGCAACAGTCTGGAAGTAATTAGCTGGTTTTTACACTTGGTTTAGCTTCTAGTCCATCGTCCACATCAGCTGTAATGTGGCTAACTCCAATACTGTACAGTGATTCCTTAAGAAGATGCATGGCGTTAGTTTTATGTATTTATGTATGCGTATTAAACATCTTTAGCCTGAGGATTTTTTTTCCTTACTGGGTATGGAACACAATTTGCTACAGTTTAGGAGATCTCACGTGAAGAAGGCTACATCTAACCCCTACAACTCAAATTCATTCCTAAACAACTCATCTGGAGGTATCCTCCTCCTCCTCCTCATCTTCATCATCATTATCATCATCATCATCATAATCATCATCATCATCATCACCATCTTCTTCATCATCATCATCATCATCATCATCCTGACCATTTTTTTCCCACCTCAGGATGGGGTAAAGCAAGATTCAGAAAACAAAAAAAGAGAAATTATAACAGTAGAAGAACTAGCAACATTACACCGAGTGAAATGGGGCAAGAATAAAATAAAAAATACATTTTTGATGCAATAGGATAGTAGCAGTACTGTTGTAGTAAAAGTTGCAACCTCAGGCTCAACTGGATGAGAAACCAGTTGACCACAGGAAAATGGGTACTTCAACCAGGCATCCCAAAAGTTTTTTTTTTACTGAAGTTAAGTTGACAGACTGCCTTCTTGTGATAATATGCTGCATGAGTTAAAAATTCCAGTCTTTCCCCACCATTAACCAAGTAAGTATTAAAAGGATATAGCAATGTCCAGGGCGGGTGTCCACCGTTGACATAACGAACATAAGTGAAGCCATCACGAGGCTTGCCTTGGATGTTGTAGTAATACGGCAGGAATGTGTGTCGTCTTGGGGAAAGAAAGAATACAAAATCATATGACCATAGTGGTATAAGAGTAATACAGCACTAAATTTAAGCACATCTTTCAAATACACTTGGGCCTCACTACACTACTGAGTTTTGTCAAGCGACAACCTATTGCATGGCAGTGTACAATATAGCAAGGTGATTATAACATTAGTTCAGTGGGGATATGGTTTTGGTCAAAGGTCACCCACCCCAAAAAATCTAAAAACTGTAAGCCAGGCGGTAGTTCTAAGGTAGAATATGACCAATCTGAAGTACAAGGTACGTGAAAGAACAAGCAGGAGAGCAAAGGTAAGCCAATGAGGAATTTGGGGAGGTGCTGCATTATTGTATGTTCATTAGTCATCATGGGCCTTTGCACAGACGTATGACAATGTACTATAGCTGTGTAAAGACTATCCTGCATCCTCTCAGGAATGTTAGCAGTCATTTACTGTAGGTATCATTCTTTGTAAATTATAAGGACAGTATTTTTTTTTAGTTCAAAGTGAGATACTGCATACCCTTTGAGCAAACTAGTGTTATTATCTTACCTCTTCCTCAATGATACACCAGTATACTTCTTAAGAATAAATAGTATAAGTAAGAAAACTATATCAGAGTGAATGAAAGAAGTATAAAAGAATTGGCTTTCACAATGAAATAAAATGAAAATATTAAATATATGTCGGTCACAAACATTTAAAAAAAATAATAATAATCTTGGCTCTGACCACTGGTATTGCAATTTTTGCAACTGCTCAGGAAGGCTGGGCAGGACTTCTTATACACTGTTTTAGAGATTCATCACTGTTTTAGAGATTCATCACATAGTGAGGGCTGGCTGTACAGCACAGGCATCCCTCATACAATCTAAGGGGTATACAATGTTTCACTTTAACAATCTTCAACTACTGACACTTCTTCTGGTATGTGATCAGCCAGTTCTCACCTTAAAGATCATCATGGTGGTTAAATATTACAATCAGCAAAGATCCCACCAGCCACAGTGTTATCTGAGAGGTGTGCATCCTACTGTTGTCTATCAATCATGGCTTCTTTGTTTATTCAACTAACCTACTATCTCCACATCTTACTCCACCTGTTCGTTCTTCTCTGCTGGTCACGTGTGTGTATTTTCCTATCACTTGCCATCAATCTTCCTTGCAGACCTTTCTGTATTGGTGAGTTTATCTGCAATGCTAAGTGATTGTATCCGGTGTACTTTGGGGAAGTAAAATGATTATGAAGACTGATAAATGAAGAAAAAAAAAACTGGTGCCATGGGCTATCATCAGTTATATGAACCAACGAGTAGAGAGGATGCTTAGGCACTAGCAAATAATCTGGCATTATATTACAATGTGTGTTTGTATGATCTGTGTCCTACAAGTAGACAAGATGCCTAAGCACCAGTATATAATCTGGCATTACATTACAATGTGTTTTTGTATGAACTGTGTCATTATTCCAGTGTTTTAGGTGTTCTGAACTCAGGTACGGTAAGGTAAAAGTACATACTTGAGAAGAGTAACCATGCTTGGCTGCCTGACATATCCCCAATGAAACCACGATACAATAGTCCTGCTTTTCATTGGATGTGAAATTGGGTTTCCTTAAACATAACTTGACCATATAATATGGAGATGTCTGTACAAGTGCAACAATCTTGATTTAATAACCTCCTATTTATGTACAAAACCTCAACAAAATGACCATGCTATTAAAAAAAAAAATGAAAAAAAATAAGTATACAGTAAAACAGACTAAGACCTATACAGTACAGGGTGATTCACTCACACAAACTGAATCCATAACTAGTAACTACGGTAACTCGAAGCCTCCTGCAAGTTAATCGCCTCGTAGTTAAAGATGAGAAAAATGTGAAAACAGATTGTGTTATGATTTCTAAATTATAAAATCTGTATACGGATGGGGTAATACAAGAGGTACAATGTAGGGCAGTGGATGTTGGAGTGGCCCTAGTGAGAGAGGGTAGTGTTTGGAAACTCCCTGTACTGTTGGTTGCAGATGATACTGTGTTGTTAAGTGAAGACGAAGCGGAGCTGCAAGGCTTGGTGGATGAGTTTGG
Source organism: Coenobita brevimanus (assembly GCF_032717465.1). Taxonomy (NCBI): domain Eukaryota; kingdom Metazoa; phylum Arthropoda; class Malacostraca; order Decapoda; family Coenobitidae; genus Coenobita; species Coenobita brevimanus. The sequence continues at coordinate 58,612,350 of NC_136966.1, forward strand.
GAGAATGTGTAAGAAACGGAATCTAAAGGTGAATGTAGGGATGAGTAAAGTGATGGTGTTTGAGAAAGGTGAAGTCAGTGAATGTACAGTGAGGTTGGATGGTGAGGAAATGGAAAATGTGAGTATGTTTAAGTACCTGGAGAGTGTGATGAGTAAGGATGGAAGTTTGGAGGATGAAGTGCTTGAAAGGGTACAACAAGGAAGAAGGGTTGCTGGTTCCTTGAAAGCTGTGATAAGAAACAGGGAAGTGAGCATGGAAGTGAAAAAGTTACTACATGACAGTATTGTGATACCAACTCTAATGTATGGATGTGAAGCTTGGATGTTGTTGGAAGGACACAAGTCAAGAGTGAGAGCAGTGGAAATGAGTTATTTAAGAGGAGCCTGTGGAGTCACATGGAGAGACAAGTTGACAAATAAGGATATAAAGGAGCATTGTGGTGTGGATGTGGATGTGATAGGAAGCGTTAGCAGAAACACACTGAGGTGATTTGGCCATATGGAGAGGATGGAGAGCGAGAGTCTGACGAGGAGAGTGTATGTGAGTGAGGTGGAGGGGGGAAGAGGGAGGGGGAGGCTGAGGATGAGATGGAGGGATCGAGTGGAGAGGTATATGAGAGAGGGGGGGGTGAGTTGGGAGCAGGGCAGTGAAATGGCGGGGGACAGGGCGACATGGAGGCGATTTGTTTGTGGCCACCCCGTATGGGATTGAGGTGTCTGGCAATAGATAGACAGATAGCAACAGCTGGAACAGAAAACACCAAAACAAGAAGGTCAATGTTATCATTATTAATATTCTCAGACCTCTCTGATTCACTCTTAAACCTGAAAAAATAATCTGATGTTAGTTGGAATAAATACCAGTGCAGTACTGTACCTGGGTAATCCCTGTCATAAGATTGCTAACTTTCTCACTATCTCCAAATGATTTTAATCAACTTAGGATAGCTCCCAAATGGAGATAAAGTTAATGAAGGGGTTATACTGGGTATATAACCTCATTTTGAACTCCCCCCTGTGCTTAAGAGAATTACTAACAGCAGCAATAATAATACTGATAACAAAAAGTAATTTGATTGAATGGATTAATTGCAAAGAACACTATCATTATCATCATCACAACATTTTCTCACCTAAGGATGGAGTGATACAGGATCCAAACACAATGAAAGAGAAAATACAAACATGGTAGAACTACAGTATCAACAGCAAGTCCAGTGAAATGGGCAACGGAATCACTGATTAAAACAAATGAAAGGTTAAAATCATAATAAAAATGCACAAAATCAACAAAAACTTCACACATTTGAAGAAGCATTATCAATCCTAAAAGACTTGTGAAACAATAAAGGAGGAGATTCATACACAAAACTACGTCGTTGGTAGAATGCAATGGCCTGGGTATTTGTTGTCAAGACATGAAGCAGGACCGCCTGGACAAGGGACCGGTTAGAAGTTGAATTGGAGACCTGGCCAGAACAGGACTGGTTGGCTGGGGGTGAGAGCTGAGCCAGATAATTATGGAGCAGGAGGGATGCCACACCCAGACCTCGATGGCCATCTACCACACCCAATGTCAATATGTACCCAACTTCAACCTGACCTCGAAGTGGGCATTCCAGGATGTCTTGATCCTGCAGATGAAATTATGTACAATAATTTTTTGTACCAGATAATGGAGTGGAATACCGACTGATGTGTTTACTTTAACTTGACAAAGATCCCAAGTCCCTTTCAGTTCATTTAATAGCCAAGTGTAGTCAGATTGGAGGGTATACCTGACTAGTAACCAAAGAGACTCATTTATAATATGTAACTCTGGCTCAATGAATTTTGTACAATCACAAATTAGTCTTTAAACTGTAAAGTGACCCAATTCCATTTGATGAATGGGGTGGAGGGGAGACTTAAAATGAGGTGGAGAGGTATATTAATGAAGGTGGTATGAACTGAAGTAATGGCGACTGGATGGCAGAGGACAGGGTAACATGAAGGCAATCTTTCTGTTGCTAACCCCCTTCTGAATTAAGGCATTTGGCTGTAGACAGATAGACTGACGTGGTATATGAGTCTGAATACTGTCCAAGTCGTCCACTGAAAAGTATGTCATACATCAAGAGATTATTCTTGGGTTAATTATGAGTAATAAATGTTACATCACAGTTCCAATGTTCACCTGTTACTTGGGTACAATTACCGATGACGTTATGGTTTAATAGTCTTACTCATAATTCACAGAATTCATATTATCCAATTTATAATAAGAATATATTCATCATCATCATCCAAACCTCCTTTCCCACCCTTGGGCAGGAAGAGGAGTAGCAATGCCCAGACAGCCCAAATTTGCCCAATCCAATGGGCCACGCTTCCATTCACTCATCATTGAAGCTCCTGGAATCCTGGCTCTATCGGATACGCCAAAAACATTCATCACATTCTGTAGCTTCACATAAACATATCCGACTAAGTCAATCCAGATGCTGCCACGTTAAAAAGGATATACAGTACTGTATATTATATTAATTAAATGCATATGAAAACCTACAGTGATTGGAATACAGTAGTTCATATGTATAAAACCTGTACAAAATCCTGTGAGGATAAAGACATACCTCCTTGTTGAGCTTGTTGAGTGGCTTGGTTTCTGCAACGAGGAGACCAATGATGCGGTTGTGCAATGTTGCCGCCAAAGCATAGAATCGCGGTGATGACGTTATGTCAGCGTACCAGGCGTCAGGGTATTCAATGGGGAACCACTCACGACACAATGCCTTTACCTGGGAATTGACGGGAATTAAAAAGAATGTTGTTGTTGTAGTAGCCCCATGCTCATCTCAACATAAAACCAGTGGAGTGCAAGACGAAGCTGCCCTCTCCTGCAGTCCATCATCATCCATTCATGGGACAGGGAGGGAGATGAGGCATTTTTGAATAACCGGAAAGCAAATCCACCCAATTTTTTGGTGTCACTGCATGAAGGCATCCCTCTCCAGCACCAGTGTGGAGGGTAGCTTCAACACCAAGAGGAAGACTTATGAATACTTGGGATGAGGTCCAATGAAATGACCTCTGGGTCCAAGGACTGAAAAGAATCTTGCAGAAAAGTCAACAAAACATGAAGCAAACTACCTCAGTCAAGTCGGCTGGACAAAGGAAGCGAAGTTTAAGCTCGGGTAAAGAACACAGTGGAGCACGTGGCTCGGTGGTGGAGGTGGTGGTGATGGTGGTGGTGTTACTACTGAGGCTGCTGCTGCTGCTACTGCTGCTGCTGCCTTCCTGCCCATTACCACTGCAAACAAAATAAAAGAAAAGGAAACTAAGTTTTGTTTAAGCTCTGTAATCTGATGATATATTTTTCCACCACTCCAACATAGCAAGTATACCATAAATAAAAATGAGGCAAAAAAAGTGAGATATTATACAAATCACGGGAGTCATTTTTCTCAGTCTCAAAGCAAAATACTGAGGAAAAAAACAAAAACAAAGGCATCATATGAAACACTGTACTGTATTCATTTTCCTCTTAAGGTGCCAGTCTATAGATTTTGTGTTTTTTGTAACCTCTGTTCTAGTCTGCCTCGGCACAGCGCAATATCAGTATGAATTCATTCAGTACATATATACTGGTTACATGTAAATATCTTCAAAAATATTGTAATATGGGACTCAGCCTAAAAAAATTCAGTGCCTCTCAATATATATAGCAGCTACAAGGAAGAGTATACATTAATAACACATCAATTTGAATATTTATTTAGATTCACTTAGGCTCTTCTTCATGTGATGCCATTTTGGCATTTACATCAGTTCACTTTGTGTTTTGTTCAACATTGAGATTGTAATAGATTTTCATTTAAAAGAATTTCTTTTTCTCTTTCACATATATTTAGTTCCATCTGGGTATTCATTTACATTCATTTGGAGCCAGGATTCCATGGGCTGGAAAGATGAGTGAATGGAAGTGTGGCCCATTGAATTGGGCAAACTTAGGCTGTCTGGACACTGCTAATCCTCGCCCTGCCCTAGGGTGGGAAAGGAGGTCCGGATGATGATGATGATGGTTTCTTTCTGCATTTGTTGGATATACCTGTATTTGAGTATCTGATTTCCTTTTGGCTGTTTTTCCTTAACTCGAGTATTTATTTGGACTGATCTGGGTGTTTTCTGGTTCATTTCAGTTCATTTATGAGTTATTTTTGTACAATTGGGTGTTTTCTTCTTAATTTGGGTTCATTGGGGTGTTTCCTCCTTCATTTTCATCCATATGAGTGGATTCTCCTTCATATGGATTCATTTGTATGCTTTCTCCATCATCTGGGTTCATTTGGGTATTTTCTCCTTCATTTGGGTTCACTGAGATATTTAGGTTCACTGGGGCATTTTCTCCTTCATGTGGGTTTATCGGTATTATTTTACAAATGGACAATATGCAGTTTTGGAATTTTAGTACCATTATCGTATAGTATAGTCCCTAAGGATCACAAATAACCCCCATTACCCCCATTCAGAAATTGATTATTACTCCCCTAAGATAGGTCAGGTATGTTGGGTTTGGTTTGGTTAGTTTTATTGTGTTTGGTGAGGGACATTTCCAACAAAAATGAAGGTCAGAAACATTCAAATCGCATCAAAAACTGTCAGAAAAATATATTGCACTACCTGGGGGGTGTATTGTCCACTTGTAAAAATTTACCGGTTTATCTAGGTATCTATGTAGGTTCATTATTTGTTCTCTCTTCTTTATTTGGGTATATATGTAAGTTTACTTCTTTTTTTTTTCCTTCATTTGAGTAGGCTAGTTATTTTGGTTCTGGTTCTTCTCTCCTTCACTTGGTTTCTTCTCAATCATTTGTAATTCACAGGACCATTCAAAGTTTATGCTGTTTATTTTCTTGAGGAAATAAAGTTTAGATTTAAAACTGTGTGTGGCAAAGCTAATCTTTACCCAATGACTTTCTGCAGATGTTCAGAAATATATACTCTTCCCCATGCCTTATCAACTACCACAACTTAATCTCCAGACCATATATATTTTTGGTGGCACAGAGAAGTTTCATAATACCTCTTCCTCAGAGATTTATTTTTCTAGGTGCCATTTGATATCCTCTACTATATTAGTATTTTAAAGTATGTAGAAAATAGATATAAGTGACAGGGCAACATAAAAGTACAATAAACAAAATTATTCACTTAGGAAGCATACAAGACTCTTTATCAACCTGTTCATAATTCTACACTATTTTACCCATACTGCTGCCAGGCAAGTTTATTCAGCCTGTAAATGGTTCGTGTTTTCTAACTGTTAAAAGATCATCACCAAAAAAACATTACAAAACAGTGACATCTCTTTGTCTGACCTACTACCGAACTGTACTGACTGAACAGTTAGGAGTGGCTTATCATCTGTGAGTCAATTGTAACCTTTTCCTCTATAAATATGTAATAAGGGAAGGAAAGAAGGCTTAAAAAATGTCTTAAACATCAACTCTGACTAATCTTTAGGTGTGATGCAACTGGCCCAGCATCCAAATGTTACCAAATATCAGAAATCTCCAATTTCAAAGCATCAAGCTGCCTGGCCACTACTTTCCCGGTGAGTGTAAAACGGTACAGGAGTACAGCAGTTCACAAAATATCAGGCTATTAATATTAAAGTGAAAACTTACATATAAGTGTAACTCATTGATGTTAATCTCAGAGGGGAAGAAGAAGTAAAGCCATTCCTTCGTCGCACTTTTGTTTACAAGTATCAGCTGATGTAATTCGTGTTTACCGAATCTTGCTGATATATCGTTTAATTCTCAAGAATATCCTTTATGAAACGAAATTTCAAGTATGAATGTAAAACAGAGCTGAAATCATGTCCCTAAGCAATATCCATTAGTTGTTTAATAAAAATGATGAAATCGAACGTCCATTCTGTATTTTGATATCACAATCAGAGACAAGTTCTGTAAAATGTTGAAGTTAATAGTCAGCGCCCAAAATAAGTTAATTCTTGAGCAGCAGATAATAAAATTACGTAAAAATACAGCCTCCTAATCGCGCTGATTATGTATTTGGGTGCCCCCATTTTTGTCCCCGTAACTGAGTGACATGGTGGTCTATTAATAAATTACAACCCTCCTCCACACTCGGAAGGTAAATCTCCCGCGAGTAGGACACTTCCCTCCTGAAAATTTTCTCTGGGAACATTCCCCCTCCCCCCCTTCCCCCTACATGTTCTCCCCGGACGTATCCGTCTCTAGTCTCTACCTGTATAAGGGACAGCAGATCGAGCCACGATGACGGACGCATCTCCTGCTACTGCCTGCGACCCGTTGAGGGGGCAATTAGCAGACCTCAGGAAGCGAGGTTTGGTTCAACGTCGGGGGGCAGGGGCACGGATTCATCAAGTGTCAGGATACCGGCGCTGATGTTTTCGTGCAAAGCCAGGCTGTCGTTGCACCAAACCCTCGGCATTTCCAGCGCTCCCTCGGGGACGGTGAGCCGGTGGAGTTTTATCTCTCTGGGACTCACAAGGGTCCTGAGGCTCGGGATGTTACTGGACCGGGAGGCGTGGCCGTGCAGGGTTCTACCTGTGCACAGCGGCGTCTCATGGCCCGGGGACGCCAGACCAGGGATTCTGGGAGTTCTGTGGAGATAAGCACTATCGTCGAGATGTGTATCACGACGGCGAAGGCTTTTTGTGGGGGTGACAAGGGGGCTTTGCGCGTTTTTCTCCCTAAGAACTTTATGGAGGATGAGCTACCTCGCCTTGTCATCCCCAAAATGCTTTGGCCGCGATGCTCACTCTGTTCCTCGCCGTCAGGAGCGCCGGGCCCGGCAGCCGCGACCTGCTGCCCCACGCACAACACCGCGGAAGAGGCCGAGGCTAGCTACTCTCCTCAACCGAAAGACTGTACCTTGATCATCGACCCTGATCCGGACCTGGCCAAGGTGCAGACTATCCCCGACGTCCACCAACCCCCGTCAGTAACCGAGGAGGGGCAGGACTCTTCTGACTCCGTCTCAATGGCCGAGGATGCGTCGACCGGCTTCTCGGCCAAGGAGGAGGTCAGAGGGCCCTCCCCTCCTCTGGCAGTGCAGGGTACCCCATCTCGCCCTCCCATCATGGACCACAAGGATCGGCTAGACGCATCCTCCTACCGACACTTCCTGGCCCTCGATGCTCGCACCAGGTCGTACCAGCTCGGAGCCACAATTTACTCCAATCTCTACGATCTGCTCCGGGCTGCGGACCTGGGTGACGATATTCGACCTGTTTTATTTGTCAGGGGGAAGGAGGTGCGTCTAGCCGATCTAAGGGCCTTCTACCATATGTTGCCTCCACGCTTGGCCCCTTAGAACGGCTGTCTTGTGCGGTGCTGGTGGTGAGCTGCTGTGTTGTTTAAACTATATATTTTTTGGCCTAATGCCCCTCACTGTGGGCGATGGCCATAAAAAAATGTATAAGATTTATCTTGACGCGTGTTATTTATTGAATAAAAGCCTCTGTGAAGATCACATCATATTCAGTCCTAGCCGTGGATAACGTTATGGATGGTATGGCATACCTGAAAAACAGTAACCTACTCCTGAAGGCATTTCGATTCATTTTATGTAAACGGCAGTTATCGTCTTGTATATCCATTACCATCCCCTACAACATATAGGCTACAGTATACCCTGTTCACTAAAACTAGGCGTAACACAGCCATCTTTCCATCTTGAGTACTGAGCTGTAACAGGAGATTAATTCTAAAATGTAGTAGTTGCAACGAAGTTCTATGGGAACACTGAGCAGTGGTACTGCCTTATTCTGCCATAAAGCAGCGGAAAATAAGTTGCTGAAGGACGAAAATCTCCATGTTCAAAAATGAATGAACTACAGGTATTGAAAAAGGAAGCCTTCACGTGGTGGTACCGAAGTAACCGGGCAGCAGCTACATCAGCGTCCTTCAATTCTCTCGCTGTTCCTCGAAAACAGGATGGTGGACTTCAGAAGGACAGCTTCAGTCTACAGTCCAGAGGGTTCACATCCACATGAGCCTGGAGCAACAAAAACAACAACATAGAGGCTACCCCAATGAAAAAATTCACACCAGCCACGAGCTGATACATATCTAGCGCTGCCCGGAATATGACCTTGACCTTGACCTGTTTTCACCAATTTCGAACGAGTAGATTTTCATTCCTACTACACACCTGTAAAATGATATCTTGAGCGGTTGCGAAGACAGACAAACAGACAGACAAACTGAAAACAATACCAGCTTCGCTTTCGCGGCTGGTAACAAAAACCAGTCTTTAGTGTCCCTTACCCTACTTCCGGTCAACAACTTCACATGTCGCGGTATGATGAAGTTGTGTAAAGTAGTTCTAGCCTATCACTTTCACCTTAAACTGTGTGTGTGTGTGTGTGTGTGTGTGTGTGTGTGTGTGTGTGTGTGTGTGTGAAGAGCCATGGCACTGGATTATTATGCCACTGAACTACTTGAAATTAGCTGCAAGAACACGAAAATGTCCGCCAAGTTAAAATGAATGAATTATAGGCGTACCCTCAATTTTTCCTCCCCAGCCCCCTTCAGTTTCTTTTAGTCCTTTTCCTCATTTATATTTTCTCTATTTTTCTCTTCGTACCCTCTCTCTCTCTCTCTCTCTCTCTCTCTCTCTCTCTCTCTCCTATGGCTGCCGGCTCCTCAAGCTGAAATAATTAAAGGTGTTTTGTATTGTTAATGCAGGATAATTATTCTGATGTGGGTGGTCAATTATGTAATAGTTTCCAATAGTTTTTTATAGACATTTTTATATGCCTGTCTGTCTGCCAGATCAGAGAGAGAGAGAGAGAGAGAGAGAGAGAGAGAGAGAAAGAGAGAGAGAAGGGGGGGATGGGGGGTGACCTTACGTAAACCCAACAAGAAATATGTGAGTTTCCCCAGCGTACGTGATTGAGCTTCCCGGATTCCTCATCGTAAGTCCCAGATGCCTTCTAGGTTGTCACAACTTTTATATTATACTGTATATATATATTTTTTACATCTTGTGGCGTATATTGAGGAAAACTTTAAAAATATGTTTTACAGATGCCAGCGATAATTTCTGCCTTCAATACAAATGATAAAAATCATTAGGAGAAGTACCTTGGGATGGAGAATATGAGACTGGCTAGGAGAGCGCATGCGTGTGAGCTGGTGGGGGAAGCCGAGAATGAGACTCAAGGATGGGGTAGAGAGGTATATGGGAGATGGAAGTGTGAGGTGGAGAAAGGGAAGCCGAATGGCGAAAGACAGGGTGACATGTAGGAGATCCCTCTGAGGCCACCCTTCCTGGGATTAAGACCTGTGGTTATTGAGACAGATAGAAAGATAGATAGTCAGATCGACTACCACTATCAGTCTATCCTTACGAAGTATAATTATATAACTAGACAATACTCCTTAGTATCTGGATGCCTGGAGTGGTCTGTGTACTTTCGTAAACAGAATCCGACTCCACGGCGCAGCTACCCGGACGGAATAATATGGAGCGGGCGTGAGAGGAGAGGACAGGAGAGGAGGGAAAGGGAGGGAAGAAAGGAAGACAGTATTAAGGAATTGAGAAGAGAAGAGGAGAGGAGTGGAGAGGAGGGGAGGGGAAAGAAAGGGAGAGGAGAGGAAAGGAAAACAGTACTAAAGAAGAGAGGAGAGGAGAGGAGAGGAGGATAGTTTATTTGAATTCCAGGAATTCCAGGACTCCACAGAAAATGTAACCGAACGGAATAATATGTAGTAGGTAGGAGAAATAAGGGGGGAGGGGAGGGGAGGGAAAAGGAGAGGGGGATGGGAGAAGAGAGGAGAAAATTCTAATACAGATGAAAATGGAAGGGAAATTAAGAACAGGAGAAGAAGAGAATAGTTAGAAGATAGGAGAAAAAGTGAAGTGAGAAGAAAAGAGGAAGGAAAGTAAGGAAGGTCGAGGTAAAGAGAGGAAAGGAGAGGAGACGAGAGGAGAAGGGTAGGAATATGGGAGGAAAGAAGAGAAGAGAGGGGAGAATAGCAGGAGAAAAGAGAGGATGATAGGAACAGGGGAGGAGAGAAAAGAGAAGAGAGAAGAAAATAAGAAGAGAAAAGGGAAGAGGCAACAACTTATGATACACCATGAGAAGAGAAGAAAAGATGCAGGCAGAAATGTTTAGGAATATTTCGAAAAGAGGCTTGAGAAGAGGACACAACAAAACAATATAGTAAGAGAGACAGACAGAGAGAGAGAGAGAGAGAGAGAGAGAGAGAGAGAGAGGAGAGAGAGAACCTCAGTGAGAGAGAGGGAGAGAGAGAGAGAGAGAGAACCTCAGTGTTGTCTTGCCTTCCAAGGTAACGTCACGTCCGCTCTTGCTCCTGTCGCTTCCGCACGTGAGCTCTGTCTCTGTCTCTGTCTCTGTCTGTCTGTCTGTCTCATTTATTCCTCCCTTTAGATCTCACTTCCCCCCCCCTCTCTCTCTCTCGGCGGTCATCATCATCATCATAATAATAAAATAAATAAATAAATAAATAAGCTAATGAAGCTTCACAGGCTCAAACCACTACATCTAATATTATTACACTAGCTCTGGACGGGACTGTTTAACTATGTTTTCAGTATAGACTGTGGGACTTCGTGCCAAAGTGGTAACCTGCGAAAGTGTGTGGGTAGTAGTAGGACTGATGGACCTCAGGGAACGGGCTTTTGAGTTTATACCCAGAACCTAATAATAAAACAACCAAAAACAATAAATAATAATAATAATAATAATAATAATAATAAACCACATCAGTAGTAGGTTTATTTTTACCTGACAAAGTCCGTAACTTTTTTTCACCTTAGCTGATGGCCAAGTGTAATCAGATGGAAGGAAAATTCTGACTAGTGACCAAGGAGACTCATTTCTGCGTCACAGCTAAAGCCCATTGAATTTCATGCAACCACGACTTAGTATTCGAGTTTTGGCCCAGTTCCATCAGATGAAAACATACTATGCAACCATTAAGAAAAAAATCTAATCGTTTTCTTTCCTTTTCTCCTCAGTACAGCAACTAAGCATAAAGCCAATACTGTGGTGTTAAAATTCTCGTGTTAAGATACTGGTGTTAAATTATTCGTGTTAAGATACTGGTGTTAAATTATTCGTGTTAAGATACTGGTGTTAAATTATTCGTGTTAAGATACTGGTGTTAAATCATTCGTGTTAAGATACTGGTGTTAAATTATTCGTGTTAAGATACTGGTGTTAAATTATTCGTGCTAAGATACTGGTGTTAAATTATTCGTGCTAAGATACTGGTGTTAAATTATTCGTGTTAAGGTACTGGTGTTAAATTATTCGTGTTAAGGTACTGGTGATAAATTATTCGTGTTAAGGTACTGGTGTTAAATTATTCGTGTTAAGATACTGGTGTTAAATGATTCGTGTTAAGATTCGTGTTTCGATGATCGTTATGGTAGGCGTATTAATTCGTGTTTTGTGTTACGCTTGTGTTGTTATGAGGTAGAGAAAAACTGGAAAAGTGAAAGGTAAGAACTAAACAGACTACTGACATACCTACTTACAGTTGCTTACCTACCTACCTACGAACCGTCCACCTACGTGAGAAATCTACAAACATACTTACCTCCTTACCGATTATGTGCTAACCCTCGATTTACATAAACAGTTATCTAAAGTACTTACCTACCTGCCTACTTACGAACTACCTACGAAGGTTACCCGTCTACCTACCTGACAAGATTTGCTGTACCTTATCTACTTACCTGTTTACTGACCTACCTGCCTTCTCAAGTGCAACCGCCTAAGTGAGCAGTCTTTATACGTACCTGCCTGTCTACCTATACCTATGAGTGTTTGTCGTCTACCTACGCGTGAAGTCTGCTAACGTATCGTATCCACTTCCCTGCCTTCTACTACCTATCTGCTTACGACGGCAAACCGTCTACCTACATGTGAAGTCTACTAACATCGTATCCACTTGCCTGCCTTCTACCTATCTACCTACTTACGAAGGCAAACCATCTACCTCCGTGTGAAGTCTACTAACAAAACAACCTGTCTACCTACCTACCTACCGACGAGGACAAGCCGTCTACCTACGTCAGAAGTTTGCCTGCCTAGTTACCTGCCTACTCACCTACGAGTATCAGTGTTTACACCGAGAACTGATTAAATAACCACATACAGTACTTCCATATCTGTATTCCTACATACGCCCACACTTACACATACACCCACTCCCACGCTCACACTTATATCCCACTTACACCCACTCCCACGCTCACTCTTACAACCCACTTACACCCACACCCACACTTCCACCCACACTTCCACCCACACGTACATCCCCCTCGCTACGCCCACATTGAAGACCTAAGCACGAGTTACGCAACCAAAGGTAAGTCAGTGACGCAACGCCGGATCTCATTCTCAGACCCTAAACCCCTTCAGACCGGCGACTTAATTCTACTCATGCTACCCGACATTGGAGAGGGATGCCTTCACGTGGTGGCACCGATATAAGCTGGTAACTTCCCTGCCCCGGTTATACAGTACATATGTCCCTCATCTCCCTTTCTGTCCCCTGAAACTATGATGGACTGCAGGAGAAGGGCAATTTCCATCCTGCAGTCGACTGGGTTCAGGTCCAGATGAGCCTGGAGTTATAGCAACAACAATGACAATCCCAAGATGAATTTTCTGTTTAATCTTAAATCTTCTTCTTCTTTTCCTCCACCTCCTCCTCCTCCGTCATCATCATCATCATCATCACCATCATCATTTCCCGTACGTTATGTACCCTAAGGATAGGTGATCTATGGGAAGCTCTGATAGCACTCTAATTAGGCATACTGAAGGTAGGAAGGACACACACACACACACACACACACACACACACACACACACACACACACACACACACACACACACACACACACATCTATCTATCTATCTATTGCCAGACGCCATAATCCCGTACGGGGTGGCCATTTGACTCGAGTTATTTGTTTTACGGGGAGGGGCACTAACCCTCCACCAACCCACTTGACACTTGGGGAGCACGTATGGTTTGGTTATATGGTTACCACCCAGCGTTGTAAATGGTTTCTTGGCTTACAGGAAACCATTTGGCTTGTCACTCAATGTAAAGCCACCTGTAACGGGAAGAAAAGCATTTAGTAGTGACAGGAAAGATGGGAGAAATAGGAAGAGAGGAGGGCAGGCACAGAAAAAGAATGATAAAGGCTAAGGAAGAAATAGGCAGCACTACATCAAAAATGTACACATACCCGCACAAATACACCCATCCAAACTTACATACGTACTCATACTTTACACAGTCTCTAGTGTATAGGAAAATAGTATTAGAAAACAGGAGGTTCCAAAGCCTGACTCAGTTCTTTAAAAATTGAGTTAGGGAAGAAAAACCTAGGTAAGAACATGTACCTCTCTCCCACCACACACACACACACACACACACACACACACACACACACACACACACACACACACACACACACACACACACTACCTCCTACTTCTACTACTACTTCTTCTATTTCGGTACTATTACGACTCACTGAGTGTATTCTGGGATGTCACGCCATCACATGTGCCACCACTGTGATAATATTGTACTTACATCAGGACACAGGTTTCTTTTGTGACGCAGTAATATTATTTGTAATGCTTTACAATCGGCATGCATGTCGCAAGATTGGGCATGCAGTTTCCATGTTATCTCTGAATACACAAATGTCTTCACATTCACAAGGTCTTACATTCCGGAACAAAGGACTATTACATTGTCTGTCTATTTGTTTAAGTGTTTATTTGTCATTATATCTATGTATTTATCTATGTGTCTGTTTCTCTGTATACTCATAAGCCAGATGCCCTAATGCCGGAGGTGGTGGCCAAAAAAATCGCCTCCAAGTCACTCTGTCTTTCATTATCAGGCTGCCCTCTCTCTGACTCTTACCATCCTCATCCATACACCTCTCTACCCCATCCTTCCAACTCATCCTCAGACTCCCGTTCCCTCTTACCCCTCCCTCCCCCACACACACTTTCCTAGTCCGTCTCTCATTCTCCAGTCTCTCCACGCGGCCAAACCATCTCTGGGTACTTCTAGCATTAACAGCACATCCACGTCAATCCAACTTATACTAAACTTAAACTAACCAAAGAAACCAAACCTACAGTTCATTTATTTCAAATAGGCGATTCCCCTCCCCACCAACCTTTTTTCTTCAGCCAGTTCACGCAGCTTCTTGGTAGAAAAATACAATGCTGTGACTCAGCATCCTGTCCATGACACTTCTTCGTGACTAGCACAATATTCTACTGGAAATTTCTGGTTACAGGTCAATATTCAAAATGAAGACAGGCAATTTTACGGCTAATTAAAGTGAAATGAACATAATTACCCTAGCAAAGCACTGTTGTCTACGCGGAACTGAGCTGGGAAAAGTTAGAGACGGGTTATATCATTGGGGAGACCGAGGATGAAATGGAGGGATGGAGTGGAGACAGGTATATGAGAGAGGGTGTGTATGAGCTGGGGGGTAGGGCAGCGAAATGGGAGAGGGCAGGGTGACATGGAGGAGATTTGTTTGTGGTCCCTTCAGGAATTAAGGCATCTGGCTATAGATTGATGGACAGATAGATAGATGAAAGAAAAAGAGAAATATGTTTGCCAAGTTCACTAACAGAGTCCTAATTAGGAGTCTCGTCTTGTTAAGCGGTAATTGACCCCCTAAGGGGAGAGAGAGAGAGAGAGAGAGAGAGAGAGAGTACTTGGCTTATTATTACCCCCTTTTTGCTCCTGACTTTAATCTAATACCTAATAATCCTGAGTGGTGAGAGGCTTGCTATGTTTCCTTCTATTATTTCACCTCTTCTGCTTCTCACTTTTCTATGTTGGTTAAGATTCCTACGCTGAGAGATGACTGTCAGGTTTCTTTCCTCATATTTCACCTCAACTTCTAACATTACTCCTCTCGTTAACAATCCCAAGTTGAGAGAGGTTTGATATGTTTCCCTTCTAATATTTCACCTCTTCTACTTCATACCTTTCATTCTAACAAGAGAGAGACTTGGTGTTCTCTGCTCATATTTCATATCTTCTGTTTGTCTCATACTAACAAGCTGAGAGAGACCTGGTACATTTCTCCCCTCATATTTCACCTCTTCCGTTTGTCATTTGTCCCTGCTGGCTAATTTTCCTGACCCGAGAGAGAATTAAAACTTTTCTCTTAGTATTTCACATTTTCTATTTCTTACCTTTTTCTGCTAGCTAATATTCCTAGACAGGGAGAGGATTAGTATATTTCCCTCTTAATTCATCATCTCTTTTGCTTCTCACGTCCCTCTGCTAGCTAATACCCCTAAGCTGAGAGAGGTCTGGAATGCTTCTCCACTCAAAGATGTTCCTCACATATATGATGCGTCAGGGAGGATTGTGACGGACACGCCATAAATGCGAAACAGCCACAGTGGAATAACAGACGAACTTACATGACTGTACCTTAACAACCCGTTGGGGTCGAGGATGTGTGTGTGTGTGTGTGTGTGTGTGTGTGTGTGTGTGTGTGTGTGTGTGTGTGTGTTATCTAGAGGTGGCAATAATCTATCTATCTATCTATTGCCAGACGCCTCAATCCCGTTTGGGGTGGCCATAAAACAAATCGCCTCCAAGTCGCCCTGTCCCCTGCCATTTCACTGTCCTGCTCCCAACTCACACCCCCCTCTCTCATATACCTCTCCACCCCATCCCTCCATCCCATCCTCGGCCTCCTCCTCCCTCTTCCCCCCATCCCATCCTCGGCCTCCTCCTCCCTCTTCCCCCCTCCACCTCACTCACATACACTCTCTTCGTCAGTCTTTCACCCTCCATCCTTTCCACATGTAGTGATATAATTAATGTCACTCTGAGGACATTCTTGTATTTTTTCCTAGATAGATTGATCGATAGACAGACAGACAGACAAACAGATATATAAAGATAAACAGATAGACAAATACGGAGGTAGGCATACAGACGGAAGGACAGGTAGCTATAGATAGATAAATGGGTAAAAAGACACACAGGATCACAGGTAGGTACAGTAGGTAGGTAGGTAGGTAGAAAGCTAGATAGGTAGACAGATGACAGATTAACGTTGTACACGTATCCTATCCTAGATCATCGCAGATCATCGCGTATCTCACTGGTAAACTATACTGATATATTAACAATTCTTTCTTAGATAGGGAAAAGGTGCGTAGCAGAGAGAGAGAGAGAGAGAGAGTCTAATTACTCTAATGTTTGTCTGTAATTAACCATAACGAAAAAAAAAAAAAAAACAGGGTAAAACTTCACAACTTAAAAAAAAAAAATCCGAAAGTTTTCAAAAGTACGATGTCGCAGATGTGATAGTTCCCGAGGCTAGGTAAACCATTCTCTCTCTTTTTCTCTCTCTCTCCTTTCCCTACCACGCTTCCCTGTGTTCAGGATTCACATTGCTCGAGGGCAATATGAATTAGTTTTATATTTTCTAGACGCCTGAAAGTACCTATATACTACTCACAATATTTGAAGAAAAGTATTTAATCCTAATATTTTCAAGGCATACAAAAACAGAAAATAATCACATAACACTTACAGTATTCGAAGTTATTTATTTTTGGGAAGTATTTTTTACCCCGAGTTAAATTTCAAGTATCAAGTTGCCGTCTCATAACCTAGAAAACAATGTAACAATTCTTGGCGTTATTCTCGAGAGCATAATATGACTTTACGTAAGGTAAATATATTACGCCAGTATTACTGTTACCACTGATTACATGTTTTTCGCAGTCGCATTTCCGAATTGAATTAGACGGTCGAGTTGCCAGGGAGCCCCGATCCACGGCTATCCGACCTACAATCCTCCTCCCGCGTCGAAACTCTTTTTAAATGATGCGATGTACTCTGAAAAGAGGGATTCAAACCTTTTATCCCGGGAGTCGGTAGGAGATCACGGAACACGGGCGGTGCGTTGGGTGAGCCATGTCAAATGGGATTGTGAGAGAATTTGTTGTGCGGATTTTAGCGCTACTGGGCTTCGGGTCAAGGAATTTTTGTCACCGTATTTGCTGCATCGTTCAATCTCTTGCGTGCGCGTGAAAAAGTGGCATAAATAGTCATGGTAACGCTGTTTTTTTTCCTGAACTCTAACATATGAGAAACCCGATGGACGAGCCTTCTGGGAAATCCAAATCCCTTTGAAAGCGGTTTTTCATTCAAAGCAGTTTCAATTCGAGTGTTGTTCCCGGGGGCAGGATCACTAGGCTTCACCACTGCACCGCCAGTTTGCTTTCATCCGTCGGAACTAGATCACACAGGGCGATTACCAGACAGTCATTGCATAAAATTCAATAAGTCGTAGGCCTATGTTGTGGCCAACTGAGTAGGCTCCCTGGCACCTCTTCCTTAGTGATTTATTTCCAGATACGTTTGGTTGATATTCAGCACGTCAATTATGCAAAATATGGAGATATTGGAATGACGTAAACAACATACAATACAAGAGGGTGATAAGGTCTAAGAGGCAAACTGAATTGCCTAGGAAGAGGTGTTAGGGAGGTTCCTTATCCTACGAGACATAGGCCTTGTGAGATAATACTCAGATCGAACCATAGTTGATTCATTATAATCAGGCAGAGAATTACGCCCTTTTCCAGCTAATTCCCCCTAGCTTAGTGGCAGAGAGACGGTATACGGCACTCCATCCTTTACATGGCACTTCTTCGTGACTAGCATCACATTCAAGTGTTGATTTTTTGATATGGAG
The DNA here is from genome assembly GCF_032717465.1 of Coenobita brevimanus. Taxonomy (NCBI): domain Eukaryota; kingdom Metazoa; phylum Arthropoda; class Malacostraca; order Decapoda; family Coenobitidae; genus Coenobita; species Coenobita brevimanus. The sequence goes on from NC_136966.1 coordinate 58,630,152, forward strand.
AACTATGCAGGGTGGAGAGAAGGCAGTTTTACGCCTTTTTAAAGGGAACAGAGTTTAATGACTGTGTGTGTGTGTGTGTGTGTGTGTGTGTGCGCCCTCAACATATCACATTTTGAGTTAACATATTAAGAGATTTTCACATAATTAAGAAAGTTATTTCTCTCTCTCTCTCTCTCTCTCTCTCTCTCTCTCTCTCTCTCTCTCTCTCTCTCTCTCTCTCTCTCTCTCTCTCACACACACACACACACACACACACACACACACACACACACAGCATCCTTATAAAATCCGTCGTTAAAATTTTGAATATGCTTAAGTCAAAGTTAAATCTGGTTGGGACAAAAAAAATCAACTCTCTCTCTCTCTCTCTCTCTCTCTCTCTCTCTCTCTCTCTCTCTCTCTCTCTCAAAGAAGACAAGTTAATTACCTAAACTGTCGTCTTTTCATTCCACAGCCTTCTTCGTATCCAGTCGATTCCCTACATTCATTCGTTTTCTCTCTCTGTCTCTGTCTCTCTGTCTCTGTCTCTCTGTCTGTCTGTCTGTCTGTCTCTCTCTCTCTCTCTCTCTCTCTCCCCTCTCCTAAGTCCCCTACACCTTTAAGAAGTTATGAAAATCCCCCTGGAGAAACTTTTTCCCTGTAGAAGAAAAATTATGACGTCCAAGACTCAGAGAGAGAGAGAGAGAGAGAGAGAGAGAGAGGGAGATTGAGAGAGAGAGAGAGAGAGAGAGAGAGAGAATTGATTAAACAAGCGGAAAGAGTATATAAAAACGAATAGGGTAGTACAAGTCATAGTAGTAGTAGTAGTGGTGGTAGTAGGAGCAGCAACAGCAACAACAACTTCAGGAGCAAGTGAGCGTGAACCCAGTGAGCTGCAGGCTGATGATACTATTTTCCTGTAGTTCATTATCCTTCTTTTGTTAGCCAGGGAGGAAACTATTAGACGTTTGCATAACCAGGCAGAGAACCCAGCCAGGCCTATCAGTGCCATCGCGTGAAGGCCCCCCCTCTACAGCAAGAAAGAGTGGGGGAAAGGGTATATATGACTTTCTTTGAGGCTGTGAAGAACGTTGGTGCGAATATGATATAGGGTGGTTGAATAAGCGTGGTATAGTAAACTGAAATTCCTACCCTTTCCCGTAGCTACCTCCAAGTCTCTGTCTGTCTGCCTGTCTGTCTGTCTGTCTCTCTTCTCTCTCTCTTTCTGTTTCCCTATTTCCCTCCCAAGCCTCCTCTTCCGTTCCTAGTGTCACGTTACGTACCGGTAGAGCTTGTTAGAAAGTGAGGGAGGGGGAAGGGAGGAAGGCGAAAGAGGGGGAGGGAGGAGAGAGAGAGAGAGAGAGAGAGAGAGAGAGAAGAGGGAGAAGAGAGAGAATTAAAGGGAAGGGAGGAGAGAGAGGGGGGGAGAGAAGAAGCAGGTCCTCCTCAGAATATAACCAAATAAATTCGTCCAACTGTAGCAACAATTAACTAAATACAGAAAATATATAGAAAGCTTCCACCACTGAAAAATTTCTGAAGCATATTTTAAACCTCTATATGCTGAATAAAATCGTCTGGCGGTAGTAGTAGTAGTAGTAGTAGTAGCAGTAGCAGTAGCAACTGTAATCCGGGCTCATCTGAACTTGGACGTGGTTGATTGCAGACCGAAGTTGTTGTTCTTTCATAGCAGATCACCCTCCTTTCAGGGGATAGGGAGGGGACTGAGGAACATTTGCATACCCAGGCAACGCCACCACCCAGGTATATCGGTGCTACCACGTGAAGGTGTCCCTCTCCTGCATCGCGGTGGCAAGAACAAAACAGATCGATCACTCACCTTCTGGAAGGATTCCTGAAGATTGTTTCCACCTCTCAGGCTCCTATGACTCACTTCCAGCTGAATGAAACCGTCTGGCGTCAGCTGGGATAGAAGATTAGAGTTGGGTATTACCACTCTCAGTATTAACACGCTCAGCCTCATATGTCTTGAATTTGGCTCTCTGTTATCTTGTTTTTGTGTTTTCTTGGAGGGAACAATCTTACATGCTTCTTGCCTGTGGTTCCTTCAGCCGTGCATTAAAAAAAGAAAAAAGTTAGGCCCATTTTCTCGTTACAAGGAAGCTCTCTAGCACCTCATCCTCAGCTACCCGTATTTATTTTTGGATTCGGCTGGCTAGTGTGCTTTTGTAGCTTGCTTATGCACAGTATGACGATATTAAAATAATTTAAGCAACACAAACAACGATTCCAACGTATGATAAGCAAAATAAATCGCTTTAGAGGAGGTGTTAAAGATTTTCTTAACCAACGAGAATCCGATCCTTACTCTATGAGAGGGTTCAACCTTCATAAGATAAATTAATTAATCTGGTGGTGTCTATACTGTCTACTTTAACTTGGCTTAAAATTGCCATCTGTCTATCCTGAATGCTGCGCTACTGCGAGATATTAAAACCTGAAATGGTTCTAGTCACGAAGAGCTGCTGAAGAAAAAATCTAGAGCGTGGGACTGTCCTATTCTGGTACTGAACTACTGGGAATACGCTGCGAGAAAGGACTAATATCTGCGGCAGTTTAAAGTGACTAGCAGTAGTAGTGGCAGTAAAAGCTATAACCCCAGGCACAGCTAAAGGCTAAAGCAGTAGACTATAGGGCAAAGTTTTCCTTCGTCTACAGTCCACTTTCATCCTGTAGGGTGCCAGCAAGGGGAATCAGGGAGGTTTGTATAACGGGGCAGCTCCAGCACCCGGTCATATACGTGCTACCACTTGAAGGCATCCCTTTCCAGCACCAGATAAAGAATGAAGTGCAGGATGTAATAAAAGCCGTTAATAAAAGTCTCCTCTACCATCCAGGAATCCAACCCCGGCCCCCAAGGAGCAAAGTGTGGGCACTATTGTTGTGATAAGATGAAATATTGGAAAAGGTGATCCAGAACAATAGGTCTCTCCTGTTGCCACTTTCTGTCTCTGTCTCTGTCTCTTTGTATCTGTTTGTCTGTCTGTCTCTCTTTATATATATATATCAATCTACCTATCCATCTATCTATCCACCAACCAGTCTACCTAGCAGACTACCTTTCTGTCGATTTAGCTACCAACTTACCTACCTTACCTGACTAACTACCGAGCTATCAGTCTACCCATCTATCTGTCCATCCATCCATCTATGTACTCTGCCAAACCAATAACTTACATCACCACCATTGACCGATAAATCAATAGAATAAGCCAAATCCTTCAGCCGCTCTCCTTTGACGCCTCCCGCCCTCACCTGCCTCTCTCTCTCTCTCTCTCTCTCTCTCTCTCTGTGCGTGTGTGTGTGTGTGTGTGTGTGTTCCGTTGTATCTCTCCGTATGTCTGTCTGGTTGTCTCTCTGTCTGTCTACCTACCTACCTACCTATTTTCTCACCTATCTGTCTACCTCTCTATCTACGTATCTATTTATCTATTAAAGGATCCTAAGATAAGAAAGATAAACTCCATATTAACAGAAGGATATTCCTTTAATGAACCTGACCTCTCCGTTCACTAATAAGGATTCGAGGCAGGGTAAAATGGGAGAGAGAGAGAGAGAGAGAGAGAGAGAGAGAGAGAGAGAGAGAGAGATTAGCAGCAGCATACCTCTGAATCACCCTCCTCGCCTCTTTTCACTAATAAGGATGCCATCTTCGCTAAAATGTGAATCTTGCCCACCTTTCTCGGCTTCCCTGTCTCATACCTTCCTTTCATTAGGGTCGAGGATGTCAATTTTCTTCCCTCCACAACTTCCATACCTCTCTCTCTCTCTCTCTCTCTCTCTCTCTCTCTCATAAACCAACAAAAAAACTGCCAGGATGGGTATTGTTGTTTCTCCCCTGACGTAGCAATGTAAATGAAAAGCAAAACGTCTTTGAAGTGAAGCCACCATATAAAGTCTTGAAGACGGAATGTGTGTGTGTGTGTGTGTGTGTGTGTGTGTGTGTGTGTGTGTGTGTGTGTGTGTGTGTGTGTGTGTGTGTGTGTGTGTGTGTGAAGATTATGAAAGGAGGGAATGTGTTCTTATGAGAGAGAGAGAGAGAGAGAGAGAGAGAGAGAAGAGAAGAGAAGAGGAATCAACCAGTTTCCAGGAGAGAGAGTTCTTTCTTCCTCCCATCGACCTCACACACTTCTAACCCTCCTCTCCCTCCCCCTCTCTCTCTCTCTCTCTCTCTCTCTCTCTCTCTCTCTGAAATTAAATAAAACAGGTCCTCCCCCAATTCTCTCTGATGTCGACCAATTTCTCTGTCTGTCTGTCTCTACTTCTATTCTCTCTTGGTCACTTTTTTTACTCGCTCGCTGTTTGCCTAGCGCTTCTGCTCCTTGTTTTGAAAATAATGCGAGAAAGGTGAAGAGAGAGAGAGAGAGACAGAGAGGGGGGGGGAGGGGAAGGAGAATATTTCCATCTCTCATTCACAAAATTACAAACATTTTCCACCAATCCTTAAATATCGAGCAGAAATTATTTATGAGAAATGAAAGGGATTCCATACTCATACTTTTAGGCCTTCTTAATTTTCGAAGCCGTAAGGAACGTATCATCATCATCATCATCATCATAATTAGCACCATACTCCTCCTCCTCATCATCATTATCATCGTTATCATCATACTCGAAGTAAAGTTTTGGACAGAATTGTGTTCACTTTTTCTTCTTCTCCAAGTATGATGGTAGAAAGAATAAAATAAATTATACGTCAGGTAATGGGATTTCTAGATTTTGTCTGCCCATGTATTTTGTGATGATGTGATGATGATGATGATGATAGTGGTGGTGGTGGTGATAATGGTGATGGTGGTGATGGTGATGATGATGGTGATGAGAGTGATGTTGATGATGATGATAGTGGTGGTGGTGGTGATAATGATGATGATGATGATGGTGGTGATGGTGATGATGATGATGATGAGAGTGATGATGTTGATGATGATGATGGTGACTGTGGTGATTGTCATGATATAGCAATGGTGATAATGGTAGCGGTGACAGTGGTGGTGATGATAGCGGTGGTGGTGATAGTGGTAGTGGTGGTAGTGGTGATATTTCTGTAGTGATGGTGACAATACTGGTGCCTTATTAGTGCCAGAGGGTAATTGGTGAGGTGAAGTCCTATTAGCCAAAGACTTTTCATTCCTTGCTATTCGCTGGGTCTCGTGCGTGAAAACATCCGTGATACTGGAAAGGAGATAGATAGATAGACAGATAGATAGATAGATAGACAGGTAGATAGATAGACAGACAGACAGACAGACAGGCAGATAGATAGATAGATAGATATACATAGAGACTGATTGATACAGATAAGAGGTAACAGCAGACGAACAGATACTTTTTCTGTCATTCTGTCTATCTATCTATCCGTTTGTCTGTCTACATATCTTTATCTACCTGTCTATCTATCTATATTTCTATATATGTAGCTATCTGTCTTGGAAGCGACTATAAGCTATCGTACGGTACACAGGAAACTGGCAGCCTATAATGCCATAATTCCACCCAATCGCGACAGATAATACTCGTATTGATTAGAAGACTAAATCTCCTTCAGTGTGTCCTACTGTCTCCACCACTTCCCTCCATTCTCCACCATTTTCTCTACATCTCTCCACCACTTCCCTCTATATTCCACCATTTTGTCTACCTCTACCCATCACCTCCCTCAAAGTTTCATCATTTTCTCAACCCCTCTTCACCACTGTTTCCCTCCTCTCTCCGTCACTTCCCTTTTCCTCTTGCCACCACTTCCTCCCCCCCAGTCTTTCTGCACCACACACTCTTCTCTCCAATATTTCTTTCACTTTTCCATGTACTTTCCTCCTTCTCTCTCCATCATTTCTCCACCGCTTCCTCTCCATATACTTTCCTCTCTCACCACGCCTCTCTACTGTTTACTCTCTCCTCTCTCTATCCTTCCTTCTCTCACCACTCCTCTCTCCTCTCTCCACCACTTCCTTCCTCTCTCCACTATTTACTCTTCCTCTCTCCATCAATCACGCCACATTCCATCCAATTTCTCGGGCAATATCCACGTTTCCAAGCACTCCTAGTCAATATCTGGCGCTGCATCAACGTGCGCCAAGGCTGCTGCCCTATCAGGCTTGGTGATCTACAGTCAAACCTCTTACGTTCACCAAGATTACTTCGATTTGCGATGTACTGCCTGTTCCTCCCCCCCTTTCTCATACAGCTATATTCCTTTATTCCATATCATCTTACCTTCACCTCCAGTCTATCACTCCCTCCCTCCCACCCTCTCTCTCACAGAAACCCATTCCTTCTTTCCACAGCATCTTACCTCCATCCTCTCGAAGACCTCCCCCACCTCTCTTTCTCTCTCCCGTTATGCAAGGATGAAAAACGCAAGACCCATTCCAAAAGACAGGGAATAAATTTGAGTTGATATCTAATTGCATAGAGCCTAGGAGTGTTGATACCTTACCTCCCTACCCCTCCTGCCAATTGGACAAAGTAAATACAGGGCCTTTGATCCTGTAGCACACACACGCTTGGTGACAGTGGAGTGTGGGAGAGAGAGAGAGAGAGAGAGAGAGAGAGAGAGAGAGAGAGAGAGAGAGAGAGAGCGCTTTGAAGGGGGTTTCTTGTGATTATAGGGTTAAGATATGGGTGAAGGGATCTTAATGTGGATTAATGTAGAAGGGAGAGATTATTGTTGCGTGAATATGATGAATATCCGTGAAACTGTGTGGAGATAGATAGATAGATAGATAGATAGATAGATAGATAGAGAGAGAGAGAGAGAGAGAGCCGGGCAAATTAATATGGAAGCGGAATTATAAAACGCTCATCACCGCAGAAAATAACACAGAAAGACCAGTATGTATGTTTCAGATCATTTCTGACTCTTTTCATTTATTTACATAGGTGGAGATTTCTGTCCCTTTGCTCCTTGTTTTTACTTCTTTCCTTGGAGCTTCTTCGTGACTAGCACCATGTTTTGCCTAACCTAACCTAACCTAACCTAACCTCATGCTATAGCTGAAAATTGAAGATGGAGAGATGGATTTTTAGGCCAATTTATAGTAGTAGTAGTAGTAGTAGTAGTAGCAGCAGTTACAGCCTCAGCCTCATCAGAATGTGAAGCCAGTGGACTGCAGAATGCTTTCACCCTTCTGCTAACTCCGGGTGACAGGGTGGGAACTGAGAGGGTTTGCATAGCCTGATAGAGAAGCCACTAGCCCGTACTGATGCCACCACATGAAGGCATCATTAAGTTACCTGGGCGAGCGTACAAGAGCAAGAAGGTTATTAGGTGAATGACGTCAAACCTTAGAGGAAATACGCTTTTTCTTTATCGGTACGGTATTTTTTAGATATTTATTTTTTGTGAGAGGAAATTGCCTACAGGACGGGAAGGTAGAGTAATTTTGTTTATTAGAGAGAGAGAGAGAGAGAGAGAGAGAGTGAGTGAGAGAGAGAGAGAGAGAGAGAGAGAGAGAGAGTAAGCAACGCCCTCATCAGACAGGCTTATGTCTTTTAATAACTTCGTCAGCCAGAGGTCGATTTTTATTATATTATTATTCTTGCTGCTTAGAGTCGATTTCTTTTCATCCGAGGGAACTGTGCCACTCCTACAACATGATTACAGAGTTGATGTTGCGTGAAATTCAGTGAGCCTTAGATGTGAGGTAGGAATGAATCTCCTTGGTTACTAGTTAAAATGAAAGAAAAAACTATTCGACTCACTTTAGTCAATCTCTTACAGTGAAGGGGTAGACAGATAGATAGAAAGATGGGTAGATAGACAGACAAAGGTAAAGTGATAGGAAATTTGATTTAAAACGATAGAAGGGAGATACCGAGAGAGATAAATAGATACGCATACATCAAAAGCAGGTAGTTAGACAGATGTATAGGTAGATACAGGGAAACAGACAATATATAAGTAGATACAGACAGATAGGCAGATACATAGACAGAGAGATAGATAGATAGACAGATCGATAGACACACAGCGAGAGGGCTTAGTGGTGGTAGTATTTCTTCTGTTCTGCTCTGCTATTTTTCTCACCCCTCTGTGTGGCTGGGCGTAGAGATAGCTCACAGAACCGGTTGAGAGAGAGAGAGAGAGGGAGAGATCCGACAGGTAGCAGAGAAAGTTAGAAGGAATGGAGGAGAGAAATGGGCGAGAGGGAGGTATAAGAGAGAAGGAAGGAATGAAGAAAGGGACTGAAAGAGGGAAGGAAGGAGGGAAAGAAAGAACGAGGGAATGAAGAGACATGGAAAAAATGAAGGGAGGAAATAGATAGGAAGAGACGATGTAAGGGAGAAAGAAATGAATGACTGGAGAGAGAGAGAGAGAGAGAGAGAGAGGGAGAAGGAGGAAGGTGTAGGTTAGGTAAGGGATCATAGTATCGGGTTATACAGGGGAGCAAAATTATGCCTTAATTTTTCTGCTTACGTCTATTCTTCCTCTTCTCTCTCTCTCTCTCTCTCTCTCTCTCTCTCTCTCTCTCTCTCTCTCTCTCTCTCTCATAATGATGTAACATTATATTTAAAGTGAAATTAATCCTTCAAAAGAGCTTACTCGTCCCTTCCATTAAAACACTTGAATATAATGGCATAGCCCCTTGAAAACTGGTGAAGGCTTGCCCGTCTGTGTGTATGCCTGTCATTCTTACCCCCACCCTCTCTCTCTCTCTCTCTCTCTCTCTCTCTCTCTCTCTCTCTCTCTCTCTCTCTCTTGTGTTTGCATTTGTTATTTGCTTAATTATTTGGTTTATGCTTAAAACAACATGGACATTATTCTTTCTGTCTCCAGACGATATTACTCCCTTTATAGTTTTTATTCCATTTAGGAAAGAAATCAAACAGTGAAGGGGTTAATGAAGGCTATATCTAACCCTTCCAGTTAGAATAGTCTCTCTATAGCTGAAGAAAATGATACTACTACTACTACTGCTGCTGCTGCTGCTGCTGCTGGTACTACCACTCTTACTACTATTCCTGCTATTACCATTACTACAACTACTACTACTACTACTGCTACTACTACTACTCTTACTACTATTGCTGTTTTAACCATTACTACAACAACTACTACTACTACTGCTACTACTGCCACTACTAATAGTGATAATAATAATAATAACAATAATAATAATAACAGTAGTAATAAACAGCAATAATATAGTCTAAATCTACGTCATGGAATTGAAAGAAAAATGTTATAACATTATTGGAAAGGTAAAGTTATGAGGCTTAGCTCCTTCACACACACGCTTTCTCTCTCTCTCTCTCTCTCTCTCTCTCTCTCTCTCTCTCTCTCTCTCACACACACACACACACACACACACACACACACACACACACACAATGAGGAATAATTATTCTCCCTTACTTTACGTCCCCCGCAGGGAATAGACCAGGTGTTAGTGACAAGGAAAGAGAAAGAGAGAGTAGATTTTTTGTCCCAACCAGATTTAACTTTGACTTAAACAAATCCCCCCCCCTCTCTCTCTCTCTCTCTCTCTCTCTCTCTCTCTCCTTACCCAATCAGATCTAACCCTGTCTTTTCCACCCCACAGACGGCGTAATGGAAAGATTGGCTGAGGCCGTGGTTCAAGCAGAGAGTCCCCTGGCGATTCCAAGCTCGCCTGACCTCCCACCCACACACAACCTCACCTGCTGCCCTTCGTATACAGACAAGTTCGACTCAAAGCTGACCTGGTACGAGGATTACATCGTTGGCTGCTTCCTCCTCATGGTTGGTGAGTGATTCATCTACCCTAGCTTGTGTCTTAACCTGACCTGACCTGACCTAACCTAACTGATCTAACCTAATCAAGACTCACCTGCAGTACAAAATACACAGATAAGTTCATCTCAAAACTGGACTGGTATGAGGATTACATGGTTGGCTGTTTCCTCATATTTGGTCAGTTCACAGACTAGGCTAACCAAATGTAACTTAGGACCACGTCGCTGCAGGATAATCAGGCTCCCTAGCATCTCTCTCTTATCACCTTATTCACACTTACACACCTCGAGCCACTTCTGCTATTCCTCTGCGTCTACTTCGCACTTAGAGCAAGTCCATCACTTTTCTACTTGACTTTTCAGGAAAGATAATCATCCATTGTGTCCATCAGTCAACCTCGGTCATGCCTGGCCCAACAGACTCGTCAACTACAGGTATTCAAAAGTCCAGATGTGCTCGTCTTAGCCTAGCATGTGTTGTGCAGTGCTCCACAATGTGTGTTTTGCTGTGTGGTCCTGTTCTACAAATGGGGCACGTGCCATATGTGATTCCACCCAACCCAAATCAAAGCTGGTAACTGCGAAGGCCAGGGTGGTGACAGAAAAATAAAGTAACAAGACTACAAATCAACACAGGAAAGTGACACATGGAAAAGGTGAGTGATTTTGTGGGTTTCAGGGGATGCCATAACACTTCGTCCTTACCATTTCATTAACAGTTAAATATTGAGGGATTATTTTCTCGGCTTCAGTGAACTCTG
>NC_136966.1:58645629-58770426 GCF_032717465.1 Coenobita brevimanus
AGACTGGGTCAGGTTAGGGCAGGCTGGGTTTGGTTCGGTTAGTTTAGTTTATATTAGGGTAGGGTAAGGCAGGGCAGGTTATGTTAGGTTGGTGTGGACTGAGTTGCGGTAAGGTAGGACAGATCAGGTTAGGTTAGGCTAGATTAGATTAGACTGGTTAGATCTGCGTATGATCTCCAGGTTCTATTCGCATTAGGGTAACCTTTCCAAGCGAAGGCGTAGGGTGAAGAGGTATACGAGGGTGTTTGAGTGTAGGATAGAAGGCAGCCCGATGGTGGAAGACAGGGTGAAAGGGAGGCTATTCGTTTGTAGCCACCATATTTGGAATTAAGAGTTTGGCTATAGGCAGATAGACGGAATTTCTCCACCGAGGAGTCTCTAAAATTACATAATAATCATCTGGCAATAGCAAACCTAAAACACACACCACGTCTGCATTGTAGTAAGAATATTAGTTGCAACCCCAGGCTCATCTGAACGTGAACCCAGTGGATTGCAGGCTGAAACTGCCCATTTCTTTCAGTCTACCATCCTTTATTTGGGGGGATGCGGAGGGAACTGAACGAAATTTGTGTAACAGGGTAGCATATTTCTCTTCTGTATTATGGTTCAGCACCACCACTGAGAACGTCAGCCAGAAACGACGCTCTCCCCGTCGTATCAAAGCTAACCATAGGATTTCCTCAGAAATATGTTCAATGTGTTTCCCAGCGCCTTCACATTGTAGTATACAGTGGAGGCACCACGTCAGCGTACTGAAAAGGTAAAATATTCAAGGCCAGGCGCTTTAGCAAATCTGTTTTCTTTCCTAGTGTCTGAAACACCTCAAAAAATTCCCAGAATTTTTCTCTTCCTCCAGACAGGCTCCCTCTAGCTACAATTTCTCCTTATTCCGAGCGTCGTTTATTTATTTATTTATTTTATATCGCCGTTTTTAGATGTCTGCTTCAAGTATATCTTATTCACATTAAATAGGAGTAAAATTACCAAGTGATTAATTTTTTCATCTATTTTTCCCTTTCCAAATGTTTTCATACGTATACTTCAACTAAACTCTATTCACTTCAACTAGGTGTGAAGTTTCGAAGTGTATATTAGGTTTATTTTCTGCCCTAACGTTTCTAGATGTATGCTTTAGCTAATGTATATATATTCTGTTCACTTGAACCAGGCGTAATATTGGCATCGTTCTTTCTCGAACAGTGAACTGCAACAAAAAAGTAACTGTAGAATATGATGCTAATCACGAAGAAGTGCCATGGAAAGGATGGTGAGCCGTAATAATATTTTTTTCTGTCAATAACCTACGAGAAATAAAGCCGTACAAGGACGAAATTTCCCCTCCCTACTAAAAATTGAAATTAATTAGAAATATGTGTTGTTCTGTCTGTCTGTCTGTCTGTCTCTGTCTGTCTGTCTGTCTGTCTCTCTCTCTCTCTCTCTCTCTCTCTCTCTCTCTCTCTCTCTCTCACTCCAGCTGTTGTTTATCGATAATGTTTTTGCCTTCCTCTGTGTGTGTGTGGTGTGTGTGTGTGTGTGTGTGTGTGTGTGTGTGTGTGTGTGTGTGTGTGTGTGTTTCCATTTTATTTCATGAACGGCTTGAGCTATCAACCTGAAACTTTTAGAGTATCAAGATATGGCCAAAATCTTGGACGAGTTCGAAAATGAGCACTCGGGGTCAACGTCAAGGTCACCAGAATGGCTGCCAAAGGTCATCTAGTTTTATTGCCCGCTTTTAGCACCATTATATCTCATGAACGACTTGAGCCATCAACATGGAACATTTAGGGTATCAAGATATGGCCTTAATCTTGGACTTGGCCAACAGCATATTCTGGCGGGCGATTACCATTCGGCTCCTGAATGCTTCTCTTTCATTTTAGAAGAGTCATCTCTTTAAATGTACCAGCATTTGTTCTCTCCAAATGTTTTAGATAAAATATTCTTTGTTGATGCTTTTTACGTATTACTCGCATTACCCTAAAGATCTTTTAAACGTAGGGTACTTTCTCTCTACAAAAGTTTAAAATATTCTTTTTCATTGTGATAAAGGCCTATTTTCCATAAGTCGTATTGTACTTTAAATTCTCCGTAGTCACACTCCTTTGATCCCAGACTCCCTTGCACGCTGAAGAAAGTCGTACGAGAACGTAAGAAAGTACAAAAATGTAGCCTAATCAAAGTGAAAGGGTTAATGAATACAATGTTGGAAAAGTTAGGAAGGGATTTTGGAAGACAGTGGTCGCTAATCTAGCAACGCTGGAAGGCTTATGCAGAAATGTTGGAAAATTATCTGCATGAACGTGGTCCAGACAGAAAATAATAAAAAGATAATAATAAAAAAAAATGAAATAGAGAGAAAAGGATGAAAAGTAGAAAGAAAAACGAAAATATATAAAACAGAAGAGTGACATCGAAAAAAATGGAAGAATTTTTGCTGGATGAAATATGCTTCCGAACAATCCTCTGATTATTACTAGAACTGGAAAAGTTAACACCACAAGGGCGGTACAGACAACAAAAATATTCTCGAAGCCTGAGAGAGAGAACGAGAGAGAGAGAGAGAGAGAGAGAGAGAGAGAGAGAGAGAGAGAGAGAACGATACCCTTGTACGAATGTGTGTGTACACATAATGTACACATAAATGGAGGTATGTCTGTGTGTATGTAAAATAGGCCTACCGTTATAAATAATTCAGTGTTTACAGACGGGTACTTAATTAGATGTGTGTGTGTGTGTGTGTGTGTGTGTGTGTGTGTGTGTGTGTGTGTGTGTGTGTGTGTGTGTGTGTGTGTGCGTGTGTTGCTCCCTTACATAGGCATACACAATGATCATTACCTCGTTCCTGCACACCCACACCCACACAGACACAGACACAGACACACACACACACACACACACACATACACACACACACACACACATACACACACCATCAAAGTTCCAATAAAGCCACCATCGCTTCATATCTGTTACAAATTTCATGTTAGCGGTTGATTAAATGGAGTGAGTGGGTCTGTTTGTGTGGAGTTAGAGTGGGGTAGGTTAAGGAAGGGTAGGGCAGGTAGGGCAAGGTTAGGTTGGGCTGGAATGAGCTGGGTTCGGTAATGTAGGGTAGCGTAGGGTAGGGTACGGCAGGGTAGGGTAGAGTTGAGTATGGTATGGAATGGCATGGTTTAGTAGGGTAGGATAGGGTAGAGTAAAGTAAGGTAGGGTAGGGTAAAGTAGGCAGGGTAAGGAAGAGTAAGGTTAGGTTGGGTTTGATTGGATTTAGTTGGGTTGGGTTGGGTTGGGTTGGATACGGTATGGTAGTGTAGGGTAGGGCTGGGTATGGTAGGGCTGGGTAGGGTACAAAGGACTACAAAAGAAGGGAAACAGCAACAGACCTATTGACCATTTCGAGGCTTCATTTTATAGGATGGGTCATAGCGAACGTGAATATTTTATGTGTCAAGGATAAAAATAGTAAAGAAGGAAGGCTCCCCCCACCCATAAACCTTGAAGTCGAAGCCGCCAGGAAATAGTGAGGGGTATCATGAAGCAAAGAAAAACTGTTAAGGAAATTTAACCTGCTAGGGAAGCACATTTACTCGGTATATAGACCATGCCGATGGTGTTCTGCGGTTACCGGGGGAGTCCAGGAAAATAAAAAAAAATGACAACGAGAACTAACTAAAGTCTGCCCATTTAAATGGGCCACATTTTCATTTACTCACCATGCAACACCCGGACTCCTTGCTTCACCTCACAGGCACACCATCCACGCACAACTTCATACTTGTAACCTAACCTATTGTACTCGTAATCTAGCCTAGCCTAACGTAACCTATGATGATGCTGATGATTACTACTACTACTACTACTGTTACTACTACTACTACTACTACTACTGCTACTATTATTATTATTACTACTACTACTACTGCTACTACTACTACTAACTTTGCTTGATCAGGGTGTCGTCTATATGGGTTCGTATGCTATCTACTGGGTGTTGCGTCTATCGGCTCTATGACCGCCCTTGCTGTAGTCCGCTACCTGAAGACCTGCACACACACCTGTAGTAAGTTCACTTCTTATCGTAATCCTGTCTGTCTATCTATCTATCTATCTACTTATTGATTCATCTATTTATCTATTGCCAGACGCCTTAATCTCAGAAGGGGAGGCTACAAACGAGTTGCTTACATGGCACTCTGTCCTCTCCCATCAAAGCACTATTTCTCCAACTCACGCACTCCCTCACCTCTCCACCCCTTTCCTCTGTCTCATCCTCGGTCTCCGCCTCCCCCTCCATTGTAAACCAAACCTGCACACTTATCCCTTAAATGTTCATAATTGACCTTAAAGTAATTATAGTTTTTCCTAAAATGTTCGTATTTGACCTTAGAATATTCAGAGTTCCCCTCAAATGTTCATACTTAACCTTATCCCCCAAATGTTGATATTTGACCTTTAAAATAATCATAGCTGTCCCGAAAATGTTCACAGTGGCCAAAAAAAAAAAATTACAGTTGTCCCTAAAATGTTCAAGATTTACCCGGAAATGTGCATAATGTAATTTTCAGTTTGGTTATGTACTTAGCTGCATCGACAGTTTTCATGATCAGGGAGAAATATATCGTGACTGTCTTGGAAAAATGTCATAATTATCTCGGCAAATGTCATGTCTCACCAAACTTTTCGTAAGTGTCCCGAAAATTTTCATGAAAATCCCTAAAAATTTCATAAATGTCCCTAAAATACTGTAGCCACGATCGTCATGAAGAATTTCATAACTCTCCCCCAAAATTTCATGGTACCCCGAAAAACTGACCTGTGAGGAAAATTGTCATGATTATCCCTAAACTTTCCATGCTTGGCTCAGAAATGTTTCTGACTAACCTGAGTGGTTGCCAGTACTGGAAAATGTCCCTCATCTCGTTCGCCTTTTGTATACCTGTATACTGTATGTTTTTTCATGCTAAAATATTGCAGAGCTCTTGTTTTTAATGCATCCGAGTCTGGCAGTTCACTGAATAGTGCACTTCGTTCCCTGAGGCACAACAGGCCTCATAAGGGTAACAGATGGAAATTAAAAATTCTCTCTCTCTCTCTCTGCCCCCAGGTCGTCAGCTCAGGCTGGGTCACATGTCATATATCTCTACTCTCTGTTTTGGGCACTGCCGCCACTACTGACTTTCTCAATCTCTCTAGATCTTTCCCTGTCTCACTCTCTCCCTTCAGGTCGCCAGCTCAGGGTGGGTCACATGAAGGTAGTTCTGGTGGCTGTGTACCTGTACTCTCTGTTCTGGGCACTACCACCACTACTGTCCATACTCACACGCTACGAGGTGGAGCCGTTCGGAACATCCTGCACACTACATTGGTCCTCCACTGCAACCTGTAAGTGTTAGTCTGCCTCCCGTGCCCACGTCAAATGTGTGCTAACGCGGGCGGCAGTTCTGCATCACTAACCCATAGAAATTCTCACACCCACCCACACCTCCCTGCGTTTGATGTTTTTTTTTCTTTTTACGGTGATACAAAACTCCAGCTGCACCCACCAGCAACAGCAAGCATTTGGTGAGGAGGCGGTGTTAGTAATACGTTTTGCCTACTACACCATACTACACTATATATTGTTTGTCTTTTCAGTGTTAAGATTACATTAATAACACAGAATAGGACATTAGTTTACCTCCTCCTCTCCTCATAGCGATGACGTCTTTTGCTTTATATTCTTGTTACCATCAGACGCTTTTATGCACCCTAGAAATGGAGGGGTTAGATTGTAGCCCGTTCATTCCTGGGACTCTCCTAAACTTTACTTAATCGTCTGGCGGCTGCAACAACAACAACAACAAAAGATTAGTGAGAAAAACAAGTAGGACTATTACACATTAGTGTCGCCATGAGAGGGGACAGACTGGGAGGGTTTGGGCAGGAGTAGAGGATGGAGCCTGACAACTGGGTGCGGAGACGTGAACGCCAAGAGATGCAGACCTAAAAAGACTTCGAACGAGGTCATAGCGTGTGACCTCAGGGACAAGGGACAGAATAGAGACCCTGCTTGAGACTGAGCGGCGTGGACAGCCATCACTAGACTGACCAAGGCCCACTCATACAAACATGTTAAATAATTTGTCAACGGAATGTAATAAGAAGCACATACACAAATGGAGGTACAGACATCATCCATCCTACACTGGTCTTTCACCGCAGCATGTGAGTGGCAGATTTAATTGCTAGAAACTTCTGTGATCGAGTTGTGTGTGTGTGTGTGTGTGTGTGTGTGTGTGTGTGTGTGTGTGTGTGTGTAAACTGAAGTGTCAGCTCTGTAAGTTGCACAGATTTGTTGGTTATGAAATGTCGGTAAGATATTGACAGGTAAGATATGAAGTATAAATAACTTGCCTGAGTAAGTAGGTTATATTTATCTTAAATAAATTAAATTGTGTAAGCAGAGCCTGAGAGAGAGAGAGAGAGAGAGAGAGAGAGAGTAACTTAATTTCCGGGATGAGATCTGAAGACGTTAGCTGGAAAGGAAATTGGTTAACATCATCATAAATACATATCCATACACAATGCGTGGTTTGTTATACAGTAATGCATACGCTGACATCCATTCAAAAACATGTATACACACTCGTTCCTCCTCCCTCCTTCCACTCCCCCTCTCTCTTTATCACCTTCTCACCCCTTTCTGTCTTTCCCTCACAGCGGCAAGAGTGTACATAATAGTGGTGGTGGTGATGGTGGTGGTGGTGCCGAGCGCAGTGATGGTGTGGTGTTACTGTCGCATTCTCCTCCTTGTCCATCACAACAGCC
This sequence comes from Coenobita brevimanus, assembly GCF_032717465.1. Taxonomy (NCBI): domain Eukaryota; kingdom Metazoa; phylum Arthropoda; class Malacostraca; order Decapoda; family Coenobitidae; genus Coenobita; species Coenobita brevimanus. The sequence goes on from NC_136966.1 coordinate 58,652,440, forward strand.
GCAAGAAACTGGTCCTCACGCGCAGATCGCTGTCCGCGGCTTCGACGGAGATGCAGATTACCCTGGTTAGTCATATTTTTAGTAATTTTCCTGCCTTCATCGTGATAGTTGGGGGTCCATCCAACTCATTCGATGTAGTGCTATCATTCGGCAACTACATGACAACGGTTATCTCTAGCCCAGAGGTGGGATTTTCAGATATATTTACGATCGATTCCCTGCAGTAACTTAAATTTGTTTTTGCAGGAAGAACTTGAGACAAAGCAAGAATCTTCCCCCCTCCTCTCCTTGTTCCCCCTGCAGGAAACATGATTAAAGATATTTTTTCATTTCGTAACTTAAGATTTTTTTAAGGAAGAGGAGACATGGGAAGACTGCACTCGCCTTTCCTTGTCGTTCCAGCAGAAACAGACCCTAGTAAGACAGGGAATAAATCATAAATAGTTCCGAGCATCTGCGTTCCAGTACCTCATACACATGTATCAGTGAACTTCAGGTTGTAGGAATGGACCTGTTCCATCAGGTGAAAACAAAACGACAATGGTTCTTATAGGGAATCACTGTTTGTCGATTTTTTTTTCTTTAATATGCACATTACACGACATCCTCTACTGTATGAGATGTCTAGAACTTTCTTTCTCTCTGTCTCTGTCTGTCTGTCTGTCTTTTTATGATATTCAAATCCTTAAACTATTCCCTGCCTCAGCCGAGATTCGAACCTGGGTCCATTAGGACTGCAGGCCGTCTCTCTACCGATTCTGCCACCGCCTCCCCCTTTGCTGATTGTTAATCAGCTTCTCACTATGGTCTCTACCATTTGGTGGACAAGAAACTGTTATTTACTCAGTTTCTTTCGTTACCTCCGCCAGTGATGTTGAAGGTTATGTGTTCACATGTGGCCACCTGTTCGTCTGTGTACAAGATACCTCAAAATGTTGTTTTCAGATTTCAATTAAATTTCGTAGATAGGTGGGTACGGGGTGAAGAAAGATTTGATTAGCTTTGGAGGTGGCTCCGAATCCAGAAGAAGAAATTAATAATAAAACTTCCTGGCGTTGGTGGAAGTATGTCTTCTCTGACACTGTGCAAAATGGGTAGACTAAGGTTGTAGAATTAATTATCTCCGCCAACGACGTCAGACGGAGGTTGGTTTCTAAATCATGAATTATATTAGAGCTGGAGAAGGCATGAGCTCTCTGGGTCCTGCCTAGTTCTTTTTCTTTGCTTCTTTCTTCCAAGTTAAGGTGAACATGGTTACCTTTCTTTTGTTTCTAACCCAAGCCGCTTCAAATTTAGTAGTGTTCTGGGGGAAAAAATATTTATACACTACATATATATTTAGAGAGAGAGAGAGAGAGAGACACTCACACACACACACACACAAACACACACACACACACACACACACACACACACACACACACACACACACACACACACACACACACACACACACACACACACAGCCAGCTAGGCGGACAGACAGAGAAGTACAGTACCTACATGAGAGCTGTGTGTGTGTGTGTGTGTGTGTGTGTGTGTGTGTGTGAGAGAGAGAGAGAGAGAGAGAGACAGACAGACAGACAGAGAGGTGAAGGAAGAGGAGGGAAGGAAAAGGAGGCTAGAAGGAGAGGAAAGTGATGGACGGATGGATGATGGATGGTTGGATGGATGGATGGATGGGGAGAGAGAGGAGCGAAATGAAGAAATATTAAGTGGAGAATATAATCGACGATGATGAGAAAATAGGCTGTGTAAGAGTTGTTATAATAATGTATGTGATGTTAGCAGTGTAAAGAAAAGGCGGTGGTTAATAGTGGCGTTGATGGTGGTGCTGGAGGTGACATTATAACGAAATGTTGGTAGTCTGTAGTGATGGTGGTGGCAGCAGCAGTAGTGATAGTGATGGTGATAGTGATAGCAGTCGTGGGGAAGTCTGTTTACTATAATTTGACCTAAAACTATCATCTCTCCATCTTCAGTGTCTAGTTGTAACAATAGGGTAACACTAGAATGTGATGCTAGTCACGAAGAAATGCTATGAAAAGATGTAGAGCCGTAGAATGGCCTTTTTTGTCATTGGTATACCTAAAATACACCACAAAAGGACATCAGTTTAAGGAGAAAGAAACATAGCGGTAGAGATAGTGACCGTGGTAATGGTAGCTATAAGAGAAGGAAACGTGAGATAACAGTAATGACACAGATCAGAAGAAAACACACACACACACACACACACACACACACACACACACACACACACACACACACACAGGATTATTTTCTCCCCATATTTTTCTTTACTGAATCTCTCTCTCTCTCTCTCTCTCTCTCTCTCTCTCTCTCTCTACCTCATCCTGAGCAGAATCAGCCAATCACACTCCACAAGGCTAATCGACTTATATGTGAATGTCTGCATTAAGTGTGTGTGTGTGTGTGTGTGTGTGTGTGAGAGAGAGAGAGAGAGAGAGAGAGAGAGAGAGAGAGAGAGAGGGGTAAGGCCATGTGTTCTGTCAATGCTCACGTTCTCACAGGCGGCATAACCTGTATCAAAGTTCACATGCAGACACTCTGTTTGAAGTTGACCGATTTAGAGTCATGCTTTTAATGTGTCTGGTGCTGAAGCCTGCCTGTGCACATTATTTAATACTAAACCTCTAATTCTGGGGAGTAAATTTTGGAATGCTAATCCCTTTTACCCCGTGCCGTGGTGCTGGAAAGGGACGCCTTCTCTCGGTGGCATTCATTTGACCGGTCGGCTCCGGTGCCCGGTATATGTGATAGTGGTCGAGGTAGTGGTGGTAGTCGTGGAAGTGGTGGCAGTTGTGGAGGTGTTGGTAACTCTAGTGTTTTTGGTTGCTGTCGTAATGTTGGTAAACGTGAGAGTGGAGGAAGTTGTGGTTGTGATGGAAGTTGTGGTGATGTTGGTAGTTGTGGTGATGTTGGCAGTTGTGGTAGTGTTAGTAGTTGTGGCTGTGTTGGTAGTTGTGGTGATATTTGTAGCTGTAGTAATGTTGGTTGTCGTGAGGTGTGGTAGTTGTGGCTGTTGTGGTGGTTGTCATAATGCTGGTAGTTGTGGCAATTGTGGTAACGTTGGATGCTGTGGTAGTGGTGGTAAATACGGGGATATTAGTAGTTGCGATAGTTGTGGTACTTGTGGTAGTGCTGGGTAGCAGTAGTAACGTTGCAGCTGTCGTAGCGGTGGTAATGGTGGTAGCTGTAGTAATAATAGTAGATGTGACAATGTTGGTAGTTGTGCAGTGGTGGTAGTTGTTGTAGGAGTGGTTGGTGTGTGTGTGTGTGTGTGTGTGTGTGTGAAACCATGTAGTATCAGAAACAAAATCTATTTATCCTTCTCTGGGACTTACATATAACCACAAATACTTCTGACCTCACGTTATCTGTGTGTGACCTTTGACGTTTGACCTATCCTGCATCCTTCCCTGTCTCTCCACCGACCTTGTATTGTCTGTGAACTTACTAGATTATTTTTAGTGCCTTTTTCTTAACGATTTATTTTGTATTTTTTAGCTTTTTGTCAAACTATTGGTCTTTCTGTTGTGCCTGTTTATTGATCTATTAAACTATCTGTCTGTCTGTCTGGCTGTCCCCCCCCCTCTCTCTCTCTCTCTCTCTCTCTCTCTATATATATATATATATATATATATATATATATATCTATATATATATATATATATATATATATATATATATATTTATTTATTTATCAAACTGTCAGTCAACCAGTCAACCTGTCTATACACCTATCTGTCTATCTATCCATTTATTTATGTTTATATATCATTTAAGTAGACCATCTATGGCCTACCCTGAATCCTTCATCTGTCTCTCAGCCTACCTTGTTTTTTGTGAACTTGACATATTATTTCTAGCACCTTTTCCTGAAAGGCTTATGTTTGTATGCTTTGTCTATTTTCTCTATTTATCTGCCTCTCTGTTTCTCCACCTATCCATCCATCCACTAATCCATCTATCTCATTGTCTATCTGTCTGTGTCTACAGTCAGATGCCATAATCGGGGAGGGGATGGCCACAAACAAATCGTTATGTGTCATCTTGTCCTCCGCCATCAGGATTCCTTTCTTCCAACTCAAACCACCTTTCTTCCTATACTTATCCATCCCATCCCTCCACCACACCCTCAGTCTGCCACTCTACTTCCACCTCACCCACATACACTCTGCTAGTCAATCTCTCATCCTACATTCATTCCACATGGCGAAACCATCTCAAGGTACTCTTAACACATCCCAGCACATCCACATCAACAGCACAACGCTTCTAAATTTCCCCATTAGGTCTCCACACTGCGATGGAGACCTATTTTATCTGCTCATTTACTTTCTTCTTTTCGCCTTCTTTCTTCCAAACACTTTTCATTCGTTTATTTCTCTACTAATTCGATTCAAACTTAATACAAAAATGTGTTCTATGGGCAGATACCTAGAGAAATCTATATATATATTATTTTTTTTCTGACCAGGCCTTTTAAGCGGTTTTGAGGTGTCATAGGTCAAGCCAAATCATTAAATTTTGGGAATCTATTTTATTGTATGCTCGTCACTGTGGCAATATGCAGAGAAGTATGTCAGTGTCCTATTGCTGTGTATAAACCATTCTGCATTCTCTTGGCGGTGTTGGCAGTCTTTAATATGTCTGTCTTTCTCCACGCCACTTGGCATATAAACTTCAGATTCTCTTTAATATGGTGAAAAAAAATCGTGCGATGACAGATGATATGTCCTCGTACGATTCTGTGCGACCCCAACATGACCCCAGTATAATTATCTTGTGTTGGAAATGGACATCTTCATGTGGTGGTACCGATATACCTGGGAGACTCCAATGCTCTGTCATACAAACATCCCTCAACTAACCATATCCCCCCTCAGTGAAGGATGGTGGTCTGCATGAGTACAACTTCAGCCTGCCGGGTTCACCAACTTCTACTACTACTGCTGCTGTTGCTGTTACTACTACTACTACTACTACTATTTCTACTATTACTACTACTACTACTACTACTATTACTGCTACTGCTTCTACTACTACTACTACTTCTTCCACAGGTGTCTGGTCTAGTATGTGGAGGGTTCATGATAGCGTGGTTGCCCTATGCAATTGTGTCCATTCTCTACGGGTTCACTGGTTTACAGGCTCCCGTCTACCTCACCATCACGCCCGTCCTCCTCGCCAAGTCATCCTGCGCCTACAACCCCTTCATATACATTTTTATTAACGCCAGGTACAGGTGAGTCAGAGGTGTGAGTCACACTGAGTAACAGGGGGAGATGGGTGAGTTATGGGTGTGAGTTGAGGGCGAGTCATGTTTTCCTCGCTAAGTCATCATGTTTCTGTAACCCTTTCATAGACATCTTCATTATCGCCAGGACAGGTAAGTCAGGGGTGAAAGAGATGAGTTGGTGTGGTGTGTCGAGAGAGAGAGAGACAGGAGGGGGGGACGTAATCATAATCATTGGGAACTGTTGTTTTCGAAGCATACTGATATGAAATATATTCATACGAGAGCGGCCGTGGCTTAATCGGTAGCGCCCTCTTATCGTCGTGGCTGACATTTAAAGTGGGTGTTGAGAGTATGCCCATTCCTATGCTTGCACATTCTTGCCCAGTGTTGGTTCTACCGATGACATTATACAGACTAACACACACACTGACATAGCCAATACAACCATTCGACTAACAGATACAGAACCTTTCCTATAGATACTCATCACCCTTTCAGACTTAGTCAGCATGGGGATGGGATAATTTTGACTATCACTCTCTCGCCAAGGAAAAGACTCGGTCCTGCAATAAGCCTAATATGGACTGACAGAGATACAGATAAAGAAATTCCCACAACTTATTTTCAGTATTTCTTGTGACATATTCGAATTTCCTGTTGGTTCCCTAAGTGGCTTGGTTATTTCGTAACACCTTTCTTTGGCGATTGATTTTGCACATTACTCGTCATTATGCCCTTGTATGTTAGTGATAAAAACTATGTCCATAAAGGAATAGTATAAATAAGATGAAAGAGGATGTGGAGATGCTATAGTGGAAACAAACCGCAAAGGAAGAGGTGCTATGAAGCCTGTTATGCCACTCACCATCAACATACAAGATATTGCTAAGAAGTAATGATGTAAGATAAAGCGCCAAGGAAGAGGAGCTACAAGGCCCCAGATGCCACCTAGAATATCACGGTTGTCTACATTAAACCGATATAAGTCACATACAAGAGCATGTTAAGGTGTAATACTGCAAAGTAAATCGCTAAGGAAGAGGTGCTACTAAGCCTGCTATGCCACCTAGAATTAACACTGTTTCCAAGGCAACGGTGCTTCGTTTCCCTCCGCGAGAGAATCAAGTTAGGTAATTGGAATTAGGCTAATTTGACTATTCATCTCTCTCTCTCTCTCTCTCTCTCTCTCTCTCTCTCTCTCTCACACACACACACACACACACACACACACACACACACACACACACCGCCGTCTCTTCCTCCGTTCTTCCCTCCTCCCTCCCTTCCACCTGATTTTGTGAGGGACTGGATATGACAAGTGAGGGACTCAAGCCTCACAAAAAGTTCATCTCCACAACCCTGGTTACACCCCCACCATTCCACTACTATATACACTTCCACTCAACTCTATTTAGGGTGTATTATTGCTATATCACACCATTTTATTTAGCCAGTAGTGGTAGTAGTAGTAGTAGTAGTCGTAGTAGTAGTAGTGGTGGTGGTTGTGGTGGTTGTGTGTACATGTTTAAGTCTGTGACAGTGAGTGACAGTGTACGTTGGTGGTTTGTGTGTGTGTGTGTGTGTGTGTGTGTGTGTGTGTGTGTGTGTGTGTGTGTGTGTACTTATCGTACCCTATGACCACAGTGTAGAGACTCAGTGTTGAGTCTCTAGACTATGCCTATGACACTGAGGGGATGTACGGGTGGTGGTGGTGGCAGTGTGTGTGTGTGTGTGTGTGTGTGTGTGTGTGTGTGTGTGTGTGTGTGTGTGTGTGTGTGTGTGTGTGTGTGTGTGTGTGTGTGTGTGTGACATATGCTAAGTAATCTCTTATACATTGCAGGAGTGAAATGCTGAGTATGGTGGAGGGCAGATGGTGTTTTACAAGGAGCGCCACACATAACCACAGCAACCACAGCAACAACAGCAAGGAGGCACAGCATGCAGGTCTCTCTCTCTCTCTCTCTCTCTCTCTCTCTCTCTCTCTCTCTCTCTCTCCATTGTTCTGTCAGTGGTACGAGTACAGTATACATTTTTTCTTCCCTGCTCTCTCTCAAGTACAATTAATTTATCGTTATTTATCTATGTTTATTTATAGGTAGGCGCATTAATTACGGAAGGGGTAGCCAGAAGCAAATCTCTTCTCTGTTACCGTGTCCTCTGCGAATACTCTGTCCTCCTTCCAACCCACACCACCCTCGCTCGTGTACCCCTCCAACCCATCCCCCATTTTCATCCTCGGTCTCCCTCCTCCCCTCTACCTCATTCAAATACAGTTTCCTACGCTGGTATTCTCGTCAGTTAGGGAAGCAGCTTCCTAACACCTCATCCTTAGTGATATATTCTTTATTGTGGGTGGTTATTATCTTTTTGAATGTTATTTTTGCAGAGTATGGCGATAATGGAAGGATCTACTGTATGTAACACGGAAGAGGACAGTAAGGTGTAATAAGCGAAATTAAACGCTTAGGAAAAGGTGTTAAGGAGATTTGTCAACCGACGAGAATACGGACCCTTATCATTAGGCGGTCCTTCCCCCAGCTCACACCACCCTCACTCATATACCTCTCCACATCACTCCACCCCATCCTCGGTATTCTCCTTCCCCTCTCGCCGGCCACCTCGCCCACATACACTCTCCTAACCATCAGGCTACTCCCTCTCCATCTCACACCATCGTCACTCATACTCTTTTACCGCTCCACCCATGTCTCCACATCATCCTCGGTCACATACACTCTGCTAATCGTCAGGCTGATTTCCCTCCATCCTACACCACTCTCCCTCAAATACCTCTCCCCTCCATTCCTCAGCCTCATCCTCGGTCTCCCCCTCCAACTTCCCCCCCCCACCTTACTTTTCTTGCCAACAGGCTGTCTTCCCTCCTACTCACACCACTTTTATTAATGTACCTCCCCAACACATCCCTCCATCTCGTCTTCGATCTTCCCTCTCTCCCCTTCCATAGCAGCATTGTTGGCTTTCCTCTGCCTAACCAACACAAGGCTGTATCCATCAGCCAGCTGAATCTTATACAACCCAAGTCTTGGCATATGTCCCATACTCTTGTAAATTAGTGACAGAACAGGATCCATCACTGTAGCTTTGAGGAACCTTTGAGATGCGTGTCTAGTCTGATTGATTTCCATTATCAACAGTTCTTTGAATTCCCTTCGTCAGATATAGATCGGTTACTTTACACTGAACAGGAGAGAGAGAGAGAGAGAGAGAGAGAGAGAGAGAGAGAGAGAGAGACGTCGCCCAATATAGTCCAATTAATTAACTACATTGCTTCTTATTGCTCTGTCTGTCAGTCACTGATAAGGTCGGTCAGCTGTATGTCAGTCAGTCAATGATATGGTCAGTCGGTTATGTGTTGGGCCAGTCAGTTCATCGGTCAGTCAGTCAGTCAGCTGTATGCCAGTCCATACTCAGTTTTTTTTTTTTAAATCGAGGCGAAGATGCACTTGAAAGATCGGTGATTATTGGCTGAATGCAACATTACTTCATAATCTAGCACTATTAACTGACAACAAATATCTGAGAGGGAAATTTGGGTTAGTAAATATTTTTTGGACATGTTGCATTCAGCCAATCATCATCAACCTGTCAAGTGCATCTTCGCCTCAATAAAAAAAAAAGAAAAAGAAGTATAGTTAATCAGTCAGTCAGTCAGCAATTATGTCAGTCACTTGTATATCAGCCAGTTGTACTATTTCAAATGAAACATGGAAAATGTTTTATATTAGATTGCTTACCTCATGGTTTCTCTCATTACAACACATACTTTTACATACTGTTCATATAAAAATTGGGAATAACGCATGAATACTTACAAGGCAATTTCTGAGTTTCATAAATATTTTAGTTCACTTATTTGTCATGCATTTTTACACACACACACACACACACACACACACACACACACACACACACACACACACACACACACATACAATAACACTTTCGTGATTAAAACTGTTGTTATGGGGGGAAGGGGGTGTAGTAGCCTTTCGTGGCAAAAGCAGACGCAACACTGAAGCAGCGTAGGCAATGTGGAAGGTCTGATCCTCACTGTGTAATGAGGGCAGTCACCATTGGCAGACCCTTGAGTATGCCAACATTCAGACACAGGTGGGAAATGCTGTACTGGACCTAACGTCCTTTAATAGACAACCAAGTCCAACGTATGTGGGTTAAATGCACTGAACTGCTGCAGTCTTTCTTTGGAATCCTACGCTTCAAAGGGAATAAAATGGGATTGGCTGTTTTCAAATCAGACAAACTGTAGTTTCAGGTTTAGCCTTCACGGTGGCATTGCAAATTATTTTTAAAGTTTCTTGTGTTGAGTTATATACTGTTTTGCCATTTGCAGGTGTGGCAGACGATAGGTCTCTGTCAGTAACGGGATGTCAACAGGAGTCCATGCTGGTGGTGGAGGAGGGCCTGCCATTGACTGAGATTGGGACCAGCTGCACAAACCCAACTTCTACCCGCATCCCAACCCCTCAATTCCCACCCTCACACGCCAACCACGACCCAACCACACCTTCACCCACGGCCTCCTCTCCGTGCCACCCAACAGAGGCGACCCACAATGGATTCTACCCACTTTATCGATTCCAAGGCAGCCTGGAACAGGGAAAGGGCACAAAAGAGGACAAAAGCAAGTACGAGTGTGAGGGCATGTGTGCAGGCGAGGACATGGGCACAGACAAGGATATGGGTGAAAGCGACAGCGCTGAATCCCGTATCATCGAGGGCAACCAGGAGAGTATAGAAACAGTGGACAGAAAAGAGGAAGCCACACCATCTGACGATAATTCCTATCCTGCCCCGACCACTCTCCTCCCCCTCTAAGGCTCCATCTCCCCTCCCCCTCCCCCTCCAATCCATTGCTCACTTTGCTGTGGGTTGAAGTTTGTCTACGTAATAGAGACGAATGTCCCCACAAGTAAATTTTAGTCTGCAAAAATTAGGCCACGCACTCAACTTAAATACTGAGCTATGAAAGAAAATGACAGAATATGAGGTAGGAAGGAAAGAATAAAAAGAGAAGAGGTGAGTTCAGCAGCGTAGCCAGCTTTCCACAAGTGGGGAGGCTAAAGTGGGGCAAAACCTTGCCCTGGGAAGGCGGCTACTCGGCCCACTGTGTTAGTGCATTTGAAATAAACTTCACCTCTGCGCTAACGCGGCTATAGCCTATGCTGTTAAGGTTCGTAGCACAGTAAGAGCTGAAGCTACATGATTTCGTACAAGGAGAATAACGCTTACTATTACTAAATTATTGGTTGGACATTGAACTGAGAAGTGACATCTCCCCGAGGTGTACTGAGCTGGGCGATCCTAGATTTTGACGTCACACCAAAATAAATATAGCGTAAGCTCCTACACTGCAAGTGCCGTATTTACTATTTTTTTTTTTTTTTTTAAATATACTGATAAAATGCTACTGCCAGTTACTAAGGTGGGTATGAGGGGCTCAACTGTGTCTGGTTTCATCAGTAATGGGACCGTATTGCTGAAAATGAGAGCAGAATTACTGTTGACCTAATCATCAGTCTGAGCTTTCAACCACCATCGTGTTGTTTACAATGAAGTGGGGCACAGAGGTGTCGCCATGGCAACAGGACGAGCCGATCCGAAATTGTTGGACTCTTTTGGTGTGTCCCTTCTAGATCAGTAATCCGCCTTGATCCTAATCCGATCCCATTGATCACTCCGAAATAGGCCTCAGGTAAGATACAGTCCGTGGAGAGCCCTTTAGGGGAGGTCCGGGAATATTCTTTCCGAAAGATGGGGTGGCCAGGTACATTTCAGGGGTGGCCAGTATTGTCACCCCGGCCACTCTCCTGTCTACACCAGTCAGTGACAGTCAGAATTAAATAAGTACGTCGTCAGACTGAAGGTGTTTGAAATTTGCGTGATATAATGTTATCAGAGCATTGGCAGGTGTCAGGTCCGGACCAGAATGTGTTATTGCTGGTGTTGTTAATTTTATGTTGTCATCATTATCATTATCACCATCATCATCACTCTTAATTCCTGTCTGCCACACCACCACCACCATCATCGTCATCATCATATCCACTGTCCTTGCCATCTTGTGGTCATCATCATCACTGTATCCACCATTCTTATCACGTCATCATCATCGTTACTATCATCAATGTTCCCACTCTTATCACAATCATCTGTTCACCCTTACGCCCACAACCACCACCTCACATATCACGGTCAGTTGAGTGTTGTACCATTATAATACAAATATATATATTCGTGTTAACTGATCTTTTCTTCCTGAACAATGTTATGTTTATTCGTGTAAAAACTTTCACTTAGGGGCTTCGTAGCATCAACTCGTTAGCGATTCAGTCCTCTTTTTACACCTTAACTTTCTCTTGTATGTATCTTGTTTGTATATATATATATATATATATATATATATATATATATATATATATATATATATATATATATATATATATATATATATAGTGTTCATCATAACGTACGAGAGGATATTGAGGTGATGTATTCTAGAAAGCTTCGCAGCACCTCTTCCTTAACAATTTATTATGCATTTTACCCCTTAACTTTCTCTTACATGATATTTATATCGTTCTAATATCGACGTGCTTTGTATCAGCAACATACAAAAGGATTATTGAGGTGTAATGTGCAGAATGAATTGTAAAGGAACAGGCGGTAAATAATATCCAAAGCCGAGATTTTGTCATGGGGAGTTGGCGTGAATTTTGGCTATTAGTGTTGAGATACAACTGCTATGGAAGGTTATATTGAGTCGTAAATTATAATGAGTTGTATGTATTTTTACGTCAAGCGAATTCCTAGAAGTTCAGTAGTACTCTAGCTAGTATGTCTTAATCCGACAGAACTGAGCTGTTTAATATTTGATGAGCCTTAGTTATGAGGTATGAATGGATCTCCTTGGTTACTAGTCAAAACTATCTTCCAGTCTGACTACAGTCGGCCATCAACTGAGCTGAAAGGGGTAAGCGATCTCTTTCAAGTGAAATCAAACTATGGGAAGCGTTCTTAATCTGAATATAATCTCTCTCTCTCTCTCTCTCTCTCTCTCTCTCTCTCAAGCTTGGCCCAATTTTTTGTCCATTTATGGCTTATTTTGCGTAGCTCAGCGGTGCGAAAAGATAACGCTACCGGTCTACAGCCTTTCCACAACACTTCTTCGTGATTAGGATGAATTTCTGGCGTAAACTATTGCAACAATTCAATACTCGAAAAAGGGAGAGAGAGAGAGAGAGAGAGAGAGAGAGAGAGAGAGAGAGAGAGATTATGTCAAGTTAAAGAGAAAAGAGTACATGGTGTCTACACAACCTAAATAAAATCATCTAGTAACAGCAAGACTAGAATTTAAAACTAAAATCTTTGGGTTAGTAGAAGAAGCAGTTGCAACTTTCCGCTCAAATGAACGTGAACCCAATGGACTGCAGGCTGAATATGCCCTTCTGCAGTCCATCATCCTCATTTGAGGGGATTGAGAAGGAGAAGAGGGACGCTTGTGTTACCGGGCAGTGTGGCAGACCCGAAATATCGGTTCCACCAAGTGAAGGCATCCCTCACCAGCATCTTCCTTGGGCTGAAGGAGCTGAAAACACCCATCCATCATCTTGCCACATCAGAGGAATAGAGACCCCTAGCTAGAGTCCTTGGTCCAGAAATTTAAGACGAGTGACCAGGTGCTCTTCCCTGAGTGGTACTGTGTGAGAAATAAACCTCAATCATCCCTCAGGCGTTCAGTCATCCCTCAGACGTAAATCCTTAAATATCATGTCTACCTGTAGCGCTTTAACCCACTAGACCACCAGGCGTTTATGTGGCTATAGTATTTACTACCCAGAGTAGTAAAGGGCTTCCTATGTTGCAAAAACTATATGGGTTGGCACTCAATGTAGAGTCACCTAAAGCCAGCAATAAGTCATGTCAGTGGATGGCGGGCGACCCCATTTACTACAATGAGCTGGACACACATAGGAATATGATCATCCTAGAATAGAAGAGAATTGTGCGTGCCTTTTAGCGGGTGCAGTGGCTCAGCTCTCGACTTATAACAGAGAGAGAGGGGGGGGGAGGGGACCTAGTGAGTGTGGTAGCAGTGACTAAGTAAAACTAAATGTGATTAAAGGAAAACACGAAAGGTCTGGTTATACTCTCTCTCTCTCTCTCTCTCTCTCTCTCTCTCTCTCTCTCTTCTGCTGTGCTATCCTTTTCTCCTGCTCCTATGCACTATATTAGGATTAAGGCCGGACCACCTCGTAGGGACCGTAAGGTCTGTGTGGTCTGTGTATCTATGTAACTCTATGTAACTCTCCGGAATGGAGTGAAGGGAAGAGGCAGGGAGAGGAGGAGGGCGGAAGGCAAAGGCCGAGGAAGGAAAGGAAAGTGGGAGAAAAGAGCAAAATGGAAAGACCAAAGGGAAAGAAAGAGGGTCGGGGAAGTATGAAGGAAGGTTAAGAAGATGGAATGTTAAGAGAGATTTTTAGAGATCTTATCTTTTATTGCTATAGATAGATAGATAGATAGATAGATCTTTTATTGCGACGTGCTTTGTCGAGGGACTTTCTGGATATTGCAAAAGATTGTATCTAGGAACTGGTACAATTATTAACTGTAAAAGCATGCCATAAAACTTGATTACATTTGTGAGGCATAATCAACAGCTAAAACCGTGTTGGCCATTAATAATTACGCATTAGTTTCTAGGAATTCAATTATTCTATCTCTTATTGATGATTCAGTGATTTTTCCCGAGACAGAGATTACGTTAATTGGTCTACTGTTACCTGACAGTTACCTGGCTGGGTTATGGGATTTACGTGGGCCCGTCTCCAGTACTCCAGAACCTTTCTTTGCTGTGGTGAGAGAGAGAGAGAGAGAGAGAGAGAGAGAGAGAGAGAGAGAGAGAGAGAGGGGAGGAGGGGACCCATAATGAAGATGAAAGGAACTTCTAAGCACCGAGAAGGAATGAGACTCAGATGGAGACAAAGGTAAGTGTGTGTGTGTGTGTGTGTGTGTGTGTGTGTGTGTGTGTGTGTGTGTGTGTGTGTGTGTGTGTGTGTGTGTGCTACCAGTACCCCAGCGTTAGTACCCTGGGGTGTTTGAACACCCCTCAAAAAACTGTATGCTCACAATTTTGAGTTAGCCACACTGACATTCCTCTCCTCTCCTGCATGCGTGTGGGGAGGGACCACTAAAAGTTTTACACTCCTGCCCCTGGTCGTGTGAAGAATAGACGTATTTTTGTTCTTTGGGGTGTGTAGTTGGGGTATGACACACGGCTCCTCTGCCCCCATTGGCGCCACTATGTACCGCCCACCCTCCAGTACTCCCATCACCTCTGACCCGTCAAGGCCACTGCTCCCCTCTCGGACCCTGCCCCTGGTGGCCATTGGTGTTGTGCTGTAGTAGTGGTAGGTGGTGGCGACCATCATCCACTCACTTGAAGTAGTGCTGCCTACTTCCTCCTTAGCCTTTATCATTCTTTTTCTGTGTCTGTCCTCTTGTCTTCCTATTTTTTCCATCTTTCCTGTCTCTTCTTATTGCTTTTCGTTCCTTTACGGGTGGCTTTACATTGAGTGACAAGCCAAATAGTTTCCTGTAAGCCAGGAAACCATTTACAACGCTGGGTGGTAACCATATAACCAAATCATACGTGCTCCTTACGTGTCAACAAGTGGGTTGGTGGAGGGTTAGTGCCCCTCCCCGTAAAACAAATAACTCAAAGTCAGACGGCCATCCCTTACGGGATTATGGCGTCTGGCAAAAGAGGATCCCGCTCAGTCGCTGGTGTCTTTGGCGCGAGAAGTCGATCACAGAGAGGATGGAAAAAAGAATGATGAAGAGAAAGAAAAGCAGGAGTAAAAAGGGAGGAGATAAAGCAGTGAAGGAAAGGAGGTAATAAAAATACTTCAGGGAATGTCAAAAGGGAGAAGGAAGGGGAGGAGGAAGAAGACGGGGAAAAAAAGCCGGGAAGAAGAAAAGACGCAGTAGTAGTACAGTGGTTGTAGTAGGAGTCAGGGCCCATAAACATATATATGTATATGGGCCCTGGTAGGAGTAGTAGCCTAGTAGTAGTAGTAGTAGTACTAGTAGTAGTAGCAGCATCAGCAGCAACAGTAATAGTAGTGGTAGTAGTAGTAGTAGCAGTAGCAGCAGCAGTAGTAGTAGTAGTAGTAGTAGTAGTAGCAGCAGCAGCACCAGCAACAACAACAACAACAGCAGCAGCAGTAACCCCACGCTCATCTGAACGTGAACCTGTAGGACAACAGGGTTAAACACCTGCAACAGTCCACCATCCTCCTTTCAGGGTGATGGGGAGGGATTAGAGGAACTGAGGATCGTTTATATGACCGGGCAGTGAAACCGATAGGTTACGTCAGTGCCATCTCGTGACGGCATCCCTCTTCAGAACCGGGAGATATGAAGAAACACTAATCAATGGAAAAATAAAGAAAAGTGAGGGAAGATTTTTCTTTAATCTAGGAAAAAAAAAAAAGAAAAAAGGCTGAAAGCGTGTAAACGGTTACAGTTGTCCTTTACAGAGAAAATTGAAAGAAACAGCCAAACTAGAAAAACGGCACCACAGTGCTGAAATGTCTGGCTTACGGTACGGAAATATTTACTAACCGACCACACAAGCAGCCATATCTCTCTCTCTCTCTCTCTCTCTCTCTCTCTCTCTCTCTCTCTCATGGAAAAAATTGTTTGTGGTCAGTGGCTTGAGGTACGCGAAAAATATAATTATTTATTTATCTATTATTTTTTACCTCTAGAGGATTCCTCACACATAGCAGTCTTTAATACTGCTTATAACGGCACAGCTTTGAATGCGAATTAAATGTTTGAATGTTTGCATTTTTTATTTCATTTACTTTGAACGTTATTTTAATATAATAGTATTTATATTTTAGTTCTATTTCTGATTAAACCTATATATCGGGTACAATGAATGTTATTTGTTGACACCGTCACCAAATCCATCATGGCGGAGGGTCGGGGTGCAAGGCTGTCTGGATATTATGCAGAATTAAAAAAATGTATTGAGAATGCCGCTTATCCAAAGGTCGTCAAGGCAGCAAACAAGAGTAAGATGGTGATAAAATCTGGTTAAAATTCAGTGTAACGTCATGGTGTTCTCTGGAAAATGTTGCGACTGTGCCTGCATTGTTTTTTTTTCCCAGATTTAATCGTATGATAATGTTTGAGAGGTAAAGCAGGTATCTGATTCTTAAACAGAGAAAGCGGGTAAGTGTAAGCTTTACTTTAAGCAGCAGAAGGACCTTGCTATTCCAGTGTGCTTGTTGTATTTCTGACTTTGTGGAGGGAAACAATTGTCTTTTGCCCCCGTGTTTTTATCATCATGTTTCCATATGCCTCACTAACGTTTGTAATGGCATCTTGGCTAAAACTTACTCATTTTGGTTGGGTCAGGTTAGGTTAAATTGATAGGCTAGGTTAGGTTAAACTGCTAGGGGTAATTCTCTACCAGTGGGCATGGTAATTCCACCTGTAACAAACTCATGATCTCGCAGTAAGTACTTTTGGTACATACGCAATACAGTTACCATAACTGTTGAACTGTGACTGCAAGAAGTGATAAGAAAAAAAAAGGAATAAATAGATCTGTACCTATTTTGAGGGGGTAATTCTATACTAAGTGGGCACAGCGGTTCCATCTGTATCATAACAAATTCACAGTCTCAAGGTAAGTAATTTTGGTCCATATGCAACACAGATAGTTTACTGTTGAACTGTGATTGCGAGAAGTGAGTGGAAATAAAAATACACCTTTTTTTGATGTGTATAAGGAAGTGGCCAGGTCACCCACAATAGTGTTAACCAACAGCCTCTCCGACTGGCAATGTTGTTTACCAGCCATTGCTCTGACTGGCTGCATCAGTGTATCTTAAATATTGCCAGCTACTGATAGACGTCAGAGAAATATTTACGAATTCTAAATCCTTGTTTTAGTTTTCAGAGGTCAGTCAATCAGTCAAGAATGGGCAAACAACACAGGGCACATAGCCTCTCTCACCCTCCAACTCCACTCTTGTGGTTCCTCTTTTGCAACCCTCCAGGCAGTGACTCTTCCCCTTTTAAGTATCTTCCAACAGGAGTGATTGACCTGTTCCTGCCATGAATTACATGGCCTTCCTCTTGGCCTCCTCCACCGTGGGTTAACTTGTTCAGATATCACCCTGTGAGCAGGCCAAGCCTCAGGAAGGTGGGCCACGTGCCCTTATAGCTGGAGTTGGCATTGACGTATTATATGGGTAACAGACCTCAATTCGGTCTCACGGAGTAGTTGCTCGTTACGCATCCGGTTGTACCAGCGAAATCCAATGATCCTGCAAAGACACTTAGTACCAACAGGGTCAAAATGTCGCTTGAAGTCATTGTTAAAGGCTTATACTGAATATACAGTGTTGTATTTATTCCATTACAAAGCATATTTTAACCTGATTATCAAAGTAACAGGCCTTAAAAATTATCTATCTATCTATCTATTGCCAGACGCCTCAATCCCGTTTGGGGTGGCCACAAACAAATCGCCTCCAAGTCGCCCTGTCCCCCGCCATTTCACTGCCCTGCTCCCAACTCACACCCCCCTCTCTCATATACCTCTCCACCCCATCCCTCCATCTCATCCTCGGCCTCCCCCTCCCTCTTCCCCCCTCCACCTCACTCACATACACTCTCTTTGTCAGTCTTTCACCCTTAATCCTCTCCACATGGCCAAACCACCTCAGTGTGTTCCTCATAACGCTTCCTATCACATCCACATCCACACCACAACGCTCCTTTATATCCTCATTTGTCAGCCTGTCTTTCCATGTGACTCCACAGGCTCCTCTTAAATAACTCATTTCCACTACTCTCACTCTTGACTTGTGTCCTTCCAACAACGTCCAAGCTTCACTTCCATACGTTAGAGTTGGTATCACAACACTGTCATGTAGTAACTTTTTCACTTCCATGCTCACTTCCCTGTTTCTTATCACTGCTTTCAAAGAACCAGTAACCCTTCTTCCCTGCTGTACCCTTTCAAGCACTTCACCCTCCAAACCTCCATCCTTACTCATCACACTACCCAAGTACTTAAACGTACTCACATTTTCCAATTCCTCACCATCCAACCTCACTGTACATTCACTGACTTCACCTCTCTCAAAGACCATCACTTTACTCTTCCCTACATTCACCTTTAGATTCCATTTCTTACACACTCTCCCAAACTCATCCACCAAGCCTTGCAGCTCCCCTTCGTCTTCACTCAACAACACAGTATCATCTGCAAACAACAGTACAGGGAGTTTCCAAACACTATCCTCTCTCACCAGGGCCACTCCAACATCCACTACCCTACCTTGTACCTCTTTTATTACCCCATCCATGTACAGATTGAACAACCATGGAGAGATGACACATCCCTGTTTCAACCCAACTTTCAAAGAGAAAAATTCACTTAGTTCACCATCCACATACACTGCAGCCTTCGCACCATCGTACATACTCTTCACAGCATTCAGCAACTTCCCATCTACTCCATATATTCTTAACACTTTCCACAATCCTTGTCTATCCACCCTGTCATATGCTTTCTCCAAGTCCATGAAAGCCGCATACAACTTCTTTCCCTTCTCTAGAAACTTTTCCACTAAAGATCTAAGAATGAATATCTGATCTACACAACCTCTTCCCTTCCTAAAGCCTCCCTGTTCTTCTCCAACGAATTTCTCTGTTCTTTCTCTAACTCTGTCAGTAAGTATCCTACCATACACATTTCCTATTATACTAAGAAGACAAATGCCCCTATGATTACCACGCACTACTTTTTCCCCTTCTCCTTTGTACAAGGGAATAATTATACCTGACTTCCAATTCTCCGGGACTTTACCTTCCTCCCAGGCCAATCTGCACATCTTCCACATCCATTCTACTACTATCTCTCCCCCATGCTTCAGGATTTCAATTATGGAAGTGCATATTTTGGATGTTATAGAATTAGAGCATCATCAATTTTACATGCAGATCAAGCCTAATGAGAAAGCTGTGAAAGCATAGTTCAGTCCTAATGTTGGCATATGTTATTTCGCCAAATTTGAGTATCACAGTGAATTATATGACGATGAAACTAGTGTAACACAGTCATAAACTTTTCGATGTCTCTGGAAGGAAGCCCTCCTAGGTTTTGAAGTGTCTTCTAAATGGCATAGAAGGTTTTATACCACCCCTTCCTTAGCAAACTATTTTGCATATTACACCTTCATATTCTCTTTATGTACAGTATTTATGTCATTTGTATTATAGCAGTTTTCATAATAGAAGATATTGTGTTGAAGTCTGCAGAATAAATCACCAAAGAAGTAGTGTTACAAAATCTCCAAAGCCAGGCACAGTACAATACCAGGACACATCTCTTTGCTTGTTGCAGTTCTTGGAGAAGAGCCAGGGGAAGTTGAAGCATGGCGCTGCAAGATAGTGGCCCAGATCAACCAAGATCAGTTTCAGGAGGCACTCAACACTGCAACCAAATCCAAACTCGTACCGTAAGTTTTATTCCATTTCGCTGTCATCCAATCCAGAATTGTCTCATCAGAAGTAAAGGGAAGTGGGGCAAGGCCACCTAAACTAGACAGTTAGGGTAAGATTGATTGTCCCTGGGCAGTATGATGTAAGCAATGAACCCCATGGATGTAATCTTTTATGGACTGCATCTAGTGGCAGTGCCTAACACCCTATACTCAGTTTTTTTTATCGAGGCGAAGATGCACTTGACAGATTTGTGATTATTGGCTGAATGTAACATTACTTCTTAGTCTAGCATTATTAACTGACAGCAAATATCTGAGGGGGAAATTTGGGTTAGTAAATATTTTTTGGACATGTTGCATTCAGCCAATCATCATCAACCCGTCCAGTGCATCTTCGCCTCAGTAAAAAAAATGGAGTATAACTCACCATACTTTGAGGCACAAAAAAATTCTTGTTTATTTATGCATTTATTTTTATTCATATTATTTATTTATTATTTCAGTGAGCTGGCATTTGAGAAGGCTTACTGTGAGTACCGACTGAACAAGGTTGATGCAGCGTATGATACCATTTGTACAGTGCCAGACCCGACCCCACGAGACCGAGAACTCAAGGCACAAATATTGTACAGACTTGAGAGGTGAGAGTTTATACTGTTGTTTGTGTGCCTTAAAATGTTGGAGGTTTTTGTCTTTTTTGCAACTTAATGTCAGGATTCCATGTGTTGTGATTGGTGATCCAATGAGTATGTGACCCATTTCACTAGTTATGCTTTTGATTTTTTTTTTTTTTTTTTTTTTTTTTTTTTTGTCACCCCACCCTAAGGCGCAGAAAAAAGAGATTGGAATGATGATTGTGGTATTGGATGATCATATTGATACCTTATGGTTTTGAGTAGTAGCCTCCTTTCCAGAAGGCAGCATTACTGGAATACTAAATTTGTATTTTCCCTTGGTGACAGCATGGCCCTGAAATAGCTTGTTTGGGGATGAAACCTTCCATGCTTTGACAGTCAGGCAGTTTTTAAGGCACCCATGGGTTTTTCCTGCTTTCATCTAAAATATACCCTCCTCCAGTCTTATCCCTCTTATATGATCCTGTCCCTCCTCCCCTGCACAGACCTTTAAGTATGCTGCACTGCCAGCCACAAGTTGAAGTAATAATAGTGAGAGCACTTCATATTATAGTTTTTTATTGAGTGTGTGGGTCATTTCAATGGGCATGCTGTAGAGTAGTTCACCCTCTATCATATTTTTCTCTTTCCTTGCATTGTTGGCCCTACCTCACCCCATCCTAAGATGGGAAAAGGGAGTTGGGTTGGGATGATGATGATGATGATAAAGTGGTAGGATGTCATACACTTAATGGGTATGAAAACTCCCAACAGGAGAAATAGTTCATACTCAAAAAAACACTTGTGAAAACCCTGAAAGAGTTAATGGTAGAGTCTGTGATTCAAAGTAAAATGCAGTAGTGGAATAGATTCTGAGGCATCTTCCTCACCACATTTAAGTGAACAAAACTGCCTAAAGTAGGAGATTTCCATGAGTTATATGTGGTATAAATTTGGCATCTTTATTATCAAGGAACTTCAACTGCCAAACCCATGTTAATGATCTATCTATCTATCTATTGCCAGACGCCTCAATCCCGTTCGGGGTGGCCACAAACAAATCGCCTCCACGTTGCCCTGTCCCCTGCCATTTCACTGCCCTGCTCCCAACTCACACCCCCCTCTCTCATATATCACTCCACCCCATCCCTCCATCTCATCCTCGGCCTCCCTCTCCCTCTCCCCCCCTCCACCTCACTCACATACACTCTCTTCATCAGTTTTTCACCCTTCATCCTCTCCACATGGCCAAACCACCTCAGTGTATTCCTCCTAACGCTTCCTAGCACATCCACATCCACACCACAACGCTCCTTTATATCCTCATTTGTCAGCCTGTCTCTCCATGTGACTCCACAGGCTCCTCTTAAATAACTCATTTCCACTGCTCTCACTCTTGACTTGTGTCCTTCCAGCAGCGTCCAAGCCTCACTTCCATATGTTAGAGTTGGTATCACAATACTGTCATGTAGTGACTTTTTCACTTCCATTCTCATTTCCCTGTTTCTTATCACTGCTTTCAAGGAACCAGCAACCTTTCTTCCCTGCTGTACCCTTTCAAGCACTTCACCCTCCAAACCTCCATCCTTACACATCACACTACCCAAGTACTTAAACGTGCTCACACTTTTCAATTCCTCGCCATCCAACCTCGCTGTACATTCACTGACTTTACCTCTCTCAAAGACCATCACTTTACTCTTCCCTGCATTCACCTTTAGATTCCGTTTCTTACACGCTCTCCCAGAGTCATCCAACAAACCCTGCAGCTCCCCTTCGTCTTCACTCAACAACACAGTATCATCTGCAAACAACAGTACAGGGAGTTTCCAAACATTACCCTCTCTCATCAGGGCCACTCCAGCTTCCAGAACCCTACCTTGTACCTCTTTTATTACCCCATCCATGTACTGATTGAACAACCAACCATGGAGACATGACACATCCCTGTTTCAACCCAACCTTCGAAGAGAAAAATTCACTCAGTTCACCATCCACAGGCACTGCAGCCTTAGCACCATCATACATACTCTTCACAGCATTCAACAACTACCCATCTACTTCATATATTCTTAACACTTTCTACAATCCTTGTCTGTCCACCTTGTCATATGCTTTCTCCAAATCCATGAAAGCCACATACAACTTCTTTCCCTTCTCTAGAAACTTTTCCACTAAAGATCTAAGAATGAATATCTGATCTACACAACCTCTTCCCTTCCTGAAGCCTCCCTGTTCTTCAACTAATTCCTCTGTTATTTCCCTGACTCTGTCAATAAGTATCCTACCATACACTTTTCCTATTATACTAAGAAGACAAATGCCCCTATGATTACCACACACTTCTTTTTTCCCTTTTCCTTTGTACAAGGGAATAATTAATGATGATTTGTCATAATTGTATTCAGCCGCTTCTGGGATCATTGTTTTCTCAAAGAAAGAGTTAAGGAGTACTGCATATTGGTAAAAGAGAAGGAAGAGAAAGAGGAATATGAGAGAGGTGTGTGAGGTTAAGGCAGCTTCGAAGGGTTTCTCTCATGACCATCCTCTCCTCAAGGGTTCCCTGGAGGGGGCAGTGCATGAGATTTGATGGTGAATAATAATGAGGACTACCTGTACCCACATTAAAGAAAAGATGTTTACTGGGGAGAAAACTTGTTTTGGCCCGACTTGAACCCCTTGCAATTTCTGTGTTGGCTGTCGAACAGCCTAACTTAACCTGATTTGCCACTGGTTTACAGATATGAGGAGTGTCATGAGGTGTACCGAGAGATTATCCGCACGACCAGCGATGATTATGATGTAGAGCGAGAGACCAACGTGGCGGCAGTGGCGGTCCATCGCTCTGCTGATGCTGTGAGTTATTACTTATACATGAGTATGCAGTTTTTACCTCCTCTCCAACATCATCATTATCATCGTTATCGTCATTGTCATTGTCATCATCATCATCATCATCATCATCATCATCATTATTATATATTTTTATAACTGTCCCTCAACTTTCTCCATCTCTGCTCATTCACTTTTTCACACCAGCCAGTCAGGGTAGTATCCTTGAGGAGGATGGAAATGCTTGTGATAGGGAGAGCTGGAGCTCCTGTTTCACTAGCCATCAGGATATCCAGACCATCCCCTTTTTCTGACCTTTTCATTGTGACACTAACACAGAGAGTAGGCTAGCATACTCTACCAAAATCTTTTCTTTAACTGTCTCATGCACTACTCTACACAGGCTTTACATACCACACAACATACCCCACTACATCACAGGGGTTGATGCCAGCAAAGGCATGTGGCTAGAAAACCTTGTTCCTGCAACCTGGTGGCAGACTTGAGGGGAAGTGTGACGGGGCTCTGCAGGCATAGGTTTTAGGATCAGGGTGGGATGGGGTGTGGATCTATGCTAGAGGGTACATGGCAATGCAGTTCCCAGGCTGCCACTTCTACTTAATAGAGAGGTGCCTGAACCTGAGAGTAGCATCCCAGAAGGCTGCCCTGTCAGTGGATGTATATTGGCGGGGCAGTTACAGTGCCAAGGCATGCTTGGAGGACGTCCCTGTAGGTGTCCTGGCAGGGTGCCCCAAGGCCACTACTTCAGCCACTGGCCACATCTGGTGGGCTATGGGCC
This sequence comes from Coenobita brevimanus, assembly GCF_032717465.1. Classification (NCBI taxonomy): domain Eukaryota; kingdom Metazoa; phylum Arthropoda; class Malacostraca; order Decapoda; family Coenobitidae; genus Coenobita; species Coenobita brevimanus. The sequence continues at coordinate 58,676,524 of NC_136966.1, forward strand.
TCAGGTCCCATGCCTGGACTTTGGACTTTGAGGGTGGGCAGGACCTGTGGTATGTGTCATCCTTTATTTTATTGGCTTATGACAAAAAATGAGGAGAAAAGCAATAATGAAAGCAAACCTGAGGAAATTAAATCACCCAAGGAGTTCAGAGTGGCATCATGGAATTTAGGCAGTTTGGGGGGATAGAGCGGGGGAAGTAGTAGAGACATTGAGTGGGAGGCAGTGAGTCTCTCATCGAGGGCCACTGGAAAATCAAGGTTAGGTTAGTTTAGGTGGCTCTCGGTGGCCCTCAGTGAAAAGACTGACCTCTAAGAACCACCAGGGGCCACTTCGTGGCATACTGAGAGCCACTGGAAAAACAAGATCCGATTAGCAGTGTGAAGGTGAGTCGCAACTTCGAGCTCCCACACCATGACCATGGCTAAAAATAGAATCATAATGCAGTTTCAGAAGTCTAATTATTACGAATACTGTACAGATACAAAGCTGAAATAAATAAGTTTACAGACGGGGGAAAACGTATTTTTTCCGTAATAACATGTTAATCTTTCTCTGTCATTTTACGTTCATCTTTATCATTTTACCTTGTTATTTTTGCAATATATATTATTGTCTCGTAAACAGGGTGGTTGTATGTGTTTTGCAAGGGAGGAAAAAGATTGTATTTTTTGTCTGGGTCGAGATCATGGGTGTAACTATGTGTTTTTAGGCATGGCCATGAGCGAAAAAATTGTACATCCACTCGCCATGACAGCAGGTGGTGAACTGACAGATGATATGTGAGAGGGTGAAGTCAAGGTCAGTCTCATGTCCCAGATTTTCAATCAATTCCTGGAGGTTTTCACAGTTTTCTACAAGTTCCACTGCATCAAATGATCCAGACCATTACAGCAACCAGAGCAAATAGGTAAAGATACCAAGACAAAAATGTATTTTTCACTTATTATCATGTCTTTTTTGTATGGCCTGTATTACTTCATAATCATAAGCAGGTGGTTGTGTGTGTTTTGCAAGAGAGGACAAAGATGATATGTTCTGCCTGGGTTGAGATAATGGGTGTGTAGTCCTTCCAAAATATCGAGATCGTTTGGCCGGTGTCCCTCACGGGAATTCCCCTTCATGCGATGTTGCCGAATCCGTACCAAAACACACCTCTCCGTCTCATGTCAGCTATTTACCACTTCTAAATGAAATTTATTTACAGTACATGTATATATAATTCTCTATTAAGGCTATATAGTGTAAGAAAATGCCTATTGTTTTTAATAATAACAATGACATTTTATAAATACCTCAACACTTAGCAACGTTGCTTTCCAACGCTGTCATGCTTGTAGGCGAGTCATTGAGGGTAGGTCAGGTGTCGATCCGCAGGCCACTGTCTCTGACCGCCATTAAAAGACAAGCTCCTACCCCTACTACTCGCCCTCGTCTGCTCCACAGTTGAGAAAAAGAACTTATTTACAGCGTAAATAAGTATTTTTTAGAAAAGAAGGCAAACAGAGGACCTATAATTCATAAAACCATATAGACTTTTTACAGAAGTAAACCTCCATAAAATGTTGATTTTATATGCAGAGAGAGGCAGACAGACAGACAGACAGACCGAGAGAGAGAGACAGACAGACAGACAGACAGAGTCAGGAGGTTTTTCCTCAAATTCTAATAATTCATAAAACTGTATTGACTTTATAGAAATGAATCTCCATATAATGTTGATTTTATATGCAGAGAGAGAGAGAGAGAGAGAGAGAGGTAGTGAGCTGGGCTTGTCTCCAATCCGATAATTGGCCCAGTAGAAACTGTGGCAACGTCGCACTTAGGGGAATTCCCGTGAGGGACAACGCCCAAACAATCTCGATATTTTGGAAGGACTGTAGTTGTGCTTGTGTAGGCATGGCTAGGAGTGAAAAAATAAAAAATCCACTCATCACAGCAGCAGGCTTTTAACTGCTTGATGAGGTGTATGGGAGTGTAGTGTAGGTCAGTGTGAAGATGTTCAGAACGTTCTTTCACTTCCCAAAAATTTTTGCAGTTTTTTATAGGCCGTGCTGAAACGAAGCCTGTGGCCATTGATCAGCTAAACCTCATTCGACGCCGGCGGCCACGGAGGGGTTAAATGTGGAGAGACTGGTTGATTCATCAACTCCATCCCAGTCCCTCAAAAGAAAAGTGGAAGATTGCAGGAGGTGGCAGCTTTAGCCTGTAGTTCACGAGGTTCATGTTCATATGAGCCTGGGCCAGAACAACAACAGCAGCTCCCTCCCTGTTCCCAGAAAGGAGAATGATGTCCTGCAGGAGAGGGGCATTTTTAGTCTGTTGTCCACCAGCTTCTCATTCAAATGTTTCTTGGGCAACAGCAGTAAGAACAATAAACACTCTCTTTATCCCTATAGGATAGTGGTGGAGAGCCTGATGAGGATTCTTCCTATGAGTTGGTGTATAACAGTGCCTGTAATCTGCTTGCTCATGGTCATGTGGAGGCAGCCCTCACTAGACTCCAGGTTGCCAGGGAGCAATGTGTGGCCTATCTCACACAGGATGAGGCCACACAAGAGGAGATCAACCAGGAAGTTGCCATTATAAGGTACAGTTATAAGACTAAGAGTGATGGAAGCTGGAGGGAGGGTAGCTTGAGAGTACTGTAGATAACCAGTGCTTCCTCCTGCCCCAGCAACTGTAAGCATGATCAAACCATCTCAAGGTGCTTCTGACACTTCCAGCATATCCTCATCAACTCCATATTACTTCCAACTTCCTCATTTGTCTGTGCCTCTCCATTTAATTCCTTGTGCTACTCCCAGTTATTTCATTTCCACTCCTCTAACTCCTAATTTGTTTTGTTCCAAATTTCTTACCTTTGTAGTTAATTTATTACCAACTGATGACACAATAGCACAACAAACAAGAAAAGTTAAATGAAGGTTCTTTTAATGAGTACAGTGATCCCCCCAGTTAAGTGTCTAATGTTTCGTTTTTGTTTTCGTTTTTAAAGGCTCCAACATGCTTGCATGTGTCGGCCTTGGTCACCTAATGGCGGCTCTCCACGCCGCACAATCCATTGCAGCCTCCCTGTTCAGTCCCTTAACCCTAAGGTCACACTTAATGACCTCGTCCCATGTCTTTCTCGGTCTACCCCTCTTAACCCCACCCCCAATATTAACACTCCTCACACTCCCCACCCAATTATCATCCCCCATCCTCTCCACATGTCCAAACCACCTCAATCTACCTCTCCTCATCACAACACCAATACACTCCAGTCCCATCCTACCTCTCAACTCTTCCATTGTAAACCCAGCCCCTCCAGGCCTTGGATGCAGGGACGCACTGCACATCCACCTAATCATTGTCATTTCTGTACGTCTGAGCCGGCGAATATCTTCCTCCTTCACTGCCCAGGTCTCACTGCCATACAGCATTACACTCCTAACACATGCTGCATACAAAGACCCCTTAGCATGTAGGGAGAGCCATCTCGATGTCAGGAGAGGCAAGAGTTCCCTGAACTTCTTCCAACCACTTCTCACCCTAGCCACACCACCTCCAGCACACAACATGTCTCCCAAATAACAAAACTCTTCCACACACGCAAGAGATTCACCATTAAGTTCAATCCTTTCACGTCTGACAATCTCCACCTGCTCACCTCTGCACGCCGTACACATAAAATCAGCATTATCTCGCAGTCTACCTCTGATACCACTACATCTCTTATGCACCCATTTATCACACACACCGCACAAGATGGAATTACTTCCCACGCCCTTGTGGCAAACTGCACATGGCCACTCTCCCTCGTCTTTGACAGTACCGCCACCAACCCTAGATATCATCACTTTTGTTGTATCTGCATTTACCCTTAAAGCCTTTTGCCCCATACCATCTCTCCACTTCCTAAACCTTTCCTTCGCCTCCCTTTCATTCTCTGCAATCAACACCAAATCATCAGCATACAACAACTCCCACGGGAGTCCGTTTCTAAAGTCACGTGAAAGGGCTTCAAGTACCATGATAAACAACATGGGACTCAAGACTGACCCCTGATGCACACCAACATTCACGGAAAACTCATCACTCAAATCTCCATTCACTCTCACCTGGGTGTGAGCACCCACATACATGGCCATTACCACCCTAACCAGCCACTCCTCCAAGCCAAGCTTTCTCATTGCCCACTTCACCACCTCTCTAGGGACTCTGTCAAAGGCCTTTTCCAAATCAACAAAAACAAATTAAAGATCCCTTCTCCTACCAATATATTTTTCCTGAAGCTGTCGAACAATGAATATGGCATCAGTGGTCCCCCCACCTGGCACAAACCAAAATTGCATCTCAACAACATTCACTTTTTCTCTAATCATACCTTCTAAAACTCTCTCCATCACCTTCATTATCTGATCTAAAAGCTGTATACCTCTATAATTTCATCTTTCCAGGGCATCACCTTTCCCTTTATACACATTTACAAGTACACTCTTAAGCCAATCATCTGGGACAACACACTCATAAATAATCATATTTATCAGGTCAGTGACTAACCTCACCCCTATATCTCCTGAGGCCTTCAACATTTCAACAGTCAACCCAGACACACCTGCTGCCTTCCCCACCTTCATCCTGCCTATTGCCTCACTCACAGTTTCTGCATCAATCAAAGGCCAAGGGCCAAACACTGGATCTGCTGGCTTCAAACCTTCCCTGTCCCAGTTAGACTCCTCATTCAACAACCGGCTATAATGCTCTCTCCATTCATCTTTAATATCCTCACTGTTCACCACTACCCTTCCTTGATCGTTCTTCACACACTGCTCACCTGTAATATCCCGATTATCCCTCTTCATCTGATTTGCCACCTTAAATATCATATTTTTCTTCTCCTCATGATTTAGGTTATCAAGTAAAAGTCTCTGTGACTCAGACTCCGCCCTGTATGCCTCTCTTCTAGCCCTCCACTTGGCAGCCAAGTATTCCTCCTTGCTACCACCCTTCTTCCATTCCCGGAAAAGCCTTTTTTTCTCCTTAACTGCGGCGTCTACACCCTCATTCCACCACCAAGTTACTTTATGTCTTGGTGGTCCTCTTGTCCAACCACATATTACATCAGTAACTCTCGAGATTGTTCTTGAGAGCTTTGTACTGTTCATTAACACCTCTGTCTATGGCTCCCTGTTCAGCCACCACTCTCCTCATCTCGGTATAGAAGGCATCCCTTACTACTTGGTTTTCCAGTTTCCATATTTTCCTCCTAGGTACATAAGTCCTATTTTTCATCACTCATTCTTTAAGCACCATATCACAGATCAATAGTTTGTGCTGCTGCACACACTCCTCACTTCCTATATCTTCAACATCCCTCACTAACCTCCTGTCAGCCCTCCTAACCAGAAAATAATCTATCTGACTGCTATTTCCCCCAGATTCATACGAAATTAACCTACTCTCCCTTTTCCTAAAATATGTGTTGCACACAATCATGTCTGTTGCCTCCCCAAACTCGAGTATCCTTTCCCCTTCCGCATTCCTTATACCGTACACACATCCCCCATGTACTCCTTCATAACCTTGTTCTGCTTCACCTACATAACCATTTAAGTCCTTTCCCATGCAAACAATATTCTCTCCCAAGTAACAAGAATCAGGATAGGGTTTATCTTGTCATATAAATGGTAAAAATTGCAAAAGAACCTGTGTAATTGAAGGGGTCCTTGTACTTATAGTATCAACATTTGCCCCCCTCCCCACCCCCACCTGGCTTTTTTTTTTTTATTATAAGGATGTATGCTGATGATCAGTTCTTCCGCTGTCATGTACTGCATTTCACTTTCCCTGCTTTGTGGACCCTGTGTCACCCTATCCTTTACCAGTGAAAAAGGAGTTTTAGTGATGAAGACAACAACAGCAATGATGATGGTGATGACAATGATGGTGATGATGATGATGATTTTGATGTTGCAGGGTGCAGCAGGGCCACTGTCTGCAATTGCTGGGAAGAGAGAAAGAAGCTTTGGCCATCTATAATGCTGTGCTCAAGACCAAGCCAGATGACCCTGCACTCCTGGCCATAATAAACAACAACCTGGTAGCCATCAACCGTGGGGCCAGTGTATTTGATTCACGCAAGCGCATGAAGGTGGCCACGGCAGTTGGTCTGGAGCATAAGTTGACCACCAGACAGCGTGGCGCTATTGCACTGAACCATGCACTGCTGGCATATCATACCAATCAGGTCAGTAAACTTCTGTCTCTGTCAGTCCATCCTACCATCTCTGTTGCCCTCCACTGTTTTTTTTTTTTTTTTTTTTCCCCCCCAGCCTTTCTGCTCTCTTTGCAGCAGCTATTTTCTCCTTTCTTCATCTACCTCTGTTCACCCATCACTTTTCCACCTCAGTCTTTGCTATATAATGGTCAGACAGTCCACTCCCCAAACTTTTATACACTCTGGTGTCAAACATAAATCTCTTTCATTTGCTCATTTACATATGCATGGTCGGTCATTGGCACAGAGTCATCCAACTATACTCCTATCTTCCTTATCATCTGCCGTATTTACCTGTTAAACATTTTGTGCCTGAAATAGGTATTGACTATTGCCAACCCCATGACTTAACAAATATCAACCAGGACACTATTGTTTTCATCCAGTTCAGTGGGTACACCCCACTATCCAACCACTCCATTTATTCTAACATTCCCCACTTTTCCATTCATATGTCCAGTCAGAAACACTCACTACTCAGTCTTCTCCAGACATGTTTCTACATTTGGCCAGAACTTGTCTTTCTCTGTGGACACTGTCCACACACACGGACAGACAGATGTGTGTACACACACACACATACAGTCTGTCTCTATCTCTGTCTGTCTCTGTCTCTGTCTCTCTCTCATCCTGGTTCACTTTCAGGATGAGGCCTGTCAGATTGAGGCAGAACTGGTGGAAAAGAACTTCCTGCACTTGACACTGGAAGCCCGGGTGGTGGTGGCAGCTCTATTGGGCCGGCAGGGCAAGAGTACTGAGGCCAGGGAGCTGCTGGAGAAATGTGCTGCCCAGATACCTGATAGAGGCACTGAGATTGCTCTTATGGCCACTCAGATACTGCTGTCAAAGGTAAGAAATGAGGTATAGTGGGTTTATTCTACACTAACAGTAATTTCTAATCCCTTTTGGTTCAGTTGCAGGCCAAGTGTAGTCATATTGGAGGGTCAGTTTGACTAGCCACTAATGAGAGTTGTTTCTGTCTCAATAAGTAGGTCAATTTAATGCAAGAGTGGTCCAATTCCATCAGTTAAAATGTTGAACTGTACTGTAATGTCCATGGTATTGACCCTTGTGATGCTAAGTCTTTGTAAGATAGTTTACATCCCTGAGTCATTGTTTTACAATCACTGGAAATTTGTACCTCATAAGAAGCTTGCAGCATGGCCTGTGCAGACCATTCATCCTCATATGAGGTCTGCAGCATGGCAAGAGTTGAAACAGTCATCACAAAGGTGTGGAGAAGCCCTAATTTTAAACATTTATGAAGGCATACATCATCCCAATGTGGTAGGTGGGGACACATACCATCCACTCACTCTTGGGTGACTGCTCTTTCATCTCATCCATCCTTCTTTCTTCTGTCTTTCTTTCCTTCATCCTTTCCTCTTCCTTCTGTCTACAGGTGACTCTACACTGAGTGACAAGCCAAATGGTTTCCTGGACACCAGGAAACCATTTACTTTGCTGGGTGGTAACCATATATGAAATTATGGTGCCTGGTGGTTTAATGGGTAATTAAGGTGCTGCAATCAGATTGAGCCTGTACAGGGTTATATCCAAGGGGTGGTTGGGGTTTATTGCTCACATAATGCTACTCAGGGATGAGTGAGGCATGTCACTGTCATCTTAAATGTCAGGACCAGCTTGCCTAGCCCTGGGCTTGTACACTTCTCATAGGGAAACACAGGATTAGGTGATGATGATACATCATCCCTGCTTATAACTACACAGATACTACTAACCAGGATAAGGAAGGAGGTAGGAGGAAGCTCTACTCATCATTTTGATTTGACCAAATTTGTCATCCTTTCCATCTGGTATGCTGAACTGTATCAATAGATTAACACTAGAATATGGTGATCCTCATGAAGAGGTGCCATGGAAAGGATGTAGAACTGTAGTACAGTATTGTCTTATTCTGCCACTAAGCTGTGATAAGAAATTAATACCAGAATATGATGATGTTCATGAGGAAGGCTTTGGAGAGGATGTAGAGTCATAGTAATGCCATATTCTGCCAGTGAGTCAGAGGTAATAATGTGCAGAAGGATGATAATCGCAGGTAATATTGCAGTAAAAACCCAGAATTAATCAGAACTAGTTAAAACTGATTAGAACCAATGGACTAGTGTACAACTAGTATTGCCTAGACAGAACTAGTTGCACCAAAGGTTGCTGGGAAAAATCCAATATGTATAGGTCAGATGGGTTAAAGCTAGTTTCAGCTGACCTTAGTCCAAACTAGTTTAGCAGTAGCTTCAAATTCCAAAACTAGATCTAACAAATTAACACAGTGAATACAGATAAAATTATAAAATGTAAAGCTTGCAAAGCTTTAATAAAACTGATTACAGATAAGAATATAATGGTATATAAAACTTCTACGCTTCTACGCTCCTCCTCCTACGCTCCTCATGGGGCAACACAGGATTAGATGATGGATGGAGTGATGATAAAACTTTCCTAAAACACACTGAGTACAAGTAACCTTAAATACTTGTACAGGTAAAAATATTATGAAATGTATTTAAAACTTAGAAATGCTAAAGTGGTGCATGGTGTGGCAAGAGTAACAACAAAGAAGAAAGGTACGGCATGGTGGGATGAGGAGGTTAAGAGAGCGGTGGAGGAAAAGAGGAAGAAGTGGCTAAAGTGGTCACAGGATAGGGGTTCAGTTGAAATAAGAACTGAGTATGTTGAGAGCAAGAAGCACGTAAAGAGACTAGTGAAGAGGAAAAAGGAGGAGGTAAATGATGATCTGGGGAAAAAAAATGAATGTGAATTACTCTGAAAATGTGAATTTATTATGGAAAGAGGTGCAGAAATGTAGATGTGAAAGCGGAAAGAAATGTGATGGTGTGAAGGATGCAGGTTGTAGATTATTAACCCATGGAGTTGAGTTAAGGACCAGATGGAAAGAATATTTTGAAAGCCTGATAAATGGGAATAGAGAGAACAGAGCAGCTGTTAACATGATTGGTTTTGGAGGTGTACAGAGAAGGAATGCAGTGCCAGGAGACGTGACACTTGCACAGGTGAAGAGTGCTGTGAAGCGGCTGAGAAATGGGAAAGCAGCTGGGGTTGATGAGGTGTATGCAGAAATGCTCAAGTGTAGTGGAGAGAGTGGAATGAAGTGCTTGTGGGAGATTTGTAAGAAGGCATGGATGAATAAAACTGTGCCTACAGAGTGGAAAAAGGCTGTGATTGTACCCTTGTACAAAAATAAAGGTGAGTGAAATGAGTGCAAGAATTATCATGGCATAAGTTTATTGAGTGTGGTAGGGAAGGTATATGGAAGAATTATTATAGAGAAAGTAAGAGAGATATCAGAAGTTCTAGTGAGTGATGAACAGGGTGGCTTTAGGAGTGGCAGAGGATGTGTGGATCAAGTATTTGCAGTGAGACAGATAGCAGAGAAGGCTTGTGAGAAGAACCATAAGGTGTTTATGGCATTCATGGATCTGGAAAAAGCATACAACAAAGTAGACAGAGAGGGATTGTGGAAAGTTTTGCGCATGTATGGTGTAGAGGGTAAGCTGTTAGGTGCTGTCAAAAGTTTTTATGATGGTAGCGAAGCATGTGTAAGGGATAATGGGCATCTAGGTGAATGGTTCACAATCAGTGTGGGAGTGTGACAGGGTTGTGTGATGTCCCCATGGTTGTTCAATGTATATATTGATGGAGTGATGAGAGAAGTAAAAACACGAGTAATGGAGAGAGGGATGGCATTGGTGATGGATGGAATATTTCAAATTCGTTGTATGCTGATGATGCAGTACTGCTTGCAAGCTCCAGACAAGAACTTTGTCCTTCCAGTAAGGTCCAAGCTTCAGTTCTGTACGTTAGAGTTGATATCACAGTACTGTCATGCAGCAGTGCTTACTTCCCTGTTTCTTATCACTGCTTTCAAAGAACCAGCAACCTTTCCTCCTTTTTGTACCCTTTCAAGCACTTCACCCTCCCAACTTCCATCCATACTCATTACACTACCCAGGTACTTAAATACACTCACATTTTCCACTTCCTAATCATCCATCATGACTCTACATCCAAGGACTTCATTTCTCTCAACGACCTTAACTTTACTCTTTCACACATTTGCCTTTAGATTCTGTTTCTTACACACTCTTCCAAACTCATTCACCAAACCTTGCAGTTCCCCTTCATCTTCAGTTAACAATACAATATCATCTGCAAACAACAGTACAGGGAGTTTCCAATTACTGTCCTCTCTCATTAAGGTCACTCCATCATCCACTTCCCTGCCTTGTATCCCTTTTATAACTCCATCCTTATACAGATTGAACAACCATGGAGACATGACTCATCCCTGTTTCAGTCCAACATTCTGATAGAAAATTTCCCTTAACTCACTATCCACACATGCCGCAGCCTTAGCCTGCTCATTCATACTCTTCACAGTATTGAACAACTTCCCATTTATTCTATATGAGGCGTCTTGGGCCACAAGGGCGACCGTGCCAAAAGTGAGTTTTGAGATATTGCACTTTAAAGTTAATACTTCTGCACTACTCTATAATGTTTACCGTATGAAAAATATGCATATGTGGTATCATTTGATTTGTACTGTACTCTACTGTTGTTTGCAGATGATACTGTATTGTTAAGTGAAGATGAAGGGGAACTGCAGAGCTTGGTGAATGAGTTTGGGAGAGTGTGTAAGAAATGGAATCTAAAAGTGAATGTAGGGAAGAGTAAAGTTATGGTTTTGGAGAAATGAAGTACACTGTAATTGAATGTAGAGTGAGGTTGGATGATGAGCAAATGGAAAATGTGAGTTCATATAAGTACTTGGGAGTGTGATGAGTAAGGATAGATGTTTGGAGGATGAAGTGCCTGAAAGGATACAATAAGGAAGAAAGGTTGCTGGTTCTTTGAAAGCTATCTATCTATCTATAGCCCGATGCCCTAATCCCGCAAAGGGTGGCCGCAGTTAAAATTCGAGCTTTTTCTACATCAGTTAGTGGCTTGGGACCCATCTCCAATGATTCACTAAGGCAGAGAAGGGTGTGAAAACGAAAGCTTTGAAATTAACAAAGGCCAGGCAGGACAAGAAAATCTGACGTGCTTTCCCATCCAAAGTCAGGCAGGCACTGAGCTCATAAACTCACAGCACGTGGTGGTAAGCCTGTAAAGTCGTTAGAAACCACCAGAAAAAATTCCACCAACTACAGGAATTTTCCTACAATATTTCTTGGACCCTACCAAATATATGGTGCGAATTAGAGGGTCCAGACTTCCATTGTGCCGACTGTATATGTCTTTCCTTTATTCATATTTGAAATTTCATATCTTTATTGCATTAATTTTTAATTCTCATCTGAGAAACAGTTTGTTTCTGGTACTGAAATTAGAATGGGCCTGTAAGATCATGAGCTGTGTGATGCAGTATGTAGCTATACATTTTACAATGTATCGTTTGTGATCTCACATTTTATGTCTGTGGTCAACCAAATTAGATGAATTTGTTTTTTTATAATGCATTGTAATGCTTAATGTATAAACTATAAATGTGAACTGAATGTTTCAAAAAATCTTGTAGCATCAGTTTCATGTTCTGTGCTAGGAACCTTAACCTGTGCATTGTGCAATTACTCATTTTTGGACCCTCCCTGCTGGGCAGAAAACTACAAAAAGTGAACTTTTCTTCATTCAAGATTTGTATCACTACAGTGATTCATATACATGCAGGGCATGTGACTATTAAAAAAAAAAAAAAAAAAAAAATCATCAATCTTTGGATGTAGCAGCATGAGTAAGGCTATGTCACCGGGTAGGTGTGACGTTGTCAGAAAAGGATGATGTTTTAACCACCCTCCATGGCATCAGGAGTGAAACTAGGACACTGGTGGATGACAGTGATCATGAGAGGAGGGCTCCTACTGAGGTAAAAGTACTGTATGTGTTTTTCTAGACTGTGGCTTGAAATTTTGAAGTGTAGTTTTCAGGGGCACAACCTAAGCTGTTGCAGTGGCTGTCACTCAGTGAGGTAAAAATATGGAAATATATTGCAGGGTGAGCGTGAGGCAGCATGTGAGGTGTTGGCAGGGGTGAGGGGGGAAGACCGGCATCGGCAAGGTATTGTGGCTGCCAGGGTGACATTACTGACTTCTCTGGGTCAGCGACAGGCAGCCTCCACCGTCCTAAGGAAAGCTGTTGAGTGGCATCGCAATAATAAAGTTTGTTGCTTTTGTACAGTATATTACATTATTTCCTCGTTTAATATGCTTTTGCTTTACGATTTTGTCACTATGTACTATATGCATGTATGTATTGTAGCTTCCATGTTTGTGACTTTGACAAGCAGCCCTACTATATTTATTCAAGCTGTATTTACAGATCCTGAGAGGCAACAATCCTCAGGGCCAAAGAAGTCACATTTGTCACTAGAAAAAAATGACTGTTGGAGAGTAGGACGAGAAATGCACATGGAAATTGTGTTGTAGTGACATTATTTGTGAGAGGGAGAGCATATGTACATTGAAGGAGCTTCTACAGTGTGAGAAGATGTCAAATTACATGAAAGGGATTACTTCTGCACCTACTTAGGCGTCCACCCCTCAGAGGGATGGAACCTAAGGATTGTTAGAAGCACAGGTGACTCACCTGACCACTGAATGCTCCTTATTTTTAACCACTGTATGAAGCTGTTAATCAGCATAGGAACAATTGTCACACGGCATGCCATTGTTCATTACTAAGATGCCAGGATATGCTGTGAAGGGTCAAGGTTGATACAACTCATGCTAGTATTTATCTCAGTATGTTACAATCTCTTTGAAGTTCTTTGTGATTTTGGCACTGAATACATACAGATAAATCTACTTGCAACCTCAAATACTTATTATTACTAATTTCTGCTCTGAATAATATTTTTATTATTGTTTAAGGTAATCTTTCTAACATGAGCATAAACCGTACCCAGAATAGGTAATTTTTACTTAGCATAGGCAGAAGGACAAGGAAAAAATGAAGGATAGAAAGACAGAAGAGGATGGAAGGAAAAAGGATGGAGGAGAGGAAAGGGCAGACACCCGAGAGCAGCAGTACATCGAGTGAGTGGATGGTGAGTGCCCCAACCTACCACTAAAACCCATAAGTAATTAAAAAAAAAAAAAAAAAATGTCTTGCAGACAAAGTCAGTGATATCCATTCCGACTCAGCTCACCCAACTCGGTGCGATTAAATACCATATCGGCACTTTTCATTGGAAAATATTTAAATTTTTTTCACCACAGAGGCTCATACACACCTAATTATTTGAAATCTGCTAAAAGAAAATTGTGCTTAATATAACTTAAAAAATCAGGTTTCAGAGCTAAAATGCACCAGTGTTAGCAGATATTTCCCCTTCTGATCGTCAGCATCTCTTGACAGACTTGTATTTTGCATAAATATTTTGAGTACAAAAAAATGTATCTGCATTGTAAATCAATATTTATGCAAAAGTTCGTCAGGGCGAGTTGTTAGGCTAGAGGCAAAATGCTTCTGCTAACTTTAAGAAATTTTCTCTCTGAATCCTGATTTTCTATTTATGATTAAATTAAGCACAAATATTTTACTCAATTTCAGATCATTAGGTGTGCAAACCTATATTGTGATAAAGATGAAAATATTTTCCAATTAAAATTGCTGATTCGGTCCAAGATCAAGATCACATTCGATGATTGCGTGTTTGTATCTCAGTCAGCTGATGAGTGGTTGGTGCACCTTGTGGTGTTCCATTCTTTGTTCATTTTCCTCTTTTTCCTCAGCTTTCTAATCTTTTTCTATCATATCCTCCACATTCTTATCAACAAGTGTCTAACCAACCATTCTTAGGGTTGTTGGCAGCAAAATACCACTATTGTGTTAAAGTTATTATTATTGTTGTTGTGGCAGTGTTATTATTTTATGTAATGTGTATATTAGTTATGTTGGAACAGGTAGCTTACAGTACATTCCAGAATGCTCTAGAATATCTGAATAATTGCCGGACAGTATTGGAGAATTCAGACAAAGTACTGTATTGTAAAAGTCCAGGGAATGGTATGTGGGGCTGGACTTTTGCGATTCACGGACTTTTGGGGTTCCTGGACTGGTCTCCTCCCCCCCCATCAGTCCGGGAAATGGAGGGTCAAGTGAATAGAACTTCACAGAGCAGCTTTTATTTCTTTCCCATGGATCTCCACAAACTAGCTTTTGTTTTTCTCCTGTAGACACCAGAGAAGGTTAAGGGTAGATAACCAGCCATCTCCCTCTGAGAGCATTGTTTTCTTGAAAACCTCTAGTCACCTTTTGGTAACTGAACTTATACATGGCTGTCACTCCAACTGGGGTGTTCTAATCACTAGATTATTTCTCCCTTTCAGTCCTCAGGAGAACAGCATGAAACACCATGACATCAGGCTGAGGACATATATATGGGTAAAAATTTTGTTTAATGACATATTATTCCTCTTCATGAGCTTTCTTTCTTGTCTTTAACATAACCTCAGCATAACAACTCTGGTAGTGCCTGGTTGAGGTGGGTGGGTATAAAACTTTTGGACCAGATAATAAAGGTAATGGAGAGAGTTCTTGAAGGTATGATTAGAGAAAGAATGAATACTGAAGAGCTGCAGTTTGGTTTTATACCAGGCAAAGGGGCCACTGATGCCACATTCATTATTTGACAGCTTCATGAAAAATATGTAGGAAAGAAGAGGGATCTGCACTTTGTTTTTGTTGATCTGGAGAAGGACTTTGACAGAGTCCCTAGGGAGGTGGTGAAGTGAGCAGTGAGAAAGCTCGAGGAATGGCTGGTTATAGTGGTTATGGCTATGTTTGTGGGTGCTGGCACCTAGGTGTGAGTGAATGGAGATTTGAGTGATGAGATTTCCGTGAATGTTGGTGTACATCAGGGTGTCAGTCTTGAGCCCCTTGTTGTTTATCACGGTGCTTGAAGCCCTTTCACGTGACAGAAGAAATGGACTCCTATGGGAGATGTTGTGTGCCGATGATTTGGTGTTGACGGCAGAGAATGAAAGGGAGGCAGAGGAAAGATTTAGGAAGTGGAGAGATGGTATGGGGTGCAAGGGCTTGAGAGTAAATGCAAATAAAACAGGTGATGGTAGGGTTGGTGGTGGTACTATCAAAGAAGAGGGAGAGTGGTCATGTTCAATTTGCCATGAGGACATGGGAAGTAGTTCTATTCTGTGCATTGTTTGTGATAGTGGGTGCATGAGAGATGCAGTGATATTAGAGGTAGACTGCAAGGTAATGTGTGTGGTGTGTTGGGGAGAGCATGTGGAGATTGTCGGGCATGAAAGGATTGATCTTGCTGGTGAGTCTCTGAAGTGTGTGGAAGAGTTATTGCCTGGGAGACATGTTATGTGCTGGAGGTGGGGCTGGAGCTAGCTCTGTGGCTAGAGTGAGGAGTGATTGGAAGAAGTTGAGGGAGCTGCCGCCTCTCTGGACTTTGAGAGGGCTCTCCCTCTGTGCTAATGGATCTTTATGCAGCATGTGTTAGGAGTGTAATGTTGTATGGTAGTGAGACCTGGGCAATAATGGAAGAGGATATTCCCAGACTCAAACAACAGGAATGACAGTGATAAAATGGATGTTCAGTGCATCCTTGAATGCAAGGGCTGGAAGGGCTAGGTTTACCATGGATGAGTTGTGAGGAGGGATGGGACTGGAGTGTATTAAGTGTTGTAAAGAGGAAAAGTAGATTGAGATGTTTTGGCCTTGTAGAGAGGATGGGGGATGACAATTGGGTGCAGAAAGTGAGAAGTGTTAACGTTAGGGGCAGGGTTGCAAGAGGTAGACCGGAAAAGACCTGGAATGAGGTCATCGAGTGTGACCTCAGAGATAAGAGACTGAATAGGGAGGCTGCCAGAGGTCAAGCGGTATGGAGGGCCACCATTAGGTGACCAAGGCCGAAGCATGCAAGCATGCTGTAGCCTTTATTAATGAAAAGGAATGAAAAGAAACAAACTGGTTTCGCATATAGGTAAGCATGGAAAAACAACAACCTCAGCATAAAGAACTCTTGTAGTGCCTGGTTGAGGTGGGTGGATTTCTTTGGCTCACTAGGTTCACATATAGGTAAGCATGGAATAACAACAACAGCAACAAGACTTTCAGACTAGTTTTTATTTTTCAACTTCAGACATCAGCAGAGCAACTAGGAGCACTGTGGCGTCAGGCTGCAGACTTCCACCTGCGTAGTGGTGATGCTGCCACAGCAGCTGCCTCTCTGTTGGACCTGCATCGCCTTGACCCCTCAGATGTTACTACACTAGCACAGCTTATCACTGCATATGCTCAGGTTAGCCCACAATAGGTTTAAGCTGTTGTGACAGATGATCTCAATATCCTTTCAGTTCAGTTAATGACCAGAGTAGTCAGATTGGAGGATTGACTTGATTTGCCGTGGAGATTTATTCTCACCTACTAACCCGGGCTCATCAAATTTCATGTAAGAGTTGTGAAAGAGGTTTAGTTCTGTCAAGTGAAAACAAACCATCAATATTTATACCACACCATGCCATCACCGCATATGCTTAGGTTGGCTTAGTCATACCACCTAGTTTCTCTTCCCTCTCTTTCTTCATCCTCATGATAATTGGGTGCGGAAAGTGAAAAGTGTTCATGTTGGGGGTAGAGTTGCAGGAGATAGACCTAACAAGACCTGGCATGAGGTCATTTGAGTGCGACCTCAGGGATAAGGGACTGAATAGGGAAACTGCCAGAGATCGAGCAGCATAGAGAGCGGCTATTAGATGACCAAGGCCTACTCATGCAAGCATGTTGGAACCTTCAAAAACTAAACGAAATGAAATGGTTACGATAACCGTTTGATATTAAGATTGCCCAAACAAAATATGACACATACAAAGTTTAGCAGATAGCCTAGACATGTTTGAAATTTTTAATTCTCGAGACAAATCAAAACACGTCCAAGCAAAGTTTTATGAGTACCTTGATTTTTCCCCCATGTTCAGGCAGATTAAGATGAATTGTCATTGCTGGAACGTTTTGTAAAATCTAACCTAGTAAAACATCAGAATTCCAATGAAAATGACTGGCAGACATGGGTAAAGAAGCTTTAAGTCACTGTCACTTTTAAATATCCTGCAGGCCATACCTTGTCCCAACTTTGTAAGCTGTAACTAGATATTTGAAACTAAAAAGTTTGAAAACTTACTGAAAAGTACATAACATAATGTAAACTGATGCAACAGCAAAATGCTGTCAAATAAATTTGTATATTCCTCTGCTTAGTCAAGTGGGACATCCCACAAGCAGCCTTCCCCTCCTCCCCTAAGCCATTTGTTAGGTTATATTTTACAAGCTATTGCAATAATGACATAATTTACCTTAAATGCCTGAACATGAGAAAACAATAAAGGTATTCATAATACTTTTACTTGGACATGTTTTGATTTGTGTTGAGAATTGAAAAGTTCAAATGTGTCTGCACCATTTGATAACTTTGTAAGGCTGTGTTTTTAAATTAAACAAATAACTATATACATTATATTTTATTTGGACAATATTATCATCAAACAGTTCTTGTAACATTCATTCACTCATTCATCATCTAATCCATTGTCACCCCATGAGGAGCATAGGAACCCAGGGCTAGGCAAGCCAGTCCTGACATTTAAGATGAGAGTGATCAGCCTCACTCATCCCTGAGTGGCATTATGTGAGCAGTAAACTCCAACCACCCCTTGGATATAAACCAGCACCGGTTAAATCCATTGGAACACCTTAATTGCCCACCAAACCACCAGGCGCCATAATTTGGTTACCGGTATATGGTTACCACCCAGCATAGTAATGGTTTCCTGGTGTACAGGAAACCATTTGGCATGTCACTCAGTGTAGGGTCACCTGTAGACTGAAGGAAGGAAAGACAGAAGAGGAAGGATGAAAAGAAGGAAGGAAGAGAGGAAAGGGCAGGCACCCAGGAGCAGCATTACATAGAGTGAGTTAATGGTGAGTGCCCCCACCAATCATTAATGTAACCCTTATAATAAAAATAATTTAAAATGTATCGTTAATAATGAATGTACTCTGACAGCCAATCAGCTGCCATCTTTCAAAGCATGTGGCTTGTCTCTTCTTGGAATAGATTGAATAAGCTATACCACATTCTCTCTCTCTCTCTCTCCCACCCCCCCTCATTTAGATATTTATATAACTCTCCATCCTATCCTTTGTCTTCTCCTCTCCCTTTTCCTCCACCTCATTTACAACTTGAAAACTAAGATATGACTGCATGAAACATGATGAGCTTTCATTATGAAGTAGGAATGAACCTCTCTAGTTACTAGTTAATCTACCTGCCAGTCTGACTACATCAATTAGACTGTAAGAGTTAAGGATCCTTGCAACATTAGAGTAAATAGAGTATTGTCAGTCTCTGTCTTCATTGTCCACAAACCCTTACAGTATGACATTGCTGTTCCTACAGTATAATTTTGCTAGTGCTGGAATGGAATGCCTTCACATGGTGGCACTGATATAAGTGTCGTTTTGTTATAAATATGCTCCTCAGCTCCCTCTCATCGCATGAAGGAAAGATATGGACTCCAGAAAGTCAGTTTTAGCTGCAGTCCATCAGGTTCACACTCAGATGAGCCTGCGGTCACTTTAGCAACAAAATTGTACTGGTATAATGCAACTCTCCACCCCATCCCTCAGATTCATCCATGGTCACCCTTTCTCTACAGTATGATATCGCAGCAGCTCAGAAGATGTCAGCGTCCTTGCCATCTGTTGCAAAAGTGGCTGGTGATCTTGACATTGCCGCACTGGAGGCCACCCCAGCCCACCGCCACACCCGCAAGGCTGTTGCCACTGCCACCCAAAACCTCTCACCTGTCGCACCAAGGTACTATTACTCTTAAACGCTTGTTACATTGCTTCTCAGCTACAAGGAAACATACTTGCAATTGGAACTTAGACATCATTACATGTCTTGTTACACACCACTCCTTACATATATATATTTTCCACCTGCCACACCCACCATACTACTACTGCTGCCACCATAGTGCTACTGCTATTACTATTGCAATCAGTATACCACATACCTGTACTTTTGTTTTTCGACGAGGACTCATGTGAAGCAATTCATTGTTCAATGATTTATTGTATTTTGAGTCAGTTGTAACGGGTTCAACGGGGATATGTTTTTGGCCAAGAGTCACCCACCCAACAAAGTCTAAAAACAAGTTTTCAATGCTTTTTAATGGGTAGTGATGATATTTCCTTCACTGCATTTCACTTGCTGCATACAACAGTAAATAAGTTTAAAAATTTGTTTCCAACTCACCTAAGCTGTTAGTTATTTCACTTCACTTGCTTTTTGAACTCCAGCGTGACACCGTTGTTCCATCACTGGCAGTAACACACCGAATAGTGACAGTTCAAAGGTCATCTTGAAGCAAATGAATGGCTAAGCTTACATGCTGGCAATTGTATAAACATAAGCAGCGATTGTACATTGACCAGTGAGGCCCCATACTGAATCATTATGATCATACAGTATAAACAAAAATGCAGTTGTATATCAAGAAAAGGTCCTAACATTTTAGACGTCATATAAGACTGACTCATTGTAAAATGAGGGTCTGCTGTTCTGTAGTTAGCTTGTTTTCACCTGACAGAACTGGGCCACTCGTACACGCAGTCTCCAGCCCAGTGCCATACCCACCACCCTGCTGCTACCCCAAACCTCTCACATGCGTTTCTGATGTACATATGTGATCAGTATGCTGTAGTTGGTGTTTTCACTTGCGAGGCTACTCCCATTCCCATTTCCACCTCCACACCCACAAAGCCACTGCTACTGACACCCAAAACCTTTCTCCTGCTCCACTAAGATAAGGGACATCAGACCTAGTTGTCTCACTGTGACACTTATATTTATCCACGTACTCAGATAACCACTTACTCTTACATGTGGTACACTACCGTCACAAAAAACTCTTCATTTTACCATCCACACCATAGTCTGTAATTCTTTCCCCATTCACCTTATGGTTTCTCCAGTTTTATAGTGTCATTAAAAAAAAAAAAAAAAAAACGTGAGCAAATGTAATAATGTAAGGGAAGTTAGAAGCTTTTTAGAGGTAAGTGATACATCCCTGGAGGGCAGCATGCATTGCATGATATTGGAAAGGTTGCAGAAACGGATATAAGATGATGTTTATGTTTGTGAAGTCTTTGGCCATGCATACACATGTAAGCCTATTTCATTTATTGATGGCAATTATCAGCAGTACGAGGAACCACGGAGCTCTAGAACAACCTATGCCCATGAGATGGAGTCAGGATTCGGGGGGTTTAAATGGTGAGTGAAACTGTGGCCTATTTAACTGAGCATGCTGTTGATAGTTGTCCCTCTACCAGGTTTTTCCTTGCTGTCTGGACCCTACCACACCCTATCATTGGAGGGGAAAAAGAGTTTGGGATGATGATGATATTGAAAGTGTAAGTCATCATCATCATCATCATCATCATCATTGTCATTGTTATCATCATCCTGTCCTCATTTTCCCAGCTGAGGATGGGTTGAGATAGGTCCAGACAGCAAGGAATGAGAGAAAAGCTTGATAAAGTGAGAACTAATCTGCAGCGTGCCCTGTGAAGCACGCCACACTTTCATTGTCTCACCATGTATTCAATCACTCATAGATCGAGCAGCATGGAGAGTTGCCATCAGGTGACCAAGGCCGACGCATGCAAGCATGTTGGAGCCTTGAAAAAAAAGAAAAAAAATCAATATATACACTTAATCTAATCCTATATCTCATACCAGGCAATTTATTTCTAGGACTCCTGGTTCTGAAACAAGAAAAACCAATGACAAGAAAACAAAGAAGAAGAAGAAACGCAAGCCCCAACTTCCCAAGAACTACAACCCTGAAGTTCCCCCAGACCCTGAACGTTGGCTACCACGCTGGCAACGGAAGGGTTACCGGAAGCGAAGGGACAGACGTGCCAAGGATGTTATGAAGGGCACCCAGGGCGTATCCAGTGATGCAGCTGATAAATTGTATGTTTGCAGGCTCATTCAGTATATACTGTACCTTTTATACTGTACCTGTGCATGTCTATGTAGAGAGAGGGTTGAGGTTGGAAGTGGATGGTGAAGGGTGGAGTATCCGAAATCCAATGTATGCAGATGGTTTTGTCTTGCTTGCAAAAGGAGCTTTGCAGATTGGTGCAGTTTTGTGAGTGTCAGGCTCTGAAAGTAAAGGTGATAAGAACAAAGTGATGGTTTTGGAGAGTGCAGGTGACTCTCAGTGTAATTTACTGATGAATGGAGAGAGACTTTAATTAGTGAGGAAGTTTATGGATCATATCTAGGGGCAGTAATAGAAGGTGGAGGTAAAAGTGCAAAAGAAGTGAAAAGCAGAGTTGAAGAGGGAAGGAGAACTATGAAAACCTTGATATGAAACATGAGGTCTGAGTGTGGTGGCGTATCAGATAGAACCAGGATTCCAGGGGCTTGCATGATGAGTGAATGGGAGCGGGGCCCATTGAACTTGGCAGACTTGGGCTGTCTGGACGTTGCAACTCCTCACCCTGCCCTAGGGTAGGAAAGGAGGTCCGGATGATGATGATGATGATGATGATGATGATGATAATACTTATTCATTCCCAATCGTTATCAGATCCATCTGTTTCACACAACACAGTAGTCGGTTCCAAATCCTCATCTTCCATGTGTTGTCATGTTGAATCCATTTCTAATACTGAGTTGATACTCTGAGGAGCTTGATCACAATCAGACCAATTTATATGATATTCATTGTCTTTCAATACCTGGCCATGGCCATCAGGTGGTGTAGTATAAGGATTTGTAAGGTGTGCATGCTTCCAAACATATGCAGCATAGTTACAATATAAAGCTTTGTTGTTTAAAACAGACTGACAGGGAGCTAGTGTTCATGGGTTCATTCCATTGATTCTTTTGAGGGGTTTATCTTATTTCTTGGGTGCTTACTGCTGTTGAGAAGTAGCATATCTGAGATCATTCATACTATCCATGTGAGGTTTTCCATACGGTGCACAAACAAATTTCACCACGTCAAGCTTTTACTGTATTGAAATTTAGTCCGGTAGCTCCTCAGGTCCGATAAAAGCGAATTCTGTTCTATATCGAGGTTTTACTGTACTTCTCCACCCCATCCCTCCATCTCATTCTCGGCTGCCCCCTCCCTCTTCTCCCCCTCTACCTCACTCACATACACTCTCCTCATCAGTCTCTCACTCCATCCTTTCCACATGGCCAAACCACCTCAGTGTGTTTCTCCAAACACTTTCTATCACATCCTCATCCAAAATACAATGCTCCTTCTCATCTTCATTTCTCAGTCTGTCTCTCCATGTGACTTTGCATGCTCCTCTCAAATAAATCATTTCCACTGCTCTCACGCTTGACTTTTGCCCTCCAGCAAAGTCCAAGCTTCACTTCCTTACGTTAGAGTTGGTATCACCATACTGTCATGTAGTAACTTTTTCACTTCCATGCTCACTTCCTGTTTCTTATCACTGCTTTCAATGAACTAGCAACCTTTCTTCCTTTTTGTACCCTTTCAAGCACTTCACCCTCTAAACTTCCATCCTTACTCCTCACACTACCCAAGTACAGTGGGGCCCCTTGGATAGCAACCTTATTAGTCCGCCAAAATGGCCGCTATCCATCAAATCGCTGTCTGAGGGGCAGACTTCTAACCTATCTATCTATCTATTGCCAGACACCTCAATCCCGTTTGGGGTGGCCACAAACAAATCGCCCCCACGTCTCCCTGTCCCCTGCCGTTTCATTGCCCCGCTCCCAGCTCACTGATGTACAAGTGCCCCTCATTTTCCTACCTATCCTCCCATAGGAGGATGTGGTTTGTCAAAGGGCATTTTCAGCCTGCGGTCCACTAGGCTGATGTGTAGATGACCCTGAGGCCACAAAAACAGCAGTAACAGTGATGATGACAGTGATTATTTGACTTCCCCTTGTAATAAGTTTGCTCTCAACCCTCCTTAACCCAATACTTAGGTGGAAAAAAGGTCTAGATCAGGGGTTCCCAACCTTTATTTACCCATTACCCCATTTTCCACACCTCTCTTCACTCATTACCCCTCATTGCTTATGTTTCCACAATTGCATTTTAGCTGCTTAACATTTTGATGCCTAGATTTTAGTTTGAATGTAGGACTTAATTAAAGGTTAGGCTGAAACCAAGAGGGTTATTGCAAGGAGTAATTTATTTTTATTATTAACACTGATACCAAATAAACATTACTTTAAACATTCATCTCTGAATTTTAGTATAGGTCCGAAGTCTATCATAACTGGTATGATTTTTAGATTTTTTTTTTTTTTTTTTTGTTACCTCCCCCATTACCCTTCACAAAAGACCAAATTACCCCACTGGGAGTAATTTACCCCAGGTTGGGAACCCCTGGTCTAGATGGTGATGATGTTTAATAATCTGTTCTTCCTTTCACAGTGACATCACAAAGACTGCTGGTACATACAAACCAGCCACCCAACTGGTATCCACGCCTCCAGAAACACACCATCCACGCCGCAACGTTCAGAAGAAGAAGGGAGGTGGTAAAAAGAAGAAAGGTGGATGGTAGAAGGATAAGTAAGGAGAGAAGAAAGAGTAAGGATGAAGAGTAAGGGAGGTGGCAGAAAGAAGAAGAGTGGATGGTAGGAGAAAGAGTAAAAAGAGAAGAAAAGGGAAGAAGATAAGGATGAGTAAGAGGGACAAGTGGCAAAAAGAATGAATGGTAGAAAAAGAGAGAGGGGGTGAATAAGGGTATGAAGAAAAGAGAGGAAGAGAATTGGGAAGGGAAGTGGTAAAATGAAGTGTGAATAAATGAAAAGGAAAGGAGGAAGAAGAGTGAAGCAGCCAGAATATGGGTGGCAGTAGGAAAGGCGAAAGAGAGGGCAGAAGAGTGCAGAAAAAGAACAGGGTGGCACCAAATTGGGCTGTGTGTTTAAGGAGTGGTTCTTAGGATCCTGCTTCTCCCCATCTGTTGGTAAGAAAAGAGGTTGGATGATGATGATGAGAATACGGAAAATTAAACCCATCAGTCCAGTGACCTGCACAGTAACTCTCCTAATTGTGAACTTTCAGAGATAAAGTTTATAAGTGCTTATTGAGTTACTTTTCAGTGATATCAGCAAAATACTGAGGAATATCAGTGCCATTACATGAAGATATCTCTCTTTAGCATCAAGAATAAATGAGTAGAAGGCTTCCTCAGATCCAAGGGGCTTAACGTGAAAGGCAAGAGGGAGAGGAAATGTTTAATAATGATAAACACTAAGGTAATTAAGTAAATGGAACAGCTGGCACATTGCAGTAGAGAATTTTGTAAACAAAAGCAAGTGAAGAATACAAACAGTCTTTGTTGTAGGTATGTGTTGCATTTTAATTTTTTTCTTCACACGCGTGCCATCTTAAGTAGGAAAAATTGAGAACAGCTCAGCTTCAAAATGCTGTTTTTGATTTACAGAGGACTTAAGAGTGGAACAGAATTAAAAGAAAAAAAAAAATGCTACATATAATGAAGACTTTGTATTATCGAAGGAGAGGGTCATGTTCAGGAGGGAGAGGGAAGAAGAGAAAGTAAGGGGGGGAGAGAGAAAGAAAGAAGAGGGGAGACGAGAGAGAGAGAGAGAGAGAGCAAAGAAAAGAGAGAAAGAGAGATACTCTGCTGCTGAAATCTAGACAGAAGAGAGAAACAAAAGATGCAGGAGCAGGGAAATGAGAGCCACACATGAGTCAAGAGGAGGCTAAACAAATACTGAATGTTGAGGATTTGGATGTGGAGAGGATACGGAAAAATTATTGAGTATCATTTTGACATTAACGACAAAGGTAAAGGAGGATCGTTATATTCATAGCATGGTTGGTGTGATTGTTGTTATTGTAATATTATTGTTATTATAAAACTTTAAATATCTGGGAATGATTGTATCATCTAATGGATCATTAAACAATGAAATTGAGGAGAGGATTAGTCAGGCTTGGCGAGCTGTTGGAATGTTGAAATCTGTTTGGAGTAATAATATGCTTTCGATACACACTAAAGTGAAGATTTACAAGTCCATGGTTAGGCCAATTTTAATTTACGGGCATGAGTCATGGTACAGTACAATTGCAACAGATCAGAAAGTATTAGGATTTGAGAATAAAATACTGAGAAGGATTCTTGGGGTAAAGTGGCAAGACAGAGTTACAAATGCAAGAATAAGGGATATTACGAGAGTGGAACCAGTTAATGAATATGTGGGACTGTCTCGCTGGAAGTGCCTGGGGCACATATACAGAAAAGAAGGTAGTTAATGTAAATTAAGATGGAGGGAAGGCATTTTGTATTTTGTTTGTGATGTTATAGTGTCTCTCAAGATCCTAGGATCCTCTCTCGGCTGAACCAAATTGTCTGGCGTCAGCTGGAACATGATGCTAGAGTTATGTCGGTCGTGAGGGGATTAATGGTGACGGTATTGAGACTGTCAGGCTCCTATGACTCGCTCAGTCGAATAAAATCGTCTGAGTCAGCTGAAATGGGGTACTAGAGTTGTCCCAAGCACCAGAGGGTTAAGATTCTTAACCCTCTGGTGCTTGGGACAACTCTAGTATTCCATTCCAGCTGACAGACGATTTTGTTCGGCTGAATGAGTCATAGGAGCCTGACAGTTACTACACTGTCACCATTAACCCCCGCATGACCGGCATAACTCTGGTATATCATGTTCCAGCTGACGCCAGACAATTTGATTCAGCCGAGTGGGTCTGGGGCCTGGGGGGCACTAGATGAAAATATCCAAAAAATATTAAAGGGGGGGGCTATATCAATTTTGTCACAGGAGGTATACCAAAATTGGACTTTTTAATAAAACCCCCTCCTCTCTCACTCCCTGTGTTTTGTATATGTCCCTCTCTGTCTGCCTGTGGTGTGTCTGTCCCACCCTGTGTGTGTGTGTGGTGTGTCTACTGTGAGGGTGGCTGTGGGGGGGGGCTATATCAATTTTGTCACAGGAGGTATACCAAAATTGGACTTTTTAATAAAACCCCCTCCTCTCTCACTCCCTGTGTTTTGTATATGTCCCTCTCTGTCTGCCTGTGGTGTGTCTGTCCCACCCTGTGTGTGTGTGTGGTGTGTCTACTGTGAGGGTGGCTGTGGCTATGTACGTGTCTTGTGTGTGTGTATGTATGTAGCAGTGTGTGTGTCTTGGTGTGTGTATGTATGTAGTAGCGTGTGTGTGAGTGTCTTGGTGTAGTAAGGGGCCTTGTGCTTTTAAGGAAAGCCTGCTACGCAAACTTTCCTCAGCCACATTTTAAAGAAACCTCTATCACACCGGGATTTGAACCCGGGTCCTCCTGATCAACAGGCCAGCACCATGCTGACCATGCTACCGCGCCCCCATAGGGATTCCGGCTAAAACTTCTACTGTATTTTATTTCTTTACATGTTACAAAAAATGGGAAATTGAACTATCATGCACAGACTAAACTAAATTGTCATGTACCATTAATATTAATGTCGCTTTAGGAGGAGATATTTCGAAATTTCCTGAGCTACTTGGAATACCTAAGCCTGCAGTTTAATGCTAATCATGAACAAGTGCTATGGAAAGAATATAGAGCAGCTGCTACTTATATAAAGGGAGAAAGTAAAAACTGGAACTTTCTGCTATCCAACGGCAGGACTTAAACGATTAACCATATATTACATGAACTTAACACACTGAGTGACACAGAAACTAAACATATGATACAAATTCTTTAATGAAACGTATAATGTGAGTACAAATGACAAAATATACACTGCACAGGAAGACAGTACAGTACTCAGTGGTCATACTCTGAGAATGAAAGCCTATCTGTTGTACCGATTTATAAACGGAAGAGATGAATCGCTAAATTTGATCTACAGTAAAAAATATTAATAATAATAATAATGAATACATAAAACAATAAAGACAAACCATATAGACTACATGTCCACCCTAAACTGACAAAAACCTGGCATCTCTCCACCTTGAATGCTGAGCTGTTTCTAGAGATAAAGACTAGATTATCATGCAAATCACAATGAAGATCTATGGGGAGGATGCAAAACCATAATACTGTCTTATTCTGCCACTCAGATACAGGAACTAAGCAGCAGAAGGACTAAAATTTGTCAAGGTGAGCCAACTACAATGACAGATGAAGTCTGAGATTATATAATGTGTAATCATGAACTGATTGCATCATTCAGTAAAGATTACAAAAGGAAAAGCTATCAAATCTGAAAGTGTAAGTACTATACAAGATATGATTAACCTTGTACATCCATATTCTGAGATATGCTTCCTATATCATAGCCTACACACAAATTCATCCCCCTCCACAGTAATGGTATATTCCTGCTGTCTCCTGACTTCCAATCAACTTATGAAACCTCTCTCCTAATTACAGTATAGTAATATGTTAATGAAGGCTGTTGATGTGGATGTGATAGGAAGCGTTATGAGGAACACACTGAGGTGGTTTGGCCATGTGGAGAGGATGGAGGGTGAAAGACTGACGAAGAGAGTGTATGTGAGTGAGGTGGAGGGGGAAAGAGGGAGGGGGAAAGAGGGAGGGGGAGGCCGAGGATGAGATGGAGAGATGGGGTGGAGAGGTATATGAGAGAGGGGTGTGTGAGTTGGGAGCAGGGAAGTGAAATGGCGAGGGACAGGGCGACTTGGAGGCGATTTGTTTGTGGCCACCCCA
Organism: Coenobita brevimanus; assembly: GCF_032717465.1. NCBI lineage: Eukaryota > Metazoa > Arthropoda > Malacostraca > Decapoda > Coenobitidae > Coenobita > Coenobita brevimanus. The sequence goes on from NC_136966.1 coordinate 58,704,565, forward strand.
AACGGGATTGAGGCGTCTGGCAATAGATAGATAGAAGGCTGCTAGTAATTACCTTCAGTATGATAATTCTTATTTAATGGTAGCAGCAATGGTTAATGAAGGATGTAAGGTATGCAGTCCTTCCAGTTCAATATACTATATCTCCAATTAGGCTTTATCCAGTGTCTCTCCTACACATGTTAAAGAATGTCATATGGGACTCTAAGTTTGAAAAGTCTCTCCTATGCTGATTAACATAGTTTAAAGGTAACAAGAATGGCTTAATGAAGCCTGTCCCTAACCCCTTCAGTCCAAAAGCTCTCCTATCAACCTTTAATTACTTTCCTATTGAACAGGTTCCTGAAGGTTGTAATGTGACCCTTCCAGTTTGAAAAGTCTTACCCAAGCTGAATAACAGTCTTAAATTTGCAAGAATAAAGGCTAATCATTGGAGCAGTTTGTGCCCTGTAATCCAAAAGATGTAGTTATATTCTCATTTTACTATCTATTTCTACCACCAGACCATCATATCTAACTTGAGACAGACATATAGTACTGTATTAAAGGGATTAATGGAGGAAGAACAGGACTGAAGAGTATTGTATCGGTGCTGTAATAAGAAGGGGTAGATTGAATGATGGGGCATGTTGAAAGGATGGAGCTTGGCAACTGGACACAGAAAATGGCTTGCAAGAAGGTCATAGAGTGTGACATCAGGGATAGGAGGCTGATCACAGAGGTTGCCAGAGGACTAATCCCAACCAGCTAGGACCAATGGACCACATAGCTCTGAAGGGCAAGGAGAGACCTCGTATACACTACCCTGGTGGGGGCTCGAACTGTCAACTTTATGGTTGTGAAGAGCAAGCGCTACTAATGAGCTACTGCAATCGAGCAGCATGGAAAGTCGCCATTAGGTGACCAAAGCCAATGCATGCAAGCATGTTGGAACCTTCATAAATGATACGATATAACCCCTCCAGTTCAAAGTGTCTCCCATGCTGAGTATCATCTGAAGGAAGCATGAATAAAATCAGTTCATCTTTCAAGTGTGTGGTTAAAACTGAAATCCATCCACCCATCCATCATCCAATCCTACGTTGCCCCATGAGGTGCGTAGGAGCCCGGGGCTAGGCAGTTGGTCCTGACATTTAAGATGAAAGTGACCAACCTCACTCATCCTTGAGTGGCATTACGTGAGCAATAAACCCCAATCATCCCTTGGATATGAACCTTCACCGGCTCAATCCGACTGGAGCACAATAATTACCCACTAAACCACCAGGCACCAAAATTTGGTTATATGGTTACCACCCAGCGTAGTAAATGGTTTCCTGGTGTACAGGAAACCATTTGGCTTGTCACTCAGTGCAAAGTCACCCACAGGCAGAAGGAAGAGGAAAGAATGAAGGAATGCAAGACAGAATTGGGAGTGTAAAGTCACCCGTAGGCAGAAAGACGAGGAAAGAAGGAAGGGGAAAAAACTGAAATAAAATACTTAATCCATTGGTCTTTGTATCTGGTATTGTGTTTTAATCCTGTTAACCTACTATGCCTGCCCATGTACAGGATCACATTCGACCTTAAAACCTAGACAGATGGTGTGAATATCGGGGGATTTAAGTAGCACTGCTTACTCGAGTTTAAAGGGACATCTTGGTCACCTGGAGATACACACCGCCGTATATCATCCTTATAGCTAATAATTACAACTTACATCAGCCGACTACACCTCTCGATAATGACAGCAAACACTGATAAACACATGGGCATAAGAATTACCATAATAAGAAGTAGACTAACACCGTAAAGAATAAAATCTTCACTCATCTCCAGCATCTCTCAACGTTGCTCCCATAATGCACCAGTGACGTCACACTTCAAATTAAACATTTACTTATTAAATTTTAAGAAGAAAATTTCGTGAATATATTATCAGTCTTTTAAACATTAATTTTCGTGCTAACTGAATAGAGAGGTAAGTAAAGTGTTTCTTGTTAAATTAAAGATAACTCCATGAATCAGTGGCATCATCATCTCTCTCTCTGAAATTCCATACAGAGCACCAGAGTAGGATCACTATTTACTGTCCTGCCGATATATCTCTACAGTTTTACAAGGGGATTTAAAAATAAACGGCCTGGTGGTGGTGGCAGGGGATAAAATTTTGCGATACCAGTCTCTAATCTGCTGCCATTCCCTACAGAACCTGAGCATAACAGACGAGAAATTAGCCCAGGTTGATGCAGCAATTCTTAACTCAAAATTGCCCCAAGAACAACTTTCTGAAGTTTGTCAAACATTTCATGCAACACCCTGTATGGGAAATTTGGATAAAATATTGGTGATATAATTCCCTAACTGTGTGCCATTCCCAACAGAATCTGAGCAGTCTAATGAGTCCACGCTTTGAAGGTTGGGTTGAAACAGGGATGTGTCATGTCTCCATGGTTGTTCAATCTGTACATGGATGGGGTAATAAAAGAGGTACAACGTAGGGTAGTGGATGTTGGAGTGGCCCTGGTGAGAGAGGGTAGTGTTTGGAAACTCCCTGTACTGTTGTTTGCAAATGATTCTGTGTTGCTGAGTGAAGACGAAAGAGAGCTGCAAGGCTTGGTGGATGAGTTTGGGAGAGTGTGTAAGAAACGGAATCTAAAGGTGAATGTAGGGAAGGGTAAAGTGATGGTCTTTGAGAGAGGTGAAGTCAGTGAATGTAGAGCGAGGTTGGATGGTGAGGAATTGGAAAATGTGAGTACGTTTAAGTACTTGGGTAGTGTGATGAGTAAGGATGGAGGTTTGGAGGGTGAAGTGCTTGAAAGGGTACAGCAGGGAAGAAAGGTTGCTGGTTCTTTGAAAGCAGTGATAAGAAACAGGGAAGTGAGCATGGAAGTGAAAAAGTTACTACATGACAGTATTGTGATACCAACTCTAACGTATGCAAGTGAAGCTTGGACGTTGTTGGAAGAACACAAGCCAAGAGTGACAGCAGTGGAAATGAGTTATTTAAGAGGAGCCTGTGGAGTCACATGGAGAGACAGGCTGACGAATGAGGATATAAAGGAGCGTTGTGGTGTGGATGTGGATGTGATAGGAAGCGTTAGGAGAACACACTGAGGTGGTTTGGCCATGTGGAGAGGATGGAGGGTGAAAGACTGACGAAGAGAATGTATGTGAGTGAGGTGGAGGGGGGAAGAGGGAGGGGGAGGCCGAGGATGAGATGGAGGGATGGGGTGGAGAGGTATATAAGAGAGGGGGGGGTGAGTTGGGAGCAGGGCAGTGAAATGGCGGGGGACAGGGCGACTTGGAGGCGATTTGTTTGTGGCCACCCCAAACGGGATTGAGGCGTCTGGCAATAGACAGAGATATATAGAAGATTAAATAACTAAAGCTAACACTGATTTGAACTAATACACATCTGGTCCACAGGTCGTGCTGGAGTCTGCTGCCTTGTTGCTGCTTCCTTGCCACACTGGTCATACCCTGCTGAAGTTTGGTCTGCCCTGCCGTGAGAAGCCTGACGGTGGTGTGGTGTCTTCCCCTACTCTGAGATGCCTGGTGGTGTGGTGGTGTGGTGGTGGTGGCGGCGGCGGCGGCGGCAGGGTGTAGTGTCTTCCCCAGCCGTGAGAATACTTGCTGCTGCTGCTGGTGATCTGCCCTGACCTGCCGAGAGAAGCCTGGTGGTGATGGTGTGATCTGCCTTGCAAGTCCAGGATGTTCTGTGGACAAATGCTACTTTTGAATGCATATTTTATATTGCTGTCTCTCTTAATGTATTTTGTACTGAAGTATTAATAATGAAAACTTAAATTTTCTGTCTTGTTTCATTACCTTTTTAACTGTGGCTTTGACTTAATATAGGTGATAAGTATATGGCGCTCTGCAGTCTTGTGTGTTGCGGGGACGGCTTTTGTGATGAGCTAAGACATTCTGATTGCTTCACCAAATTACTACTCAGCCGTGTGATCAGTGGACATAAAAGATTATACAATACAATGATATACAACTAAGCATAAAAAATCTATCTATCTATCTATAGCCCGACGCCCTAATCCCGCAAAGGGTGGCCGCAGACAAAACGCCTCCAAGTCACTCTGTCACCCACCATTTGACTCCCCTCCCTCCAACTCACCCCCCCTTCCCTCATATACCTCTCAACTCCATCCCTCCACCTCATCCTCGGGAATTCTCAACCATGCAATCAATGGACCTAAATCAAAGCCTATATTATAAAGCTAAGCCTGAAGAGGGTTGTGGGAAGTAGATAATGATGCAGGGTAGACACTGGTAATATTCACTGAGCCGTGCCCAAAACACACAAGAACTGGGTGGCGTAACATATGGACCAACTTGTATAATGAGAGGCCGTAAGTGTGTGCTGACTCACAAACTTGCCGTCAATGCCCCGTCATAACTATTATTGTGTCTTGTAGGAAGCACAAAGAAAACAGGCCACAGAATACCTCCTTGTCTCTTGTTCCTCCTACACAAACATGCACGCCTTTCACTTTAACTTGGCACAGAGTTTCATTTAAAGCATACAGAAATGTCACGCAGATCAGTAGCAGAAACAGCCAATACTACAATTCTACATCCTTTCCACAGCACTCATTCGTGACTAGCATCATATTCTAGTGATAACTATCGCTACTACTCGGCAAACCGTATGGAAACTATAAGATATCTGTCTATCCATCTATCTATAGCCAGATGACTTAATCCCGTAAGAGGTGGCCACAAGCAAGTCGCCTCTATGCCACCCTGTCCCCTGTCATTCTGCATCACTCCCCCTAATTCACACACACCCTCTCTCATATACATCCCAACTCCATCCTCCACTTACGTATAAGTAATACATTAAAACAACCGTGAATTACTGCCGCACAAGCTGAGCCCTAATCTTACCCAACACAAACACGAAGAAGCTTTAAAGAACAGAAAACAATACCTTGATAGCAGAAGACACTAAGACCACAAGTACTGACAGCCTACACCAAGAAACATAACTAATTTCAGTCAGAGACCAAGTGAATATGAGAGGCACACAGTTCATCACTTCAGCTCAAGATCCGTCCCACCTTTGTAACCTTATGTTGCATCATCCTCTCCACAAAGAAACAAAATCGAACAACCGCCCAACACTACACAGATTATCTTAGCAACATATCCCCTCCTCCACCCGACTCTACACTTCCCAGACACACTCACAAACTCACAAACACCCCAGCCAGCCAAAACTTTCTGCCAAACACATATATAAACACACAGACACCCCAGCCAGCCAAAACTTTCTATACCAAACACATACATAAACACACAGACACCCCAGCCAGCCAAAACTTTTTATACCAAACACATACATAAACACACATACACCCCAGCCAGCCAAAACTTTTTATACCAAACACATGCATAAACACACAGACACCCCAGCCAGCCAAAATTTTCTCTACCAAACCCATACATAAACACACAGACACCCCGGCCAGCCAAAACTTTCTATACCGAACACATACATAAACACACAGACACCCCAGCCAGCCAAAACTTTCTATACCAAACACATACATAAACACATAGACACCCCAGCTAGCCAGAACTTTCTATACCAAACACATACATAAAGAGACACCCCAGCCAGCCAAAACTTTCTATACCAAACACATACATAAACACACAGACACCCCAGCCAGCCAAAACTTTCTATACCAAACACATACATAAACGCATAGACACCCCAGCTAGCCAAAACTTTCTCTACCAAACACATACATAAACACACAGACACCCCAGCCAGCCAAAATTTTCTGCCAAACAGCATCCTTCATGTGCCACCACCAGACATGCACCCTTCAGACACTACCGAACCCAGAGACACGAGTACACCAACCTTCCCTGCTACAATACTAACACAAAATATAACACACATACAATCCCCTGTGCTCATACTGCAAAGTGGCACCCCCACACCACAGCACACCCACTCACTTCCTGCACCACACCACCACAACACAGACAGTCCTTCAACATAGCACTGGGTTCACATCCAGAGGAGCCTAAGATGTAACAAGAAGAACAACAACAACTCAGGCCAAGTTAAAGTGAAACGAGTATAGTTACGAAAGGAAAATTACTGCAAGTTATTTTGTAAGCGCTTCGGGTACACAGAGTTACAAGGCCGCAGGGAACGGACTGCATACCGAGGGTTATAATACTGTGGCGGCTTAGGGGGCTTTATACACCCTTTTCTTCAGTGATATATTATTCAAGCGAGCGAGCGTAGAGAGCAAGCGAGCGAGCACACTATATGACATGGTATGATAGGGTGGCAGAGAACAGCGCCAAGACTGTGTTGTCTAGGAAACTATTATAGCAACAACGGATCTATGGACAGCATTAGAAACCTAGTAAAAAAAAAATAATAGGATTTACTTGAGGGACTTTTCTCAAAATCTGCCTCGCCAGTTCTGATAAAAGGAAAATAAAAGTACCAAACTGAGCACCAGAACCGAGTTATTCTAGAAGTTAAAAGCTACTGCAGATCTGTTCAGACAGCTGGAAAGCTTATGAAGAAGCAATTGGTACTACTTAAGTTAAATAGACTTAGCTCTTAACACCAAGCAAGATTGAACGGATGGATGGATGGAAGGATGTGGAATCGTGGATGCTTGGACCGACGGTAGAGTTCCTGCTGTTTCGTCCTTCCACCTGCCGACAAAAATCATCATCAATATCCTCCTCCTCCTCATCATCATCATCATAGCTGTCGTCGTCATTATCATCATCAGTATATACACCGTCATTCTCATTATCATTACCATTCTCATCATCATCATCATCATCAATATCATATTATCATCATCACCTACCTATCTATCTATTTATCTATGTCTGTTTATCTATAGCCAGACGCCTTAATCCCGTAAGGGGTGACCACAAGCAAATCGCCTCCATGATGTACTGTCCTCTACCATTTAGCTCAAGTATCGCACTCATATGTTTCTACTCTTTCCCTCCACCTCATCGTCGGTCTCCCCATCCCCCTCTATCCTTCCAGCTAACTCATGTGCACTCTTCTAGTCATTTTCTTATTCGCCATCCTCTCCACATGGCCAAACCACCTCGAAGTGTTTCTCTTAACGCTTTCAGTCTCATCCACATCAGCACCACAACGCTCCTTCATCTGCCCATTTGTCTGTCTGTCTCTCTATGAAATTCCACATGCTCCTTTCAAGTAGCTCATTTCCACCGCTCTCACTCTTGACTTGTGTCCTTCCAGCAAGATCCAAGCTTCACTTCCATACTTTAAAGTGGGAATCACAGCATGCAGTGCCCTTTTTTTTCATACTTTCATCCTCAGTTCCCTCTTCCTAATCACTGCTTTTTAGAGAACAAGCAACCCTCCTTCCCTGACGTATCATTTCAGTCACTTCATCCTCTAATCTTCCATCCTTATTCATCACATTACATAAATACTTAAGTGCACTCATATTCTTCCATTTCCTGACTATGCAGCCTCACTGTGCATTCTGTAACCTCATACGTTGAGATGTTAAAGCATCACCACCATCAGCATCAACATCATTATTACCATCAATATCATCACCATCAGCCTGTGACACACCACTGCATGATAAGGACCCTCTCACCTTTCTCCACGCTGATCCAATGATTGTTAGCCTGTTCCGTCCTTGCTCGGTAGATCTGCATCATATCATCTCTCTATCTTGTTCTCTGTGCACCTCTTCTTCTCACTCCATCTCTGGCTTGCCATTCAGTTACGCTCGCTCTCCTTATGTTATCTCTTCTGTGAAAGACGTGACCTGAGGTGTGTGTGTGGAGTTACCTGGAAACAAGCTCAGAATTACTAGATGAGGGAGCTTCAGGACCCTTTGGTTAATCCCCTTGGTGTGGTGTGGTGTGGAAGGGTGGTTGGTGTGGTAAAGTTTGGGGTGGTGTGGTGTGGGGTGGTGTGGTTTGGGGTTGTGTGGTTTGGGGTTGTGTGGTGTGGGGTTGTGTGGTGTGGGGTTGTGTGGTGTGGGGTTGTGTGGTGTGGGGTTGTGTGGTGTGGGGTTGTGTGGTGTGGGGTTGTGTGGTGTGGGGTTTTGTGGTGTGGGGTTTTGTGGTGTGGGGTTTTGTGGTGTGGGGTTTTGTGGTGTGGTATACTATGGTATGGTATGGCGTGTTGTGGTGCTGTGCGGCTTCACTGTCCCTAAAATCTAGAGGAATGTAGAACCTCGTTCGAAAATCATTAGTGAGAAGCAGATGGACATGGCCGCTCTTTGATGTGCCCTGATAAAACGTAAACAAAACGTGTGTTGCATCCTCACAACTAAACCAATATAAATAAGGATAATTATTCCATTTAAATCATTCACGGTCCAGAGAAAGACCAAAACTGAGCTACTATTTCGGACACACATCCATCCCTTTCCTTGCGATAAATAAAGAGACAGTGAACAATGATTTTTGAAACCCACTGAGTGACCTTAGGAATCCAGTATGTTTTTTCAGAATATAGTGTAAATGTTTAGTATTTGTATGGCCAAGAAGAGCAATATCCCTGACCTCATTTGCACTCTTATGATATAAATAGTTCGAGTGTGAGGGAAATGCTGTACACACGCACGCACGCAAATACACACAAGCATGCGCGGACACACACACACACACACACACACACACACACACACACACACACACACACACACATTCTCTCTCTCTCTCTCTCTCTCTCTCTCTCTCTCTCTCCTACACACAGTCACCAACTACATTAGAAGAGAAACGAAAAACAAGAGGTGACTCAGCCATAGACATGAGGATCGTCGCCGTCACCATCATCATCGTCATCACCATCATCATCGTTGTCGTAGTCGTCATCATCATCATCATCGTCATCATCATCATCATCATCGCCAGGAGCAACAGTGTCAAGCACAGCAATCATCACAACCCTGTTAAAGAGTTACTACATAAGTTCCATCACCGTCATCATCATCATCAATATTATCCCAACTGCTTCATCATCATTACAATCACCATAATCTCGGTCCAGTTAGTTGGTTCAGGAGTTTCAACATCACTATCATCAGCAGCATCACTATCATCATTATCAATATCATCTCCGACAACCCTATTATCATCATCATCAGCCTGTGACACACCGCTGCAGGATAAGGACCCATGTTCAATCTAACTTGGCGTAAAATTGCAATCTCTTTCTTAAATTTTGTGTTGTGACAAGGGGTTAACACTAGATTGATGCTAGTCACAAAGAAGGGACGTGGAAATGATGCAGAGCTGTATATTTGTCCAAATTTACCACTGCACTACGGGAAATCAGCTGCAAAAAAACGACGATCTCGGCCTGGGCAAATGAAGGAACAACACCATAATATACTTTGTGTGTGTGTGTGTGTGTGTGTGTGTGTGTGTGTGTGTGTGTGTGTGTGTGTGTGTGTGTGTGTGTGTGTCTGTGTCTGTGTGTGTGTGCGTGCGTGAGTTCGTGCATGCGTGCGTGTGTGTGCGAGTGTGCGAGTGTGCGAGTGTGCGTGCGTGTGTGCGTGTGTGCGTGTGTGCGTGTGCGTGTGCGTGTGCGTGTGTGCGTGTGCGTGTGCGTGTGCGTGTGCGTGTGCGTGTGCGTGTGCGTGTGTGTGTGTGTGTGTGTGTGTGTGTGTGTGTGTGTGTGTGTGTGTGTGTGTGTGTGTGTGTGTGTGTGTGTGTGTGTGTGTGTGTGTGTGTGTGTGTGTGTGTGTGTGTGTGTGTGTGTGTGTGTGTGTGTGTGTGCTTCAGGACAAGATAATTTACATACAATAATTTTTTCCATCACATTGTCCCTCTCATATCTGAATCGCACTTATCAGTATACATTCAGGTCCCAAACTGTACTGTTGGGTTGGGTGGACATGGACAAGGAGGCAGGCAAGCCTAGTCCACCAGTCTGATCGGAACGAGAATCTACAGGATGACACTCACACTGCTATTTCACTGGTCTGAGACACCAAGATTGAGGCGGTACAAGGCCTCCATCTCCCTCACACCAACAGCCCCCATGTCTCATCAGAATTACGTCTAGTAGCCTCATAGGTAATATTTCTTTGGGCCATGATACTTCCTGGCTGTCAGTGCGATATCCTTGTGTCCTAATGTAGTCACCTTAATGGCTAAGAACAGCAAATATCCAACATTTACCTCAGCGGAATGATGCACAGCAACACACACACACCCTCGTCCTTCCACTGTCATACGGCCACTAGCAAAAGTAGCCAAGTAGCGACGCCTACCAAGACGAGAGACTTGTCCAGCTACTTTTACAACCACTAGATGGTACCCGGGCCCTCTCATGGTAGGGGCAACTCTAGTATTTTATTCCAGGTACTGCTGGGCGATAGCATTCAGCTGAGAGTGAGTCATAAGAGTGTTAATACTGTCTCTGTTAACTCTCATGATCATACAGGTCTCTTTACCAGCCCTACCCAAAAATAAATTCTGTGTGTGTGTGTGTGTGTTTGTGTGTGTGTGTGTGTGTGTGTGTGTCGATAGCGGAGATACCTAATGTAAATGACATGTCATACCCAGTGATTCACGATGATGTAAACAGGGCTAACGATAACGCTGAATTGTTGTGTACTATATGTATTGATAACAGATTGGTTGTCATTAATAACCTCATGTATGCTGACAAACATTTTCCTGGTGATAAAACATATCGGAGACGCGGCACCTGGGTTTCGGAGGTGGATACATGTGTGGCGTCACCGTCTCTGATAGACTATATGAGTGATTTTTCTGTGTTAAGGCGGGGTGACCTCCCTTCCGATCATGCCCCCATTACAGTAACAGTTACGTGTTCAGGCGTAGATTTGGACAGTCTCATGACGAGGGCGGGGTCGCTAGGGGATCACGCAGCCCTTCATGGAAATGCTGGCAAGACTTGTTTAATGAGAAAGTCACTCAGATTTAACAGAAATAAAAAAGAAGCATTTGTGAATAATATTATGCAAAGAGTACCTAATGAAGATTATGTAAATGTTGAAGCTTTTGAGAAGCGCATCACTGACGCTTTATACTCGTGTGCGGAGGACAATGTAGGCAGGGTAGACAGAGCAGTAGAGATAGGTGGTAGCAATCTTGGTAGGTGGGAGAGGCTGCTGGATGACGCTGATGACGCAAGAGTGTGGAGAGCAATTGATTGGAAAGGAGACTTTAACATGGACAGACCTGATGAAATCTTGTGCCCCAGTGATGAGGATTTTAAATTCAATTTTGAGCCTGTGCTGAACAGAGAGGATGTGAACAATGAGTTTGTAGATGAGGTGACAACTGATGTCACTATCCCCGTACTGGATGAGCCCATCTCGCCCGCACAGGTGCACCAACAAGTAAAGAAAATAAAGCCTGATAAAGCGTGTGGGCCAGACGGGCTCCCCCCGGGTGTGTTGACTCTACTCCCAGCGCAGTGGATACTTGCTATTACAACGTTATTTAACAATGTGTTTTTCTCTGGTTTGTATCCTAGCTCATGGAAGAGGGCAAAAATGTTCACTATTTTTAAGAAGGGAAACAGAGGAGACCCTAATAATTATAGGGGAATCAGTGTCATAAATTGCATAGCTAAACTATATGACATGGTGTTATGTGAGCGGTTAGGAAGATGGTTTACTCCTTTCAGGGAACAGGCAGGAGCGCAAAAGAACCGCGGTTGTACGGAACATACAGTATAGTTACTTTGCGCCTCCTTATTGATACTGCAAAGAGAAAGAAACTAAAACTTTTTGTAACATTTATAGATTTTTCTAAGGCGTATGATTTAGTTCCGAGACGAAAGTTGTTTTCAGTTCTAAAGAGGTTAGGTTGTGGCGTGGTGATGTTAGCAGCAATAGCAGCGATGTACCGGGTAACGGAGAGTATTGTGGGCGCTGCCGTCATGACTGCTACAGTAGGTGTTAGGCAAGGATCTCCGACCTCATGCCTCTTATTTGTACTCTTTGTCAATGAACTGATAAAGGTAATGAAGGAGAAATGTCACCCAGAAGGATTTCTACAATGGTTACACATCCTGGTCATGATGGACGATACTGTGTTGCTTTCAACAAGCAGAGATAGCATGATACGGAAACTAGAGATAACATACCATTACTGTCAAGATTATGGGATGATGATAAACAGTAGTAAGACTAAATTTTCTGTGATAAATGGCGAGGATGGGGACGCGGAGCCGATCTACGTGGGGGACATGGTTATTGAGCAATGTTCTAGTTACGTGTACTTAGGCTCACCCTTCACGAGTGATGGCTCCGTGTCCTCAGCCGTTCAGCTGCATGCAAAAAACAAGCTATGTCATGTTTTGAAATATGTGTCTTTTGTAAATAAGAATAATGATGTCCCGTTTATTGTAAAAAGGAGAGTGTTTGATGCTGCCTTGATCTCATCCCTAATGTACGGTTGTGAGTCATGGGTTGGTGGTGACGTTAAACCCGTCATTAAACTTTACAACTGGGCATTGAAACAATTGTTGGGAGTGAGAAGGTCGACATCCAACCTTGTATGCTATGCTGAGGCGGGCTATCCGACACCTCAGGACTTTATTAAGTGGTCCCAACACAAGTTTTTTTCATAGAATGTGGTTAGAGAGATCTGTTATGCATGACGATCCGCTGTCACTTGCCATCAGAATTACCACTGACGCAAGGACGCACACAGGGAAAATTGTTAAGGAGTTCATTCAGAACGAAATGTCCAGCAAATCTTCCTTAATTGTTAATGTTCACAATATGATTACAGACTCAGTTGCATCTAGGTGTCGTGTTTACAGAGAAATTAATCCTGACTTTGTATTACATGACATATATAAAACAAAACACTTGGTCAGCGAGTCACATCGTATGTCATTCACAAGATTCCGTGTGTGTGGCCATAGCTTGGCGGTGGAGACTGGTAGGTGGAACAGGAGGGGGCGTGGTAGTCTTCCCATTGAGGAGAGATTATGTATCTGTGGTCTTATTCAAACAGAGAGACATGTGGTAGAGGTGTGCCCTTTAACAGAGGATATCAGAGAACAATATAATTTTAGGAGAATGGCGGATCTTTTCGGAGAAGCTTTTACTCTTGAAAAAACATGCAAAGTAATTCATGATATCTTAATGGTGTATCATTATCGTTTGTCAGCTGATTCATCATTTGTTTTGTTATTGTAATTGCTTAGATACCGGTAAGTCTTTTGGCTGTATTTTGATGAATTATTTTGTGGACTATGGCTGTTTAGTATTGTGAATTTGTTATAATCTTTTGTACAAATTATATGCATATATGTTTTTGTGATTATGTATATGAGAATATATTGTAAGCTGTGGTCAATAAACTATCTATCTATCTATCTGTGTGTGTGTGTGTGTGTGTGTGTGTGTGTGTCTGTCAGTTCACTACTCGTCAAAGAACCTCTGCATGAGAAGACATGCTTTTAAAGTTAGGGCACAAATGCAATGTGCTCTGTAGTCATCTACACTAATAATAATGTCACGCTTCGTCTCCCCTTTGTGTCTCCTTGCCTTGTATCTGTCTGCCTTCTGCCTGTCTGTCTCTCTGTCTTCCTGTCCTTCTATTGCAAACCGCAAACTTCTCAACTGTCCACAACGTCCTAGATTATCATTGTAACACGTAGTATATTATTTTTTCATTGTTAAGTGGCCCAAATTTTCGTCCTTTTGCAGCTTACTTCACATGGATCATTGGAAGAGACGGACAACGCTACGGCTTCCTTTCCATACCACTTTTTTGTGACTTACGTTTTCTAGCATTAATCTATTGCTGCAACTCAGCATTCAGGTTGGAGGGATGGAAAATTTGAGCCAAGTTAGAGTAAAACGAGTACAGAATTATAGTCGTGGCGCACGCCTCTGAGGTTGATATTATATGAGACGCATGTGATTCGTGTATAATATGTTCGTGTATAATAATATTCGTGTGTAATATATTCGTGCTTATTATATTGATTCGTGCATAATATGATACGAAATCGGTCGCCCTTTTGAATGGTAAGTTGCCAGGGTACGATAATGACAACCTCAGGGTCGTGAGCCGCGAGTATAGAAAAAGCCAAACAGCATACCTTTGGAGGGTGCAGCGGGAACAAGGCGAGATCACAGGCAGGAGGACAATGGCGAGAAAATCCAGCAAAATCTATCCACCAGCTTATGAAGTGACGCCAACAACTCTCGTGCCTCACAGTCGATTCAAACGCCAGTCCACTTTATCAATAAACACCTGTGATTCTAGAGTATTGTAACAGAAAATCAAATAATCGTGTAGTTGTGATGTGCTGATGCACTCTCTTCACGGAGTCTATCTCTGAGCTACTGTTTACTCGTATTACTTGTTCGTCACAATGCTTCGAAATTGATGAGCCTCTCGCTCGGACATGACGGCTGACTGAACCTTTATCTTTGTCTTGTACCCCTGACCTTTTACTGAATGCTATAAAAAAAAAAAAAAAAAACTTCATCCTAACCTAACTCAAAGTCTAATGACAGAGATGATCTGCTCGCTTGACTTCCCCGCGCACCTTTTGTGACGCAACAGATTAAGTCGGGGTGGGCTTCCTATTCAGAGAAAGCAGTAAAATGGATGGGTAACTGCGAACAATTAGTCACTGTCCGCTGACTCTTCCTGCTTGGATTCCAGCGACAACGTTCCCGAGTTCGTAAGGGTTTGTTTAGAATGGTAAACTCAAAATCTAAATAAAGAAATAAGATAATCTGCTGACTTTTCCTTATAATCTTGCTAACAGACAGGCTGGCAGGCAGGGAGGCAGAAAAGGCAGACAGGCAGGCGGTCAGGTAGACAGACTGATAGATAGATATATAAACCTGGCCAAACACATAGCTTCATCGGGCTTTCTCGGTTGACTGTAATAACATCCACTAGTAGCAGAAACAACGATTTTTTTTTTTCTGGTCGCTTTTCTGATTACATATTTTGTTTTCAGCCATACTCGTACCAGATCACGTCAGTTAACAATGATGTGCGTATCTGAGGATTAATAAAGCTTTAGTTTCACTCTGTATATGAGAAAAAAAGGCAGTGAAAACATCGATAGTACCCCCGAACAGTCCAATACCACAGCCTTCTCCCACTCTCCTCTGTCTACGTTTTTTCCTTTAACCATTCTTTTCCCCAAATGGAGAGTTGTGGCAGACTCCTGTATTCCATAAACTAGCATGTTATTCGTTCTACGTACAGAGTATTATGCGAAAATCTTGCATGTCACTGGCCACGAGATTTTAGGTAGTGAGATTTTGAAGTGATGTAGGGGCTGGGAACTCTCCATCTTGACTGCTTTTGGGCTGGGAGTTTACTGTTAATAGTAGTCGTAGTAGCAGGGTTAGTAGTAGTAGTAGTAGTTTGAGAGATCAGCATTCCAGCCTTCATTGACGAATTGTATGGAATCTTCAGGCTAGAAATGTCTGGTAGAGTTACGACATGTGAGCAGTGACTGGCTTGATCGGTTCCTTTTAATTCAAGAGACGACATTTTGAGCATTATCTCAGCTCTTGGTATCTCTGCACTTTTAAGCTTTCAAAGTTTTCCAACCAGATTTTCATATAGTAACTTATCTTAAGGGTACTACTGAGCCTCCATGACTAACACAGATAGTGGAGTACCAACATATCCAGTACTCCAATGCTAGGGAGGCCATGTGGGGTGCTTTTGGTCATGCCTGAGTTCGCTGGCTATTCTTTGATTTGTTCTTAATTTCTGGCGTCCTTAATTAACCCATTATGTACTCAGAGCATTTTCACAGAATGCTTATTTAATTATGCTTGTTATTTACGGCTAATATTTAAGCCTGTTAACATTTCAAAAGGGTAATTACACAAGATATCAGTTATTTATTTGATGACATGTTCAGCTTAGGAAAGAAACTAAGACATAATTGTACGTTTATTTGTATCAACATCTACACTTCGTTGCTTTGGAAAGATAATGTTAGGTCGTTTCGAAGACTGGTGAGTAGAGAGGGACTGGCGGGGATGTGTGGTGGTGTGGGGAGGGATATTGTGACACACTGCAGAAAAGAAATGCCACATAGCTCTCTGTTCGTTGCTCATGTTACTGGCCCCTCGTCACCCATGCGAAAGGAATAATATCTTAGTTAACCGTCACTGCCACTGATTTATCGTATTAAATAAAGTCGTCTTGAGATAGTATGAATAAAATAAAAAAGTATGATCCAGGATTCACTGGGGTAATCATATCACAACCAGGGTCTTCTATGCCATATTCTACTGCATGTGACTTTGGAGACATTGTGAGGTGTGGATATGTGGAAGTGCAGCTATGTGCAGGTGTGTGTGTTCTTACCTAATTGTATCTTTACAGGAATGAGTCAAGCTCGTACTGTCCCGTGTCTTAAACCATATTTATCATACATATCCTTAAATTTGTGAATTGTTTTGGCAAACACTATTTCATTCGGTAGTGCATTCCATTGATCAATTGCTCTGTTTGGGAAACTGAATTTCCTTACGTCTTTACCACCTCTCTTCTTATGCAGTTTTTTGCAGTGTCCTCTTGCTGATGCTTCTCCATATGTTAAGTAATCATTTATGTCTATTTTCTCCTTCCCTGATATGCACTTATATAGCATTATCATGTCACCTCTTTTCCTTCTCTCCTGTAGTGTTGGTAGATTCAGTTTATTTAGTCTTTCTTAGTAGCTTAGGTCCCTTAAGCTTGGTATCCATCTTGTAGTGGCCCTTTGAACTTTTTCAGTCTTGTCTATGTGCTTTTTGAGATGAGGACTCCAGACTACTGATGCATATTCCAGGGTTGGTCTAATGAATGATGTTATTATCCTTCTGAGCATGTCTTCATTTATGTATGTGAATGCTATTCTCATATTTGCAAGCAGTGTATACATGTTCCGTACCTTCTCGCTGATGTGGTCAGCCGGAGATAGTCTGTTATTGATAATCACACCTAGGTCTTTCTCTCTTTCTGATGTGTATAGGGTTTTATTTCCTAACTTATATTCCCAATCAGGTCTTTTTCCACTTTTACCAAACTTGATTACATGTGTGTGTGTGTGTGTGTGTGTGTGTGTGTGTGTGTGTGTGTGTGTGTGTGTGTGTGTGTGAGTGTGTTCAAAGGGATATTATCCAGCCTTATCCAAAATATATCGATAAGAAGATCCTTACTCGACTGGTTTTAGGTGACTGGGTTACCATGGCAACCTCCCACACCACCACATTTACATAAAAACATTTCCTCACCAGCATGATCCGTTAGAGAGTATTTTGTGTGTGTGTGTGTGTGTGTGTGTGTGTGTGTGTGTGTGTGTGTGTGTGTGTGTGTGTGTGTGTGTGTGTGTGTGTGTGTGTGTGTGTGTGTGTGTGTGTGTGTGTGTGTGTGTGTATGGAGATATGGTTATATCTAAGGTGGATCTGCAGGACTCTGTGGGACTGATTGGCTTTATGTACGGCTTGGATAGGCAGTTCGTAGGCTGATGAGGACTATGAGAAGTGCAAGTATAAGCAGACGAGACTACTTGGTTCAGAGGCTGATGAAGGCTATGAGAAGACCATGAATGATTTGAGAGAGTTGTCATTGTATAATCAGACAGGACGTGTGCGACTCCCTTTATGGTGTGTGTAATCAGCAGTAAAAAGCCTTGCACGAGGGAGGTCGGAAACTAAAAACATGCTCTTGACAAATTACGAATAGAAGGAGTGTAATAGATAATAAACACCCTTGCACGAGAGGGAGGTAGGAGGCTTGAAAAACATACCATCGACAGATTACCAATATGACGAGTGTAATAGAAACCCATGTAACAGACACGAGTAAACACCCATGCCTGAGAGGTGGGGAGCTGTAAACATATACCAGTAATGTTACCAATAGGAAGAGTTTAATAGACAGTAAACATCCTTACTTGAGAGGAGGCGGAAATCTTTAGAAACATTCCGGTGAAATATTAACCTTCATATTAAGCAAACCACTGAGATATCTTTTAACGCTTGCCATAAAAGACTGAACCTGAGTCTGTTATCTCGCAGCCACGTACGAAAAGACATAAAACAAGCCATATCCAACGACTTTCAGTACAGAAATGTATCTTCAAGCTTATTCTTACTTCAGACGACTTTATTCAACTTGGGCAAGATATCTGCTAATGAAACTTGGGCAGGATATCTGGTACACAAGGCTGTATCTACTGCCATCTTTCTAGTTCTAGTATTTTCCACGAAGCTCTTATACAATCGTCCAGTGAGAGCTAAATAAACAAAAAACATATGCTATACTGAGGAAGGGGCAATCGTAACTATAAAGGGCGGTATTCTTAAGCAGTCCACCCTCAGTCACACGAGAAGTGAAACATACAAACACAAAGTTTCAGTCACACAAGGCACACAAAAATGTATAAAATAGACGAAACACGAAGCGAGCACACACACACACACACACACACACACACACACACACACACACACACAAAACCACGCCCACCTCCTGTGATATTTGACTTTGGAAGGACGGACCAACAATAGACCGTAATGCATAAACCAATTTATATAGGCCTAGTCTCAACTAACCTATCTATATTTACTCTAACTGAACCCTGCCTAACCTCGAATGACCTAATCCAACCCAAATTAACCCAACCTAATATAACTTAACCTCACCTAAAGTAGTCTAATTGTATTTAACTTCACAATCTCACGTAACCTCCACATACCTAACCTAACCAATTCTGACGCAGCCTAACCGCATCTAACCCTACCTAATCCTACCCAGTCTCACTTACCCATACCATACCCGACCTAACCCAACCCAGTCAAGCCTAAAATGACCTAATCCAACCGAACCGAACCCAGCCTAACCCAACCAAATAAAACCCAACCCAAAACCTATCAAAACCGACGTATTCTAAAGCAATCTAACCTAATCCGTCTATATCTAGTCGAACTGAAGCCAACCCAACCAAAAATTACCTAATCAGACCAAACCCTGCCCAAAGTGACCTAACCTAACTTTCGATCGGCTATATATTCGTTAAGAAATTTTGCTGCCTGAAAGTCTACAGGTGTCACATTCCAACTTTCGCCTGTTCTGTGTACATAAGTTCGTGTGTTTGTGTGTGTGTTATTTAGGAGTATCTGAGATGTGTACTACAGGGAAAAATTTACACTCTCTCTCTCTCTCTCTCTCTCTCTCTCTCTCTCTCTCTCTCTCTCTCTCTCGCGTGTTAAAAAATTGGGTACACAATCGGCACGATGCGTCCTTCTAATGTAGTACAGACAAAAAACGAGAGAGAGAGAGAGAGAGAGAGAGAGAGAGAGAGAGAGAGAGAATCCTCCCGTAGATAATTAGGGCCAACTGCTAGTGTTGTGTTGAATGGAAGAGGCAGTACATAACAGCCCTCCCTCCCGCCCTCCTTCCTACCTCCTGTTTATAGTCCTCTGTTGTTTTTTCTACTGTTTTGGCCCACTGTTACAGTCAAAACAAAAGACAATGACAAGAAATGACTCCCGTAGTGTCCAACGCTCTGTCAGATAGAGGAGACAATCAAGGCAATCAACACAGCCTGCTCTCCTGCCCTCCTTGTTGTCTTTTGTTTTTAAGGCCCTACTGTTTTTCGTATATTGTTTTTCTGGCCCAGTGGTGCTTTTTCCTGTACATTGCTTTGGTGTGTGTTTTGTAATGTGGCCTAAAACTTGAGTCCCTTACACTTGGTACTCTGTCTGAGGTTTAAGTGACTGGATGTGTTTTGTTCCTATTTCTGTCTGCATCCTCGTACTCTCTCTCTCTCTCTCTCTCTCTCTCTCTCTCTCTCTCACACACACACACACACACACACACACACACACACAAGGATAGGATACTTTTCTTAAGTGGGCGAATCGAGTGAGAACACAATACTTCATATAAAATTTGGCATCAATAAGTAAAACTCTTGTCCAGAATGGCTTGTAAAATTGCCCTACTTTGAGGAACACCAAAGCATTGTCTCCTTTCCAGCTATTGAACTCTCTCTCTCTCTCTCTCTCTCTCTCTCTCTCTTTTCCCATAGAGCCAAGTATAGCCGAGAAACACCCAAAGCTTTTCCGCTAGACAAGAACAGAGCATCATTATTTTTTCTCTGCTCAGCTGTTGTGCCGGTCACGGCATGTCGTGGCTTTCTTAAGGGTTATATCAAGACCTGCCACTTCAAGCAGACCCTCTGAACTAAATAAAATCGTCTGGAAACAGCTAGAATAATAAAATGTCAGGGAATAAGAAGGTTAATACTCAGACTATATTTTCAGCTTTGGAAAGAAGTAAACACATGACACCATAGCCTAAGTACGGGTCACTGAGCATAAAAGGGCACTGGGGTTGAGGTGTGTGTGTGTGTGTGTGTGTGTGTGTGTGTGTGTGTGTGTGTGTGTGAAAGTGTAGTTGTGTAACAGTACTATACAGCCAGACACAAAAACTTCACCCAATATTTCACCTCATCTCTTCTACTTTTTACTTCCCTCTGTTGCCTAATATTCCTAAGCTGGGAGAGGCTTCGTATGCTTCTCCCCCTAATCATTCCCTCTGATACAATACAGGAAAGTGACGGATTTCCCCCGCACACCCTCTCTCTCTCTCTCTCTCTCTCTCTCTCTCTCTAAGTGTTAAGTGGGAGCAGCAGAATACCAGGCAGAACTTTCATGTCTCTTAAGTGTATCTCGTTTCATTGTTGTTGTTGTTGTGATATTTGCCTCACAACATGGTGAGGACACGGGCAAATATAGAGCCCGTCAGAGAAGTGGCATAAAGTAGCTCTCAAACGAGAGCATAGCGGTGACAAAAACTGCAAGACGAAGCAGCAAGGCAGGACAAGATCAGGCGTGGCTCAGCAGTTACGAGAGCAGTCTGGTGGCGATATAGTTGACGAGGGCAGCACGTGGTGGATCAAACCCGATGTCCTCACGGATGGCGGCTTCCTCAGATGGAGAGAGGGAGTTGGAGATGTATGCCTCACGGATCTTCTGATACAAAGTCTGGTAGACGAGAGGCAGTGTATCTTCGTCGTTGATCGGATCCGTGAGGCAGAAGAGTAGCTCTTCCAGGTCCGCATCCGTGCAGGCATCGAGATCACGAGTCCCTGAGAGTGGTGGAAGGAGGGCCTCGATCCGGCGAGCAACGGAGGAGGGGTCACTCTTGGTCTTTCCCCCTTTCTTCTTTTGTTTCTTCCTCTTCTCCTTAGGTGGAGGGGGAGAAGAAGAGAGAGCGATGGCGGCAGGCAGTGGTAAAGGTGGAAGAGGCTCCTCCACTTCGTCAGGAGCAGATGGAGAGGGCACGGAGGAGGGCTCCGCTGCGTCCAGATGTACTAGAGGGACGGGGGACGAGACACGCTCCTCCTCAGCTCCTGACGAAGGGAGGTGGACCTCCACGACAGTCTCCCCATGCTCAAAATCCATGGCCTGTGACGGTTCCGGGTCGGTGATCGAAGGTTCAATGGTGGTGGCGCCAGTCGTCCGGTTGAGAGGGGCATCCAAACACAGCCGTTTTCGCGGTGTCGTGCGAGGTGGTGGTGGCTGCTGTCGCCGGGCCTGACGCTCCTGACGAGGGGGGAGACGAGGATCGCGGGTGAAGCTTCGGGGAATAGCAAGGCGTGGAAGGGCGTTCTCCTCAAAGATCTGAGGAAGGAGAACAGCCAGAACTGCCTTGCTACCCCCACTAAAAGCCTCAGCCGTCGCGATACACATCGCAACGAGTGTGTTTGTGTTGCCAGCACTTCCAGGACCCTTTGGCTGGCGTCTCTGGGCAGGGTGACGCCGCCGTGCACGGGCAGAGCCCTGCACAGCAACACCACCCGGCCCAGTGACGTCCTTAGCCTCGGGACCCTTGGAAGCCTGTACAACACGAAACTCCACCGTCTCTCCCTCGGCAAGTGAGCGCTGGAAATGCCGTGGATTTGGTGCAACGATCCCAGAAGCGTGCACGAAAACATCAGCGCCAGTGTCCCGGCGTTTGATGAAACCGTAACACGATCTCACGTTGAACCAATTCACGGTTCCCTGGATGGTGGTGGCTCCTGACGGCACAGAACTGCTGTTTGGTGCCCCCCTCAACGGGTCGCAGGCACGAGCAGAGTCGCTGGAAGTCTCGGGCATAGTGACGACTAGCCAGGCCAAGCTATGCAAGAGGAGTGCTCTTTTCATTCACTGTCCTAGAATTCGAGGATTGAGGGTGTGCGGTGTGGCTAATGTGGTACACAACCCTTTCACTACGAGTACTGTAATCTTATTCGTGCAATCTCCAGACGATTTTATCCAGCTTAAAGGGGATTTGTCGAACTGGAGGGGTTATATCTAGCCTTCATTAACCCCTTCGCCACTAAGGGTCTTTTCCAAGTTTAAAATCGTCTTGAGAGAGAGAGAGACAGACAGACAGAGACAGACACACACAGAGACAGAAATAGACAGACAGAATTAAAATAAAACTGTGTCATCGGACTGAAGGAGTTAACCAGTTTCTATGACCAACGCCAGACGATTTTATTCAGCCGAGGGACAATTTTTTTTTTTTTTTTTTTTTTTAAGCATGGAAGAAGGAACTGCGGCTAAACGGTGGAAAACTATCTCTTATAAACTTTTTTTTTCCTTTTCCGTGATAACAAATTTAACCCTTTCAATTCGGCGGGGTATTTTTTTATGCATTCGTGCTGGAGAGCAGATCTGACTAGTAACCAAGGAGACTCATTTCTATCTCTTAACTGAGGCCCACTGAATTTCACGCAACCACGACTTAGCATTCTCTTTGTGGGAGTGGTCTGGTTCCGTCAGATGAAAACAAACAGACTATAATAACAAGAATAAACTTAAAAAAAAGAATGGACATCACCGGGATTCAAGGCATTAACCCGGGAAAATTTCATTCAGTAGCGGGAAATTCGCACGTGTAGTAACAACGTGACTGAATCTGGCACCTCCCCGGACTCCCAGATACGATAGGATCACCTTTTTTCCGTTTTATTCTCGCTGGGCAGAAGAGAGCGAGGTGGAGGGGTGCTGTCAGGTGAACCCGTCTGACCTACGCTGAATACGTGGTTAGAAAGTCTCCATTAACCCCTTCTATATGCAAGCGTTTTTCAGTGTCGGTATATCGACCAGAAAGTCTCTATTAATCCCATCTATATGCAAACGTTATTCGGTATCTGTAAATTTGTTAGAAGGCCCCCATTAATCCTTTCTATATACAAACGTTTCTCGGCATCGGTATCTTCTTATCACCCACACGTTTTCATTCAGCTTACTGTAGACCAGGCCTCTTCTAATTTGTCTTCGAGTATTATAGTAAGATACCTGAATCTAGGAAAGGGTGGCTACAAATCTATCGTCTCCAGGTCATTCTATCCTTTGCCATCCCGCTTCCTTCTCTCCAGTTTACACCCTCCTCACTCATCTACCTCTCCACCCGACCCCTCCATCTCATCCTCGGTTTCTCCCACACCCCCTCCACCTTCACCCCACTCACATACTCTCCTAGTCAGTCTCGCATTCTCCATTCTCTCTACAAACACCAGCACATCCACAGCGCCACCACAACGTTCCATATCTTCTTTTTTGTGCCACTCTGTCTGCAGTAGTGAAGGAAATAATGCTCAGACTGATGGGATTAAGGCCTGTATTCTCGTAGGTTAAGGTGGCTCCCTGACGCCTTATCCATAGCGAATTATTTTCCATAGTGTGCCTTACTACTCTCCTGTATATTGTAACCTGCAATACTTTGGTGATAGAAACTCCGTGTACAAACAGCTAGATAAGGAGTTTATTACAAGCTCACAGTAAAATAGTCTACCCTTCCCGGCTGCCCGATATCAACTGATGCAATAACGCCATCTTCAGGCGTGGGAAAGGGTGCTGACCTAGCAAGTTTAGTGGGGGCATGTATGCACTGGGGGGGGACATATATACATCGGGGGTAGACATATTGTGGAGGGGGTACACTACTCCCCCGGGTAGCTGAGATGGTGTCTCCTGACACCAGGAGTTAAAAGGTGGGTGATTATAGTAGTAAGGCAGGACCGGGGAGGTTTGTACAAGGGATAAGTATGATACAGGGGCAGTAGGGGAGACATGGCCATGTTGAGGGGAGGGAATTAGAAGGATATATACATATAAGATATACAAGGAATAATAGGTACAAATCCAGTAAGGGTCGAAGGGATATATAAACATAATGGGAAGTACACAATAATAGTTTGATGCCTGAGAAACAAGGAGTAGATATGAGAGTTCTATTGTTGTTCTTCCTTAATTTTTTTTTTTTTTTTTTGTATTTTCTGTAGGATACACTGTCACTCAGTAATGCATGAAAGAAATACCATCATGTTCTAGTAGGCAGAGTGCTGTTCACAGTGTGGTTAAATGTTAGATGGCAATGGTAGTCACGGAATGCGAGGGCACTAAGTACGGGGAGTGTCTACGTCGTGTGTAGGGCGTACTATGCCTGTAGCGACTCTGATTTCCTGGAGTCGACGTTCCATTTTTCTGACACAACAATGCACTGCACAGATGATGAGTAGAAAACCTATGAAAGCGATAACCACAGGGGGAAACACAACTGTTGGATGAACCGATGAACGGCTGAAGGCCAAAGAAAATTGATCCATAATGAAATCACTGTCATTGAGGAAGGTGAGCATGCGCAAGTGAGGGGAGGTGATGGTAATGTTGGCAAATGGTAGGGTTGAAGGCATGTCGATTGGTTGAAAGATGTCATAGGAGTGTGTACGAACAGCTTGGTGATAGCGAGTGGCGTAAGTGATGACGGACTCTGATTTGACGGTACAATAGTCAGGTGCTTTGTAGAGACCACTAGCGGGGACGGAGCGAACGGAAGAACCAGGACACATGATTGTGACAGAGATGGGAACAGCAAAGAAGAAGTACTGGACATGGTTGAGGTGAGCATGGTGGACCGGGAGGTCAGGAGCTGGGACAAAAGAACAGGCCGAGTAGATGGAATGGTTGCGAACTAAAGCAGACTCACAGGGTGTAGCACTGCTAGGGAAGATAGCGAAAAGGTGGGCAGCACAGAGACGAGAGGTCGGAGTAAGGGAGGAACATTGCTGGAGGTCTGTGGAAGAAAGGAAGGCAACGGAAAGAGGATCATGGGAGAGGAGGAAATATTCTGAAGGAACAGATACCTGTAACAAGGAGTTGTTGAGGCGGAAAGGGAAGGGAATGATGTGGAAAAGGTTAAAGGTTATGGCAAAACGGAGAGGAATATGGACGACGACGTATGTAGTGAGAAGAGTGGCTTCGAGAACAGGATAATAATATTCAAGGGAGGAGTAAGGGAGGACTGGGGAGAGACCGAAGGTGGAGTGAGCCCATTCCAGGACAGAACGGAGAGCTGAGACAGGTACTAAGTCGGCAGTGACACGTCCATTGATAGCATCGACCAGGATACGAACCAAGGTAGAGACTTGAGACAGGAGAGAGTCAACGGCCAGTTGGAGATTATCCATGTTGAGTTTGAGGTAGAAGAACTGAGAGATAACGTTGAGATCTGAAAGGTGGCGTTGTAAGATATCGGTGAAATTGTTTAGAGTGGACATGACTTCATTGAGTTGGGTTGTGAGCTTCTGTAACATAGTGTGTTGGATTTTAAGGACTCGGCGTTGTGATTCTAGGGCTGAAGCTAAATGAGTGAGATCAGATTTGAAGCTAGAAATGTCACGGGCTATAGCAACGACAAACAAGCCACTCAGAATCTCACCGCCGAAGTCGAAGAGACCTCGTTTCACACGAGAACGACCCACGGGTGTCGGAATGGAAAATGTGTCATTGAGCTCAGTGAATCTGTTACCTATGTATTGCAACTGCCAGGAGAGTGGGAGGAAAAGGTTATAGAGATACTCATTCGGGTTGTGTGTCCCCATGAGGGCCGTGAGATGGTTCCTGATTCCATGGAGCTGGTGCGCGTAGGCAGGTAGGGCAATGGCTACTTCGGCCAGGGGCGCAAGATCGTAGCGCAAGGAGACCTCGCCTCCTGAGCCGACCAAGGCCCCGGGACGTACTCCACCATCGTCCTGACCTGACCCAGACCCCAGGAGGGTCAGCACTGCCAGCAGGGAGATCGCTAACATCGTACCTAGAAAATCAAGGTAGAGTTAATGGGGGAGGTCGTGAAGAGGTTGATGGGCAGAGCGCAGTTTGGACCGATAGTGATTGATTGATGAATGAGCAGGTGGAGATGGAGAGGAAGGAGACTGAGGGATAGGTGGAGACAAGGCAGACTGAGGGATGGGAGGAGGGGAAGAGGGGGCAGGAGGTTGTGTAAGTGACTCTTCCAACACGAGGCCACGGGGTGCTCGCTTTAAGTCATCGACGTGGACCCATCTGGTGTCCTTAGTGGACAGGTCCTGGAGGTGAAATTTGTTGCCTTGTTGAGTGAGGACGCGGTGGGGCCCTGTAAATTTGTCATCCAACTTAGAGGAACGCGTATGGGAATGAGCAAAGACAAGATCGCCTTCACTGATAGCGATAGGAGAGGCAGACTTATGTTGGCGCTGCAGCATGTCCTCCTGAGAGGAAGCCAAAGTGGATTGGACATACTGGTGGATTGTCTGGAAGTTGGCCAATTTTAGTTTAACATAATCATCCATGTTGTAGATGGGTTCTGGCTTTGAGGATAAGAGAGAGTATGGGAGGTCCTTGTCAAAGCCAAAGAGGACGAAGAAGGGAGATTCAGCAATGGATGCATTGATGGAACTATTGATGGAGGATGCCACTTGGGGAATCCAGTCATCCCAGGACGAACTATGGGAGCCTAGATGTCTGAGGCACTCTAAGATTTTTCGGTTGTGGCGTTCTACAAGGCCATTGGAAGCCGGATGGTTAGGCACGACATTGCACTTACTGATATGAAAGTGGCGACAGATCTCATCGAGAAGGCTATTGTTGAACTCTGTACCGTTGTCAGTAAGAATGGTATGAGGAGTACTGAACGGGCAAATTACGTGATCTACAAGGGCACGTGCAACGCTCTTCACGGTCTTGTCGGAGAGGGGTACGAGGACACAGTAGCGGGAGAAGTGGTCGACCGCTACGAACAAGTACTCAGCGCCAGATTCTGTGAGAGGTAGTTTTAAGAGATCGATTGAGACAGTTTCCCATGGTCGTGATGGGATTGGGTATTGTAAGAGAGGTGCTGGTAAGCCGGTTGATCCTTTGTGGCGGTGGCAGGAGAGGCAAGAGTCACAGTGGGCATTGATATCGCGGCGCATGGTTGGCCAATAGTATTTGAGACGTGCTTGGCGCAAGCATCGGTCTTTACCTGGATGGGAAGCTTGAGGAGTATTATGAACAATATGAAGAATCTTTGGTATCAGGGCAGTGGGGACAACAAGTTGGCGTACTTCGCGATTGGGCATATCTTTGCCTGTTAGCAGTGTTTTCCTGTACAAGAGATCATTGTCTAGCATGAACTCATCTAGTGATACTGGCAGAGTAGGTAAGGTCGAGGCATCGCCAGATTCTAGGAAATAAATGACTTTGGACCACATGGGGTCTTGGCGTTGAAAGTTTCGAACAACTTCTGACGTTAGTGTAGTATTTTCAGTTACTTCAGGCTGCAGTGATGTTATAGCTGCTGCTACGTGACGTGAGAGTGCGTCTGTGACTACATTCAACTTGCCTGGTACATAATGAAAAGTGGGATTAAAGTCCTGGATGATGATAGACCATCTAGCTAACCTACCTGTTAGGTTGCGATTCTTGAACAAATCACATAGTGGAAGGTGGTCTGTTTGGATATGCACTGGATAACCATAGACTATATCTCTGAAATGTTTCAAGGACCAGATTACCGCTAGCGCTTCGAGATCTGTGACACTGTAGTTACGTTCAGCGGTTGTAAGGGTGCGACTAGCATACGCTATTACGCGCTTCCTTGATGCTTCATCGAGTTGCATCAAAACGGCACCAAGTCCAGTGCCTGAGGCGTCTGTGCAGAGAAGAAAGGGTGTGGTATAATCAGGGAACGCTAGAATAGGGGCATTTACAAGAGCTGTCTTTAGCTTTTGGAAAGCCTGTGACTGGTCGTTAGTCCAAACAAAGGGCACATTCTGCTTGAGTAAGTGGGTCAGAGGAGCGGCGATCTGCGCATAATTCCGGATGTAGCGACGATAATAGCCACTGAGGCCCAGGAAACTTCGTACAGCGTCGGTAGTGGTAGGTTCTGGGAAGTTAATGATCGCCTGAGTTTTATCCTCATTAGTATGAATGCCTTGTGCATCTACGACATGGCCTAGGAATTTGATTTTCTTTCGCAGGAAGTCACATTTACTGAGATTGATTTTCAGGCCTGCGAGCTGGAGGCGTTCAAAGACTTGCTGGAGTTTGGTAAAATGATCAGGGATGGATTTACTCACAACAATGATATCATCTAGGTAAGCAAAAAGAGAGTGTCCCATCATACCGCTGAAGACTGAATGGATAAGTCCCATGAACACGGAAGGAGCATTTCTCAGACCAAAAGGGAGTCTCTTAAACTGAAAATGTCCGGAAGGGGTGCTAAAGGCTGTAACTGGGCAAGAGGACTCTTCCATTTCGACCTGCCAGTACCCGCTGAGGAGGTCTAAAGATGAAAAGACTACGTTATTGTCACCAAGGGATTCTAGCAAATCAGTGAGGACAGGTAACGGGAAACGGTCTGGAACGGTGACAGAATTGACCTTACGATAGTCGACTACTGGTCTAAAGTTGCCGTCCTTCTTTGGTACTAAGAAAAGTGGGCTATTCCATGGACTGACGGAGGGTTCAATAATGTCCTGGTCTAACATGTTCTGTACCATTTGATCTGTTTGCTTTCTCTGGCTGAGGCAATCGATACGCTGGTATGTAAAGCGGCTGAGTTCCTGGGAGTAGTTCAATCGTATGTTTGACAAGGTCTGTTCTACCCATCGGTTCACCGGGTAAGGCAACCACGTTTCTGTACGAGGTCAGAAGGTCGAAGAGTTGAGGCGTATGTTCTGGGAAATCTGTGCAAGTGAGATGTGAGAGCATATCGGGTGAATGCGTCGGCGCAGATCCCGTAGAGTTAATAGTACATACACCGATTGGCGTATCATCAGTCTGAATAGTAGGAATTGAGGAATCCTGGCACACCTTTACGGCCGCTGGGTATCCTAGGAAGTCTTCAATCTTTACACCACTTTTAAGTTTTAGTGGAGCATTTGTGACATTGAGCAAGTACAGGTAGCATAAACTGTCCTGTAAGACTGTACACCACGCTGACTCATAAGTCAAGCCATTCACACAACACGTCTCAGGTAGGGTTAGTACGTCCACTCCTTCTTTCGCACCGGCAACACAAACAGAGACTTTGGTGAACTCATGCGGTAACAAAATTGTGCACGTATTCGTTACTGCACGTTTCGTCTCTGCGTGTTGGAGAAGATCATTCAGACTGTGTGAGGTAGGTAACTGAGACATGTCTGAGTCAGCGATAGTGTTGTCGAGAGAGGATGTAAGAGCCATGTTCGAGGGCTGAGATGATGTATCAGGAGACATTGAGGAATTTATGTCCTTGCTCGCAGTCAGTAAAGGAATGATCTCTGTATTCTCAGATGATGAGAGTGGTTGTTTGGGCTGGGTTGGACTTTTTGGTAGTGATAGGGACAGAGGTAATTGAAGGACTGATTTGATCGTAAGAACAGGACGAGGACATTCCATAGTGGAAACCGGGAATCCAGAAATGTCTATACTACCACAAGCAGGTAATAATGCAATGGAATGTTGTGCTATGGTGGAGAAACCAATAAGGGCATCTGCGGGATACTGCAAGTCATTAGTGACATGAAATTCAATGAGGATAGGGGGCAAATCTCTGTGGAGTTTGACTTCAAGGGTGACTCTTCCCTTAACCTTAAACTCTGAGCAGTTAACACCACATAGGCGAATGTCTGGTGGTTCTAGGAAACTGACGTGGCTGTGATGGCGATGAATAATTTGTAAGGAATTTTCGGAGATGAGATTTACTATAGATCCTGTGTCCAAGAAGAATGACGTTGGTATGTCATGATTGCTTCCGAGAATGACTAAACCCGAGGATGTTATGGGACCTACATGGCGGATGGGGAGTTGGGTTTCTGGTTCTACGTGATATTGGTCCGATACGGGCGCGGCGCATCCCCCGAATGTGGGCGGTTGAGGTAACGACATTCCTCAGTGGTGTGGGTCGTGCTTGATTTGTGGTATTTGCAGTGTGGACGACGTGAGCGGGAAAGCGTACGCTGTCTGGTTTGGGAGCGAGGACGTCTGTATGTACGGTCGCAACTGGATGCTCGATGTCCAGGATGACCACAGTACCAGCAAAGAATCGAAGATCGTCTGTCCCGTCGGGCGCTAGACTGATCACGGCCTGCGGTAGGAGAGCGATGTGTGGCAGGTCTGCCGCGTGTGGTGGGACGGAAGCGAGATTGGTTTGGGGTAGTGGTGTTCGCCAACGTGTTGCTGTTGGTGCTGGCGTTCGCCAACGTCTCGCTATTGGTGCTGGGGTTCCCCAACGTCTCGCTGTTGGTGCAGGCGTTTGCCAACGTCTCGCCGTTGGTGCTGGCGCTCGCCAACGTCTCGCCGTTGGTGCTGGCGATCGCCAACGTCTCGCCGTTGCTGCTGGCGTTCGCCAACGTCTCGCCGTTGCTGCTGGCGTTCGCCAACGTCTCGCCGTTGGTGCTGGCGTTCGCCAACGTCTCCCCGTTGGTGCTGGCGTTCGCCAACGTCTCGCCGTTAGTGCTGGCGTTCGCCAACGTCTCGCCGTTGGTGCTGGCGTTCGCCAACGTCTCGCCGTTGGTGCTGGCGTTCGCCAACGTCTCGCCGTTGGTGCTGGCGTTCGCCAACGTCTCGCCGTTGGTGCTGGCGTTCGCCAACGTCTCGCCGTTGGTGCTGGCGTTCGCCAACGTCTCCCCGTTGGTGCTGGCGTTCGCCAACGTCTCCCTGTTGGTGCTGGCGTTCGCCAACGATCTTGCTGTGGGTGTTGGCGTTCGCCAACGTCTCCCTGCTGGTGCTGGCGTTCGCCAACGTCTCCCTGTTGGTGCTGGCGTTCGCCAACGATCTTGCTGCGGGTGTTGGCGTTCGCCAACGATCTTGCTGCGGGTGGTGGGGTTCGGCAGCAATCTTGGCGCGGGTGGTGGGGTTCGCCAGCGATCTTGGCGCGGGTGGTGGGGTTCGCCAGCGATCTTGGCGCGGGTGATGGGGTTCGCTAGCGATCTTGGCGCGGGTGGTGGGGTTCGCCAGCGGTCTTGGCGCGGGTGGTGGGGTTCGCCAGCGGTCTTGGCCAGGGTGGTGGGGTTCGCCAGCGGTCTTGGCCCGGGTGGTGGGGTTCGCCAGCGGTCTTGGCGCGGGTGGTGGGGTTCGCCAGCGGTCTTGGCCCGGGTGGTGGGGTTCGCCAGCGGTCTTGGCCCGGGTGGTGGGGTTCGCCAGCGGTCTTGGCCCGGGTGGTGGGGTTCGCCAGCGGTCTTGGCCCGGGTGGTGGGGTTCGCCAGCGGTCTTGGCCCGGGTGGTGGGGTTCGTCAGCTGTCTTGGCACGGGTGGTGGGGTTCGCCAGCGGTCTTGGCCCGGGTGGTGGGGTTCGCCAGCGGGATTGGCCCATTTAGTGGGGTTCGCCAGCAGTCTTGGCGCGGGTGGTGGGGTTCTCCAGCGGTCTTGGCGCGGGTGGTGGGGTTCGCCAGCGGTCTTGGCGCGGGTGGTGGGGTTCGCCAGCGGTCTTGGCGCGGGTGGTGGGGTTCGCCAGCGGTCTTGGCGCGGGTGGTGGGGTTCGCCAGCGGTCTTGGCGCGGGTGGTGGGGTTCGCCAGCGGTCTTGGCCCGGGTGGTGGGGCTCGCCAGCGGTCTTGGCCCGGGTGGTGGGGTTCGCCAGCGGTCTTGGCGCGGGTGGTGGGGTTCGCCAGCGGTCTTGGCCCGGGTGGTGGGGTTCGCCAGCGGTCTTGGCCCGGGTGGTGGGGTTCGCCAGCGGTCTTGGCGCGGGTGTTGGGGTTCGCCAGCGGTCTTGGCGCGGGTGGTGGGGTTCGCCAGCGGTCTTGGCGCGGGTGGTGGGGTTCGCCAGCGGTCTTGGCCCGGGTGGTGGGGTTCGCCAGCGGTCTTGGCCCGGGTGGTGGGGTTCGCCAGCGGTCTTGGCCCGGGTGGTGGGGTTCGCCAGCGGTCTTGGCCGGGGTGGTGGGGTTCGCCAGCGGTCTTGGCCAGGGTGGTGGGGTTCGCCAGCGGTCTTGGCCAGGGTGGTGGGGTTCGCCAGCGGTCTTGGCGCGGGTGGTGGGGTTCGCCAGCGGTCTTGGCGCGGGTGGTGGGGTTCGCCAGCGGTCTTGGCGCGGGTGGTGGGGTTCGCCAGCGGTCTTGGCGCGGGTGGTGGGGTTCGCCAGCGGTCTTGGCGCGGGTGGTGGGGTTCGCCAGCGGTCTTGGCGCGGGTGGTGGGGTTCGCCAGCGGTCTTGGCCCGGGTGGTGGGGTTCGCCAGCGGTCTTGGCGCGGGTGGTGGGGTTCGCCAGCGGTCTTGGCGGGTGGTGGGGTTCGCCAGCGGTCTTGGCGCGGGTGGTGGGGTTCGCCAGCGGTCTTGGCGCGGGTGGTGGGGTTCGCCAGCGGTCTTGGCGCGGGTGGTGGGGTTCGCCAGCGGTCTTGGCGCGGGTGGTGGGGTTCGCCAGCGGTCTTGGCGCGGGTGGTGGGGTTCGCCAGCGGTCTTGGCGCGGGTGGTGGGGTTCGCCAGCGGTCTTGGCGCGGGTGGTGGGGTTCGCCAGCGGTCTTGGCACGGGTGGTGGGGTTCGCCAGCGGTCTTGGCCCGGGTGGTGGGGTTCGCCAGCGGTCTTGGCCCGGGTGGTGGGGTTCGCCAGCGGTCTTGGCGCGGGTGGTGGGGTTCGCCAGCGGTCTTGGCGCGGGTGGTGGGGTTCGCCAGCGGTCTTGGCCCGGGTGGTGGGGTTCGCCAGCGGTCTTGGCGCCGGTGGTGGGGTTCGCCAGCGGTCTTGGCGCTGGTGGTGGGGTTCGCCAGCGGTCTTGGCGCGGGTGGTGGGGTTCGCCAGCGGTCTTGGCGCGGGTGGTGGGGTTCGCCAGCGGTCTTGGTGCGGGTGGTGGGGTTCGCCAGCGGTCTTGGCGCGGGTGGTGGGGTTCGTCAGCGGTCTTGGCGCGGGTGGTGGGGTTCGCCAGCGGTCTTGGCGCGGGTGGTGGGGTTCGTCAGCGGTCTTGGCGCGGGTGGTGGGGTTCGCCAGCGGTCTTGGTGCGGGTGGTGGGGTTCGCCAGCGGTCTTGGCGCAGGTGGTGGGGTTCGCCAGCGGTCTTGGCGCGGGTGGTGGGGTTCGCCAGCGGTCTTGGCGCGGGTGGTGGGGTTCGCCAGCGGTCTTGGCGCGGGTGGTGGGGTTCGCCAGCGGTCTTGGCCAGGGTGGTGGGGTTCGCCAGCGGTCTTGGCGCTGGTGGTGGGGTTCGCCAGCGGTCTTGGCGCGGGTGGTGGGGTTCGCCAGCGGTCTTGGCGCGGTGGTGGGGTTCGCCAGCGGTCTTGGCGCGGGTGGTGGGGTTCGCCAGCGGTCTTGGCGCGGGTGGTGGGGTTCGCCAGCGGTCTTGGGCGGGTGGTGGGGTTCGGAAGCGGAATTGGCGCGGGTGGTGGGGGTTCGCCAGCGGTCTTGGCGCAGGGTGGTGTGGTACGCCAGCGGTCTTGGCGCGGGTGGTGGGTTCTCCAGCGGGCTTGACGCTGGCGAAACCCACCACCCGCGCCAAGACCGCTGGCGAAACCCACCACCCGCGCCAAGACTGCTGGCGAACCCCACCACCCTGGCCAAGACCGCTGGCGAACCCCACCACCAGCGCCAAGACCGCTGGCGAACCCCACCACCCTGGCCAAGATCGCTGGCGAACCCCACCACCAGCGCCAAGACCGCTTGCGAACCCCACCACCCGGGCCAAGTCCGCTGGCGAAACCCACCACCCACGCCAAGACAGCTGGCGAACCCCACCACCCGCGCCAAGACCGCTGGCGAACCCCACCACCCGCGCCAAGACCGCTGGCGAACCCCACCACCCGCGCCAAGACCGCTGGCGAACCCCACCACCCGCGCCAAGACCGCTGGCGAAGCCCGCCACCCGCGCCAAGTCTGCTGGCGAACCCCGCCACCCGCGCCAAGACCGCTGGCGAACCCCACCACCCGCGCCAATCCCGCTGGCGAACCCCACCACCCTGGCCAAGACCGCTGGCGAACCCCACCACCCGCGCCAAGACAGCTGGCGAACCCCACCACCCGCGCCAAGACCGCTGGCGAACCCCGCCACCCGCGCCAAGACCGCTGGCGAACCCCACCACCTGGGCCAAGACCGCTGGCGTACCCCACCACCCGGGCCAAGACCGCTGGCGAACCCCACCACCCGGGCCAACACCGCTGGCGAACCCCACCACCCGCGCCAAGACCGCTGGCGAAACCCACCACCCGCGCCAAGACCGCTGGCGAAACCCACCACCCGCGCCAAGACCGCTGGCGAACCCCACCACCCTGGCCAAGACCGCTGGCGAACCCCACCACCAGCGCCAAGACCGCTGGCGAACCCCACCACCCGGGTCAATCGCGCTGGCGAACCCCACCACCCGCGCCAAGACCGCTGGCGAACCCCACCACCTGCGCCAAGACCGCTGGCGAACCCCACCACCCGGGCCAAGACCGCTGGCGAACCCCACCACCCGCGCCAAGACCGCTGGCGAACCCCACCACAAGCGCCAAGACCGCTGGCGAACCCCACCACCCGCGCCAAGACCGCTGGCGAACCCCACCACCCGCGCCAAGACCGCTGGCGAACCCCACCACCCGCTCCAAGACCGCTGGCGAACCCCACCACCCGCGCCAAGACCGCTGGAGAACCCCTCCACCCGCGCCAAGAACCCCACCACCCGCGCCAAGACTGCTGGCGAACCCCACCACCCGCGCCAAGACCATTGGCGATCCCCACCACCCGCTCCAAGACCGCTGGCGAACCCCACCACCCGCGCCAAGACCGCTGGCGAACCCCACCACCCGGGCCAATCCCGCTGGCGAACCCACCACCCGCGCCAAGACCGCTGGCGAACCCCACCACCCGCGCCAAGACCGCTGGCGAACCCCACCACCCGTGCCAAGACCGCTGGCGAACCCCACCACCCGGGCCAAGACCGCTGGCGAACCCCACCACCTGCGCCAAGTCCGCTGGCGAACCCCACCACCCGTGCCAAGACAGCTGGCGAACCCCACTACCCTGGCCAAGATCGCTGGCGAACCCCACCACGAGCGCGAAGACCGCTTGCGAACCCCACCACCCGGGCCAAGTCCGCTGGCGAACCCCACCACCCGCGCCAAGACCGCTGGCGAACCCCACCACCCGCGCCAAGACCGCTGGCGAAACCCACCACATGCGCCAAGACCGCTGGCGAAACCCACCACCCGCGCCAATACCGCTGGTGAACCCCACCACCCTGGCCAAGACCGCTGGCGAACCCCACCACCCGCGCCAAGACCGCTGGCGAAACCCACCACTCGCGCCAAGACCGCTGGCGAACCCCACCACCCGCGCCAAGACCGCTGGCGAACCCCACCACCCTGGCCAAGACCGCTGGCGAACCCCACCACCAGCGCCAAGACTGCTTGCGAACCCCACCACCCGGGCCAAGTTCGCTGGCGAACCCCACCACCCGCGCCAAGACCGCTGGCGAACCCCACCACCCGCGCCAAGACCGCTGGCGAACCCCACCACCCGCGCCAAGACCGCTGGCGAAACCCACCAACCGCGCCAAGACCGCTGGCGAAACCCACCACTCGCGCCAAGACCACTGGCGAACCCCACCACCCGCGCCAATACTACTGGCGAACCCCACCACCCCGGCCAAGATCGCTGGCGAACCCCACCACCAGCGCCAAGACCGCTTGCGAACCCCACCACCCGGGCCAAGTCCGCTGGCGAACCCCACCACCCGCGCCAAGACCGCTGGCGAACCCTACCACCCGCGCCAAGACAGCTGGCGAACCCCACCCCCCGCGCCAAGACCGCTGGCGAAACCCACCACCCGCGCCAATACCGCTAGTGAACCCCACCACCCTGGCCAAGACCGCTGGCGAACCCCACCACCCGCGCCAAGACCGCTGGCGAAACCCACCACTCGCGCCAAGACCGCTGGCGAACCCAACCACCCGCGACAATACCGCTGGCGAACCCCACCACCCGGGCCAAGACCGGCTGGCGAACCCCACCACCAGCGCCAAGACCGCTTGGCGAACCCCACCACCCGGGCCAAGTCCGCGGACGAACCCCACCACACCGCGCCAAGACACCTGGCGAACCCCACCACCCGGGCCAAGACCGCTGGCGAACCCCACCACCCGCGCCAAGACCGCTGGCGAAACCCACCACCCGCGCCAAGACCGCTGGCGAAACCCACCACCCGCGCCAATACCGCTGGCGAACCCCACCACCCTGGCCAAGACCGCTGGCGAACCCCACCACCCGCGCCAAGACCGCTGGCGAAACCCACCACCCGCGCCAAGACCGCTGGCGAACCCCACCACCCTGGCCAAGACCGCTGGCGAACCCCACCACCAGCGCCAAGACCGCTGGCGAACCCCACCACCCGGGCCAAGACCGCTGGCGAACCCCACCACCCGGTCCAAGACCGCTGGCGAACCCAACCACCCAGGCCAAGACCGCTGGCGAACCCCACCACCCGCGCCAAGACCGCTGGCGAAAGCCACCACCCGCGCCAAGACCGCTGGCGAACCCCACCACCCACGCCAAGACCGCTGGCGAACCCCACCACCCGCGCCAAGACCGCTGGCGAACACCACCACCCGCGCCAAGACCGCTGGAGAACCCCTCCACCCGCGCCAAGACCTCTGCCGAACCCCACCACCCTGACCAAGACCGCTCGCGAACCCCACCACCAGCGCCAAGACCGCTGGCGAACCCCACCACCCGCGCCAAGACCGCCTGCGAACCCCACCACCCGGGTCAATCGCGCTGGCGAACCCCACCACCCGCGCCAAGACCGCTGGCGAACCCCACCACCCGCGCCAAGACCGCTGGCGAACCCCACCACCCGGGCCAAGACCGCTGGCGAACCCCACCACCCGCGCCAAGTCCGCTGGCGAACCCCACCACATGCGCCAAGACCGCTGGCGAACCCCACCACCCGCGCCAAGACCGCTGGCGAACCCCACCACCCGCGCCAAGACCGCTGGCGAAACCCACCACCCGCGCCAAGACCGCTGGCGAAACCCACCACCCGCGCCAAGACCGCTGGCGAAACCCACCACCCGCTCCAAGACCGTTGGCGAACCCCACCACCCGCGCCAAGACCGCTGGCGAAACCCACCACTCGCGCCAAGACCGCTGGCGAACCCCACCACCCTGGCCAAGATCGCTGGCGAACCCCACCACCAGCGCCAAGACCGCTTGCGAACCCCACCACCCGGGCCAAGTCCGCTGGCGAAACCCACCACCCACGCCAAGACAGCTGGCGAACCCCACCACCCGCGCCAAGACCGCTGGCGAACCCCACCACCCGCGCCAAGACCGCTGGCGAACCCCACCACCCGTGCCAAGACCGCTGGCGAACCCCACCACCCGCGCCAAGACCGCTGGCGAAGCCCGCCACCCGCGCCAAGTCCGCTGGCGAACCCCACCACCCGCGCCAAGACCGCTGGCGAACCCCACCACCCGCGCCAAGACCGCTGGCGAACCCCACCACCCTGGCCAAGACCGCTGGCGAACCCCACCACCCGCGCCAAGACAGCTGGCGAACCCCACCACCCGCGCCAAGACCGCTGGCGAACCCCGCCACCCGCGCCAAGACCGCTGGCGAACCCCACCACCCGGGCCAAGACCGCTGGCGAACCCCACCACCCGGGCCAAGACCGCTGGCGAACCCCACCACCCGGGCCAACACCGCTGGCGAACCCCACCACCCGCGCCAAGACCACGGGAGGACCCCCCCACCCGCGCCAAGACTGCTGGCGAAACTCCACCACCGACGCCAAGACCGCTGGCGAACCCCACCACCCTGGACAAGACCGCTGGCGAACCCCACCACAAGCGCCAATCCCGCAGGCGAACCCCACCACCCGGGGCAAGCCCGCTGGCGAACCCCACCACCCGCGCCAAGACCGCTGGCGAACCCCACCACCAGCGCCAAGACCGCTGGCGAACCCCACCACCCGGGCCAAGACCGCTGGCGAACCCCACCACCCGCGCCAAGACCGCTGGCGAACCCCACCACATGCGCCAAGACCGCTGGCGAACCCCACCACCCGCGCCAAGACCACTGGCGAACCCCACCACCCGCGCCAAGACCGCTGGCGAACCCCACCACCCGCTCCAAGACCGCTGGCGAACCCCACCACCCGCGCCAAGACCGCTGGAGAACCCCTCCACCCGCGCCAAGAACCCCACCACCCGCGCCAAGACCGCTGGCGAACCCCACCACCCGCGCCAAGACCATTGGCGATCCCCACCACCCGCTCCAAGACCGCTGGCGAACCCCACCACCCGCGCCAAGACCGCTGGCGAACCCCACCACCCGGGCCAATCCCGCTGGCGAACCCACCACCCGCGCCAAGACCGCTGGCGAACCCCACCACCCGCGCCAAGACCGCTGGCGAACCCCACCACCCGTGCCAAGACCGCTGGCGAACCCCACCACCCGGGCCAAGACCGCTGGCGAACCCCACCACCTGCGCCAAGTGCGCTGGCGAACCCCACCACCCGTGCCAAGACAGCTGGCGAACCCCACTACCCTGGCCAAGATCGCTGGCGAACCCCACCACCAGCGCGAAGACCGCTTGCGAACCCCACCACCCGGGCCAAGTCCGCTGGCGAACCCCACCACCCGCGCCAAGACCGCTGGCGAACCCCACCACCCGCGCCAAGACCGCTGGCGAAACCCACCACATGCGCCAAGACCGCTGGCGAAACCCACCACCCGCGCCAATACCGCTGGTGAACCCCACCACCCTGGCCAAGACCGCTGGCGAACCCCACCACCCGCGCCAAGACCGCTGGCGAAACCCACCACTCGCGCCAAGACCGCTGGCGAACCCCACCACCCGCGCTAATACCGCTGGCGAACCCCACCACCCTGGCCAAGACCGCTGGCGAACCCCACCACCAGCGCCAAGACTGCTTGCGAACCCCACCACCCGGGCCAAGTCCGCTGGCGAACCCCACCACCCGCGCCAAGACCGCTGGCGAACCCCACCACCCGCGCCAAGACCGCTGGCGAACCCCACCACCCGCGCCAAGACCGCTGGCGAAACCCACCAACCGCGCCAAGACCGCTGGCGAAACCCACCACTCGCGCCAAGACCACTGGCGAACCCCACCACCCGCGCCAATACTGCTGGCGAACCCCACCACCCCGGCCAAGATCGCTGGCGAACCCCACCACCAGCGCCAAGACCGCTTGCGAACCCCACCACCCGGGCCAAGTCCGCTGGCGAACCCCACCACCCGCGCCAAGACCGCTGGCGAACCCTACCACCCGCGCCAAGACCGCTGGCGAAACCCACCACCTGCGCCAAGACCGCTGGCGAAACCCACCACCCGCGCCAATACCGCTAGTGAACCCCACCACCCTGGCCAAGACCGCTGGCGAACCCCACCACCCGCGCCAAGACCGCTGGCGAAACCCACCACTCGCGCCAAGACCGCTGGCGAACCCAACCACCCGCGCCAATACCGCTGGCGAACCCCACCACCCTGGCCAAGACCGCTGGCGAACCCCACCACCAGCGCCAAGACCGCTGGCGAACCCCACCACCCGGGCCAAGTCCGCTGGCGAACCCCACCACCCGCGCCAAGACACCTGGCGAACCCCACCACCCGCGCCAAGACCGCTGGCGAACCCCACCACCCGCGCCAAGACCGCTGGCGAAACCCACCACCCGCGCCAAGACCGCTGGCGAAACCCACCACCCGCGCCAATACCGCTGGCGAACCCCACCCCCCTGGCCAAGACCGCTGACGAACCCCACCACCCGCGCCAAGACCGCTGGCGAAACCCACCACCCGCGCCAATACCGTTGGCGAACCCCACCACCCTGGCCAAAACCGCTGGCGAACCCCACCACCAGCGCCAAGACCGCTGGCGAACCCCACCACCCGGGCCAAGACCGCTGGCGAACCCCACCACCCGGACCAAGACCGCTGGCGAACCCAACCACCCGGGCCAAGACCGCTGGCGAACCCCACCACCCGCGCCAAGACCGCTGGCGAAAGCCACCACCCGCGCCAAGACCGCTGGCGAACCCCACCACCCACGCCAAGACCGCTGGCGAACCCCACCACCCGCGCCAAGACCGCTGGCGAACACCACCACCCGCGCCAAGACCGCTGGAGAACCCCTCCACCCGCGCCAAGACCTCTGCCGAACCCCACCACCCTGACCAAGACCGCTCGCGAACCCCACCACCAGCGCCAAGACCGCTGGCGAACCCCACCACCCGCGCCAAGACCGCCTGCGAACCCCACCACCCGTGTCAAGACCTCTGGCGAACCCCACCACCCGCGCCAAGACCGCTGGCGAACCCCACCACCTGCGCCAAGACCGCTGGCGAACCCCACCACCCGGGCCAAGACCGCTGGCGAACCCCACCACCCGCGCCAAGACCGCTGGAGAACCCCTCCACCCGCGCCAAGACCGCTGGCGAACCCCACCACCCGCGCCAAGACCGCTGGCGAACCCCACCACCCGCGCCAAGACCATTGGCGAACCCCACCACCCGCTCCAAGACCGCTGGCGAACCCCACCACCCGCGCCAAGACCGCTGGCGAACCCCACCACCCGGGCCAATCCCGCTGGCGAACCTCACCACCCGCGCCAAGACCGCTGGCCGAACCCCACCACCCGCGCCAAGACCGCTGGCGAACCCCACCACCCCCGCCAAGACCGCTGGCGCACCCCACCAACCCACCCCAAGACCGCTCCCGACCCCCACCACCCGCGCCAAGACCCCTGGCGAACCCCA
This sequence comes from Coenobita brevimanus, assembly GCF_032717465.1. Classification (NCBI taxonomy): domain Eukaryota; kingdom Metazoa; phylum Arthropoda; class Malacostraca; order Decapoda; family Coenobitidae; genus Coenobita; species Coenobita brevimanus. The sequence continues at coordinate 58,745,526 of NC_136966.1, forward strand.
CCACCCGCGCCAAGACCTCTGGCGAACCCCACTACCCGCGCCAAGACCGCTGGCGAACCCCACCACCCGGCGCCAAGACCGCTGGCGAACCCCACCACCCGGGCCAAGACCGCTGGCCGAACCCCACCACCCGGGCCAAGACCGCTGGCGAACCCCACCACCCGCGCCAGGACCGCGGGCGAACCCCACCACATGCCAAGACCGCTGGCGAACCCCACCACCCGCGCCAAGACCGCTGGCGAACCCCACCACCCGCGAAGACCGCTGGCGAACCCCACCACCCGCTCCAAGATCGCTGGCGAACCCCACCACCCGCGCCAAGACCGCTGGAGAACCCCGCCACCCGCGCCAAGAACCCCACCACCCGCGCCAAGACCGCTGGCGAACCCCACCACCCGCGCCAAGACCATTGGCGAACCCCACCACCCGCTCCAAGACCGCTGGCGAACCCACCACCCGCGCCAAGACCGCTGGCGAACCCCACCACCCGGGCCAATACCGCTGGCGAACCCACCACCCGCGCCAAGACCGCTGGCGAACCCCACCACCCGCGCCAAGACCGCTGGCGAACCCCACCACCCACGCCAAGACCGCTGGCGAACCCCACCACCCACGCCAAGACCGCTGGCGAACCCCACCACCCGCTCCAAGACCGCTGGCGAACCCCACCACCCGCGCCAAGACCGCTGGCGAACCCCACCACCCGGGCCAATCCCGCTGGCGAACCCACCACCCGCGCCAAGACCGCTGGCGAACCCCACCACCCGCGCCAAGACCGCTGGCGAACCCCACCACCCACGCCAAGACCGCTGGCGAACCCCACCACCCGCGCCAAGACCGCTGGCGAACCCCACCACCCGCGCTAAGACCGCTGGCGTACCCCACCCACCGCGCCAAGACCGCTGGCGAACCCCACCTCCCGGGCCAAGACCGCTGGCGAACCCCACCCCCCGCGCCACGACCGCTGGCGAACCCCACCACCCGCGCCAAGACCTCTGGCGAACCCCACCACCCGCGCCAAGACCGCTGGCGAACCCCACCACCTGCGCCAAGTCCGCTGGCGAACCCCACCACCCGTGCCAAGACAGCTGGCGAACCCCACAACCCTGGCCAAGATCGCTGGCGAACCCCACCACGAGCGCCAAGACCGCTGGCGAACCCCACCACCCGGGCCAAGTCCGCTGGCGAACCCCACCACCCGCGCCAAGACCGCTGGCGAACCCCACCACCCGCGCCAAGACCGCTGGCGAAACCCACCACCTGCGCCAAGACCGCTGGCGAAACCCACCACCCGCGCCAATACCGCTGGTGAACCCCACCACCCTGGCCAAGACCGCTGGCGAACCCCACCACCCGCGCCAAGACCGCTGGCGAAACCCACCACTCGCGCCAAGACCGCTGGCGAACCCCACCGCCCGCGCCAATACCGCTGGCGAACCCCACCACCCTGGCCAAGACCGCTGGCGAACCCCACCACCAGCGCCAAGACCGCTTGCGAACCCCACCACCCGGGCCAAGTCCGCTGGCGAACCCCACCACCCGCGCCAAGACACCTGGCGAACCCCACCACCCGCGCCAAAACCGCTGCCGAACCCCACCACCCGCGCCAAGACCGCTGGCGAAACCCACCACCCGCGCCAAGACCGCTGGCGAAACCCACCACCCGCGCCAATACCGCTGGCGAACCCCACCCCCCTGGCCAAGACCGCTGATGAACCCCACCACCCGCGCCAAGACCGCTGGCGAAACCCACCACCCGCGCCAAGACCGCTGGCGAAACCCACCACCCGCGCCAATACCGTTGGCGAACCCCACCACCCTGGCCAAGACCGCTGGCGAACCCCACCACCAGCGCCAAGACCGCTTGCGAACCCCACCACCCGGGCCAAGACCGCTGGCGAACCCCACCACCCGGACCAAGACCGCTGGCGAACCCAACCACCCGGGCCAAGACCGCTGGCGAACCCCACCACCCGCGCCAAGACCGCTGGCGAAAGCCACCACCCGCGCCAAGACCGCTGGCGAACCCCACCACCCACGCCAAGACCGCTGGCGAACCCCACCACCCGCGCCAAGACCGCTGGCGAACACCACCACCCGCGCCAAGACCGCTGCAGAACCCCTCCACCCGCGCCAAGACCTCTGCCGAACCCCACCACCCGCGCCAAGACCGTTGGCGAACCCCACCACCCGCGCCAAGACCGCTGCCGAACCCCACCACCCGCGCCAAGACCGCTGGAGAACCCCACCACCCGCGCCAAGACCGCTGGCGAACCACACCACCCACGCCAAGACCGCTGGCGAACCCAACCACCCGCGCCAAGACCGCTGGCGAAACCCACCACTCGCGCCAAGACCGCTGGCGAACCCCACCACCCGCGCCAATACCACTGGCGAACCCCACCACCCTGGCCAAGACCGCTGGCGAACCCCACCACCAGCGCCAAGACCGCTTGCGAACCCCACCACCCGGGCCAAGTCCGCTGGCGAACCCCACCACCCGCGCCAAGACACCTGGAGAACCCCACCACCCGCGCGAAGACCGCTGGCGAACCCCACCACCCACGCCAAGACCGCTGGCGAACCCCACCACCCGCGCCAAGACCGCTGGCGAACCCCACCACCTGCGCCAAGACCGCTGGCGAACCCCACCACCGGGGCTAAGACCGCTGGCGAACCCCACCACCCGCGCCAAGACCGCTGGCGAACCCCACCACCCCACTTCGGGCGGATGGTGGCTTTCGCCAGCGGTCTTGGCGCGGGTGGTGGGGTTCGCCAGCGGTCTTGGCCCGGGTGGTTGGGTTCGCCAGCGGTCTTGGCCCGGGTGGTGGGGTTCGCAAGCGGTCTTGGCCCGGGTGGTGGGGTTCGCAAGCGGTCTTGGCCAGAGTGGTGGGGTTCGCCAACGGTATTGGCGCGGGTGGTGGGTTTCTCCAGCGGTATTGGCGCGGGTGGTGGGTTTCGCCAGCGGTCTTGGCGCGGGTGGTGGGGTTCGTCAGCGGTCTTGGCCAGGGGGGTGGGGTTCGCCAGCGGTATTGGCGCGGGTGGTGGGTTTCGCCAGCGGTCTTGGCGCGGGTGGTGGGTTTCGCCAGCGGTCTTGGCGCGGGTGGTGGGGTTCGCCAGCGGTCTTGGAGTGGGTGGTGGGGTTCGCCAGGTGTCTTGGCGTGGGTGGTGGGGTTCGCCAGCGGACTTGGCCCGGGTGGTGGGGTTCGCAAGCGGTCTTGGCGCTGGTGGTGGGGTTCGCCAGCGGTGTGTGGCCCGGGTGGTGGGGTTCGCCAGCGGTCTTGGCGCAGGTGGTGGGTTACGCCAGCGGTCTTGGCAAGAGTGGTGGGGTCTTGGCGCTGGTGGTGGGGTTCGCCAGCGGTCTTGGCGCTGGTGGTGGGGTTCGCCAGCGGTATTGGCGATGGTGGTGGGGTTCGCCTGCGCTCTTGGCCGGGGTGGTTGGGTTCGCCTTTGGTCTTGGCGCGGGTGGTGGGGTGCTCGTGCGGTGTTGGCGCTGGTGGTGGGGTTCGCCAGCGGTCTTGGCGCGGGTGGTGGGGTTCGCCAGAGCTTCCCGGGTGGTGGGGGTTCGCCAGCGGTCTTGGCCCGGGTGGTGGGGTTCGCCAGCTTTGGCCCGGGTGGTGGGGTTCGCCAGCGGTCTTGGCGCGGGTGGTGGGTTCGCCAGCGTTCGCCAGCGGTCTTGGCGCGGGTGGTGGGGTTCGCCAGCGGTCTTGGCGCGGGTGGTGGGGTTCGCCAGCGGTCTTGGCGGGTGGTGGGGTTCGCCAGCGGTCTTAGCGCGGGTGGTGGGGTTCGCCAGCGGTCTTGGCGGGTGGTGGGGTTCGCCAGCGGTCTTGGCTGGTGGTGGGGCTTCGCCAGCGGTCTTGGCCAGGTGTGGTGGGAGTTGGCCAGTGGTGGGGTTCGCCAGCGGTCTTGGCGTGGAATGTGTGGTGGGTTCGCCAGCCGTCTTGGCCCAGGTGTTGGGCTTCGTCAGCGGTCTTAGCCCCGGTAGTGGTGGGGTTCCGCCAGCGGTCTTGGCGCGGGTGGTGGGGTTAGCCAGCGGTCTTGGCCGAACGGGTGGTGGGGTTCGCCAGGAGTGTTGGCGCGGGTGGTGGGGGTTCGCCAGCGGTCTTGGCGCGGGTGGTGGGGTTCGCCAGCGGTCTTGGCGCGGGTGGTGGGCTTCGCCAGCGGTCTTGGCCCGGGTGGTGGGGTTCGCCAGCGGTCTTGGCCGGGTGGTGGGGTTCGCCAGCGGGATTGGCGCGGGTGGTGGGGTTAGCCAGCGGTCTTGGCAGCCGGGTGGTGGGGTTCGCCAGCGGTCTTGGCGGGTGGTGGGGGTAGCCACCCGTTTTGGGGCGGGTGGTGGGGGTTCGCCAGCGGTCTTGGCGCGGGTGGTGGGGTTCGCCAGCGGTCTTGGCCCGGGTGGTGGGGTTCGCCAGCGGTCTTGGCGCGGGTGGTGGGGTTCGCCAGCGGTCTTGGCGCTGGGGGTGGGGTTCGCCAGCGGTCTTGGCGCGGGTGGTGGGCGTCGCCAGCGGTCTTGGCGCGGGTGGTGGGGTTCGCCAGCGGTCTTGGCGCAGTGGTGGGGTTCGCCAGCGGTCTTGGCTGAATGTGGTGGGGTTCGCCCAGCGACAGTGATAGCCCGAGTGGTGGGGTTCGCCAGCGGTCTTGCCCCGGGGGTGGTGGTTCGCCAGCGGTCTTGGCGCGGGTGGTGGGGTTCGCCAGCGGTCTTGGCCCGTGTGGTGGGGTTCGCCAGCGGTCTTGGCGCGGGTGGTGGGGTTCGCCAGCGGTCTTGGCGCGGGTGGTGGGGTTCGCCAGCGGTCTTGGCGCGGGTGGTGGGGTTCGCCAGCGGTCTTGGCCCGGGTGGTGGGGTTCGCCAGCGGTCTTGGCCCGGGTGGTGGGGTTCGCCAGCGGTCTTGGCCCGGGTGGTGGGGTTCGCCAGCGGTCTTGGCCGGGTGGTGGGGTTCGCCAGCGGTCTTGGCGCGGGTGGTGGGGTTCGCCAGCGGTCTTGGCGCGGGTGGTGGGGTTCGCCAGCGGTCTTGGCGCGGGTGGTGGGGTTCGCCAGCGGTCTTGGCGCGGGTGGTGGGGTTCGCCAGCGGTCTTGGCGCGGGTGGTGGGGTTCGCCAGCGGTCTTGGCGCGGGTGGTGGGGTTCGCCAGCGGTCTTGGCGCGGGTGGTGGGGTTCGCCAGCGGTCTTGGCGCGGGTGGTGGGCTTCGCCAGCGGTCTTGGCGCGGGTGGTGGGGTTCGCCAGCGGTCTTGGCCCGGGTGGTGGGGTTCGCCAGCGGTCTTGGCGCGGGTGGTGGGGTTCGCCAGCGGTCTTGGCCTGGGTGGTGGGGTTCGCCAGCGGTCTTGGCCCGGGTGGTGGGGTTCGCCAGCGGTCTTGGCGCGGGTGGTGGGGTTCGCCAGCGGTCTTGGCGCGGGTGGTGGGGTTCGCCAGCGGTCTTGGCCCGGGTGGTGGGGTTCGCCAGCGGTCTTGGCGCGGGTGGTGGGGTTCGCCAGCGGTCTTGGCGCGGGTGGTGGGGTTCGCCAGCGGTCTTGGCCCGGGTGGTGGGGTTCGCCAGCGGTCTTGGCCCGGGTGGTGGGGTTCGCCAGCGGTCTTGGCCCGGGTGGTGGGGTTCGCCAGCGGTCTTGGCAGGGGAGGTGGGGTTCACCAGCGGTCTTGTCCCGGGTGGTGGGGTTCGCCAGCGGTCTTGGCCCGGGTGGTGGGGTTCGCCAGCGGTCTTGGCCCGGGTGGTGGGGTTCTCCAGCGGTGTTGGCGCGGGTGGTGGGGTTCGCCTTCGGTCTTGGCGCGGGTGGTGGGGTTCGCCAGCGGTCTTGGCCCGGGTGGTGGGGTTCGCCAGCGGTCTTGGCGCGGGTGGTGGGGTTCGCCAGCGGTCTTGGCCCGGGTGGTGGGGTTCGCCAGCGGTCTTGGCGCGGGTGGTGGGGTTCGCCAGCGGTCTTGGCCCGGGTGGTGGGGTTCGCCAGCGGTCTTGGCGCGTGTGGTGAGGTTCGCCAGCGGTCTTGGCCCGGGTTGTGGTGTTCGCCAGAGGTCTTGGCCCGGGTGGTGGGGTACGCCAGCTTTCATGGCCCGGCTGGTGGGGTTCGCCAGCGGTCTTGGCGCGGGTGGTGGGGTTCGCCAGCGGTCTTGGCCCGGGTGGTGGGGTTCGCCAGCGGTCTTGGCGCGTGTGGTGGGGTTCGCCAGCGGTCTTGGCCCGGGTGGTGGGGTTCGCCAGCGGTCTTGGCCCGGGTGGTGGGGTTCGCCAGCGGTCTTGGTCCGGGTGGTGGGGTTCGCCAGCGGTCTTGGCCCGGGTGCTGGGGTTCGTCAGCGGTCTTGGCCCGGGTGGTGGGGTTCGCCAGCGGTCTTGGCCCGGGTGGTGGGGTTCGCCAGCGGTCTTGGCCCGGGTGGTGGGGTTCGCCAGCGGTCTTGGCCCGGGTGGTGGGGTTCGCCAGCGGTCTTGGCGCGGGTGGTGGGGTTCGCCAGCATTCTTGGCCCGGGTGGTGGGGTTCGCCAGCGGTCTTGGCGCGTGTGGTGAGGTTCGCCAGCGGTCTTGGCCTGGGTGGTGGGGTTCGCCAGAGGTCTTGGCCCGGGTGGTGGGGTTCGGCAGCTTTCATGGCCCGGGTGGTGGGGTTCGCCAGCGGTCTTGGCGCGGGTGGTGGGGTTCGCCAGCGGTCTTGGCCCGGGTGGTGGGGTACGCCAGCGGTCGTGGCCCGGGTGGTGGGGTTCGCCAGCGGTATTGGCACGGATGGTGGGGTTCGCCAGCGGTCTTGGCCTGGGTGGTGGGGTTCGCCAGCGGTCTTGGCGCGGTCAGTGAACTTCGCCAGCGGTCTTGGGGCGGGTGGTGGGGTTCGCCAGCGGTCTTGGCGCGGGTGGTGGGGTTCGCCAGCGGTCTTGGCCCGGGTGGTGGGGTTCGCCAGCGGTCTTGGCCCGGGTGGTGGGGTTCGCCAGCGGTCTTGGCCCGGGTGGTGGGGTTCGCCAGCGGTCTTGGCGCGGGTGGTGGGGTTCGCCAGCGGTCTTGGCCCGGGTGGTGGGGTTCGCCAGCGGTCTTGGCGCGGGTGGTGGGGTTCGCCAGCGGTCTTGGCCCGGGTGGTGGGGTTCGCCAGCGGTCTTGGCGCGGGTGGTGGGGTTCGCCAGCGGTCTTTACCTGGGTGGTGGGGTTCGCCAGCGGTCTTGGCTCGTGTGGTGGGGTTCGCCAGCGGTCTTGGCCCGGGTGATGGGGTTCGCCATCGGTCTTGGCCCGGGTGGTGGGGTTCGCCAGCGGTCTTGGCCCGGGTGGTGGGGTTCGCCAGCGGTCTTGGCCCGGGTGGTGGGGTTCGCCAGCGGTCTTGGCCCGGGTGGTGGGGTTCGCCAGCGGTCTTGGCGCGTGTGATGGGGTTCGCCAGTGGTCTTGGCCCAGGTGGTGGGGTTCGCCAGCGGTCTTGGCCCGGGTGGTGGGGTTCGCCAGCGGTCTTGGTCCGGGTGGTGGGGTTCGCCAGCGGTCTTGGCCCGGGTGGTGGGGTTCGTCAGCGGTCTTGCCCGTGTGGTGGGGTTCACCAGCGGTCTTGGCCCGGGTGGTGGGGTTCGCCAGCGGTCTTGGCGCGGGTGGTGGGGTTCACCAGCGGTCTTGGCACAGGTGGTGGGGTTCGCCAGCGGTCTTGGCGCGTGTGGTGAGGTTCGCCAGCGGTCTTGGCCCGGGTAGTGGGGTTCACCAGCGGTCTTGGCACGGGTGGTGGGGTTCGCCAGCGGTCTTGGCGCGTGTGGTGAGGTTCGCCAGCGGTCTTGGCCTGGGTGGTGGGGTACGCCAGCGGTCGTGGCCCGGGTGGTGGGGTTCGCCAGCGGTATTGGCACGGATGGTGGGGTTCGCCAGCGGTCTTGGCCTGGGTGGTGGGGTTCGCCAGCGATCTTGGCGTGGTGGGGTTCGCCAGCGGTCTTGGCGCGGGTGGTGGGGTTCGCCAGCGGTCTTGGCGCGGGTGGTGGGGTTCGACAGCGGTCTTGGCCTCGTGGTGGGGTTCGCCAGCGGTCTTGGACGCGGGTGGTGGGGTTCGCCAGCGGTCTTGGCCCGGGTGGTGGGGTTCGCCAGCGGTCTTGGCCCGGGTGGTGGGGTTCGCCAGCGGTCTTGGCGCGGGTGGTGGGGTTCGCCAGCGGTCTTGGCCCGGGTGGTGGGGTTCGCCAGCGGTCTTGGCGCGGGTGGTGGGGTTCGTCAGCGGTGGTGGTCTTGGCCCGGGTGGTGGGGTTCGCCAGCGGTCGCGGGTGGTGGGGTTCGCCAGCGGTCTTGGCGCGGGTGGTGGGGTTCGCCAGCGGTCTTGGCCGGGTGGTGGGGTTCGCCAGCGGTCTTGGCCCGGGTGGTGGGGTTCGCCAGCGGTCTTGGCGCGGGTGGTGGGGTTCGCCAGCGGTCTTGGCCCGGGTGGTGGGGTTCGCCAGCGGTCTTGGCCCGGGTGGTGGGGTTCGCCAGCGGTCTTGGCGTGGGTGGTGGGGTTCGCCAGCGGTCTTGGCGCGGGTGGTGGGGTTCGCCAGTGGTCTTGGCGCGGGTGGTGGGGTTCGCCAGCGGTCTTGGCGCGGGTGGTGGGGTTCGCCAGCGGTCTTGGCCCGGGTGGGTGGGGTTCGCCAGCGGTCTTGGCCCGGGTGGTGGGGTTCGCCAGCGGTCTTGGCCCGGGTGGTGGGGTTCGCCAGCGGTCTTGGCGCGGGTGGTGGGGTTCGCCAGCGGTCTTGGCCCGGGTGGTGGGGTTCGCCAGCGGTCTTGGCGCGGGTGGTGGGGGTTCGCCAGCGGTCTTGGCGCGGGTGGTGGGGTTCGCCAGCGGTCTTGGCGCGGGTGGTGGGGTTCGCCAGCGGTCTTGGCCCGGGTGGTGGGGTTCGCCAGCGGTCTTGGCATGGGTGGTGGGGTTCGCCAGCGGTCTTGGCGCGGGTGGTGGGGTTCGCCAGCGGTCTTGGCCAGGGTGGTGGGGTTCGCCAGCGGTCTTGGCCCGGGTGGTGGGGTTCGCCAGCGGTCTTGGCGCGGGTGGTGGGGTTCGCCAGCGGTCTTGGCCCGGGTGGTGGGGTTCGCCAGCGGTCTTGGCGCGGGTGGTGGGGTTCGCCAGCGGTCTTGGCGCGGGTGGTGGGGTTCGCCAGCGGTCTTGGCGGGTGGTGGGGTTCGCCAGCGGTCTTGGCGCGGGTGGTGGGGTTCGCCAGCGGTCTTGGCCCGGGTGGTAGGGTACCGCCAGCGGTCTTCACCCGGGGGGTGGGGTTCGCCAGCGGTCTGTGGCAGGTGGTGGGGTTCGCCAGCGGTCTTGGCCAGGGTGGTGGGGTTCTCCAGCGGTCTTGGCGCGCGGGTGGTGGGGTTCGCCAGCGGTCTTGGCGCGGGTGGTGGGGTTCGCCAGCGATCTTGGCCCGGATGGTGGGGTTCGCCAGCGGTCTTGGCGGGTGGTGGGGTTCGCCAGCGGTCTTGGCCCGGGTGGTGGGGTTCGCCAGCGGTCTTGGCGCGTGTGGTGGGGTTCGCCAGCGGTCTTGGCCCGGGTGGTGGGGTTCGCCAGCGGTCTTGGCCCGGGTGGTGGGGTTCGCCGGTGGTGGGGTTCGCAGCCTTGGCGCGGGTGGTGGGGTTCGCCAGCGGTCTTGGCGCGGGTGGTGGGGTTCGCCAGCGGTCTTGGCGCGGGTGGTGGGGTTCGCCAGCGGTCTTGTCGCGGGTGGTGGGGTTCGCCAGCGGTCTTGGCCCGCCGGGTGGTGCCAGCTGGCGGCTTAGCCGGGTGGTGGGGTTCGCCAGCGGTCTTGGCCCGGGTGGTGGGGTTCGCCAGCGGTCTTGGCGCGGGTGGTGGGGTTCGCCAGCGGTCTTGGGGTGGGGTTAGCTTGGCGGAGTGGTGGTGGGGTTCGCCAGCGGTCTTGGCCGGGTGGTGGAGGTCATAGTCTTGGTCGGGTGGTGGGAGTTCGCCAGCGGTCTTGGCGCGGGTGGTGGGGTTCGCCAGCGGTCTTGGCCGGGTGGTGGGTTCTGCCAGCGGGTGGTGGGGTTCGCCAGCGGTCTTGGCCAGCGGTCTTGGCGCGGGTGGTGGGGTTCGCCAGCGGTCTTGGCCCGGGTGGTGGGGTTCGCCAGCGGTCTTGGCACGGGTGGTGGGGTTCGCCAGCGGTCTTGGCGCGGGTGGTGGGGTTCGCCAGCGGTCTTGGCCTGGGTGGTGGGGTTCGCCAGCAGTCTTGGCCCGGGTGGTGGGGTACGCCAGCGGTCTTGGCATGGGTGGTGGGGTTCGCCAGCGGTCTCTGCGCGGGTGGTGGGGTACGCCAGCGGTCTTGGCCCGGGTGGTGGGGTTCGCCAGCGGTCTTGGCCCGGGTGGTGGGGTTTGCCAGCTTTCTTGGCCCGGGTGGTGGGGTTCGCCAGCGGTCTTGACGCGGGTGGTGGGGTTCGCCAGCGGTCTTGGCCCGGGTGGTGGGGTTCGCCAGCGGTCTTGGCGCGGGTGGTGGGGTTCGCCAGCGGTGCTGGCCCGGGTGGTGGAGTTCGCCAGCGGTCTTGGCGCGGGTGGTGGGGTTCACCAGCGGTCTTGGCCCGGGTGGTGGGGTTCGCCAGCGGTCTTGGCGAGTGTGGTGGGGTTCGTCAGCGGTCTTCGCCCGGGTGGTGGGGTTCGCCAGAGGTCTTGGCCCGGGTGGTGGGGTTCGCCAGCTTTCATGGCCCGGGTGGTGGGATTCGCCAGCGGTCTTGGCCCGGGTGGTGGGGTTCGTCAGCGGTCTTGGCCCGGGTGGTGGGATTCGCCAGCGGTCTTGGCCTGGGTGGTGGGGTTCGTCAGCGGTGTTGGCCCGGGTGGTGGGGTTCGCCAGCGGTTTTGGCACGGGTGGTGGGGTTCGCCAGCGGTCTTGGCGCGGGTGGTGGGGTTCGCCAGCGGTCTTGGCCCGGGTGGTGGGGTTCGCCAGCGGTCTTGGCCGCCCCGGGTGGTGGGGTTCATCGCCATGGCGGGTCTTGGCGCAGTGGGCGAACCACCACCACCGGGCCCAGAAAAGCACAGGCCCCACCGCTCGTGGCCCAGTTCGACCGCCCGATTGACCCGGGTGCCGGGGCCAGCGCGAGACCTTGAACTGGCGTGCCTGCACCTCGCGCAGAGGCAGCATTGGCGGGTGTTGCGAGCCACCATGATGTTCCGGACCCCAGGCTGGGCGGGGTTAGCCCACCACCCCGAGCCAAGGGTGGTGGGGTTCACAGCTGAGACCACCCTCGCCAGGTGGAGCCAGCTGGGATTCCCTTAAACCACCTGCGGCTGGTGGGATTTCACCACCCGGTGCCCAGGACGCGGCTGGTGGGTTTCGCCAGCCGGGCCAAAACGACTGGCCGAGAGACCCAGGCTCACCGTAGGACAAGACACTGCCGAGCCTTAGAACACTGGCGGGGAACCCACTGCCGAGCCAGACAGCTGGCCGGGCCACTGCACCTGGCCAAGACCACTGTGGCCTCACTGCACAGCCAGGCTGCAGCGTGGTGTGGTGGGAGTTCGAGACCCCACGGCACCTGGGCCAAGACCACTGGCTGAACCCCCATCCCTGCAACGCGGCAAGACACAGCGGTGGCTACCACCGGACCAGAAGCGGCTGGCGTGGCGGGGTTCTACCACCCGGGCCAGGAACCGCTGAGCAGCTGCCACGCCCCGGCACCGAAGGCTGGTGGCGAACTCCACCACCGGGCCAGCGAACCCCATCACTGACCCGGGTGACCATTCGCTGTCGTCCGGCTGGCGGGCCACCTGCAGCCGGGCAGCTGACGCCAGACCAAGCCACCCGGGCCAAGCCTGACAGAACTCCCATCACCCGGCAGCCAAGACAGCTGGCCCACCACCGAGGCCATGAAAAACTGCCGGGTAGCTCCAAGACCACTGGCGAACCTGCCCACCACCGGGCCAGGGCCGCTGTTGCTGTGCTGACCACCCCGTAGGCAAGAACTGCTGCAGACTGAACCCCACCCAGGCCCGCACCACCAGCCAAGACCGCTGGCGGACCCCACCGGCGAGCACCACGCCGCGCCAAGACTGCTGCCGACCACCCCACCACCAGGACCACCACCAGCATCCAGCGACCCCCACCACCGGCGCTTCAACAACCTCGCCTGGCGTGAACGCTACCACCCCGGGCCAAGACCCTGCTGGCCGAACCCCACCACCCGCGCCAAGACCTTCGGCCGAGCCCCACCACCCGGGCCAACGCCCGCTGGCCAGAACTCTGGCAGACCAGGGCGCCTTCGTGACTCTGCGCCAGGGCCAGTTGCTGGCTGAGCCCCACCACGCCGGGACCAAGACACTGAGCCTGGCGGCTACCTGCCGGAGCCCTGCAGGCAGAGGCGTTGCCACCGGCGACCAAGGCCCGCTGGCGAACCACCCACCGACCAGCGGCAAGGCAGCCTGGCGAACTCACCCGCGCTCAAGGCTGAGGCGGGCCCACCACCCGCGCCAAGCTTACACAGTTCGGTCCGTTGACTCCCACCACATCGCAGCGGGGCCCCACCAGACATTGTGCTGGCTAGATAGCCCACCACCCAGCGGCTGGCCGAAGACCACTGGCGGACCCCACCACCAACGGCATCACCAGACCAGGAACTGGCCGAACCTGCGCACGCCACCAACGCCAAGACCGCTGGCCGAGACCAGCGAGTTCACTGACCGACGCCAAGGAACCGCTGGCGAACCCCACCACCAGCGCTCAGAGACCGGCTGGCGACCCTGCACGCTGAACGACCCGAACCAAGACCAGCATGGGCTGAGGCGAACCACCACCGGCGCCAACACCGCTGGCGAACCCCACCTGTCGCGACAGCCCTGCGTTCCCAAGACTGCTGGCGAACCCCACTGCCGATCTGAACACCCGCTCCAAGACCAGCTGGCGAACCCCACCACCGCGCCTTCGTGAACCCCACAGCTGGGCCACGAACGCGGGCGGCTGTATACCACCACGAGCCTTCCAAGACTGCTGGAGCCCACTGTAAGACTTGGCGAACCCAGACAGCGGCCCGCCCGCCTGACGCTGTGAGATTCCCTTTGACGGCCAGGACCGCTGGCGAACCCCACCGCGAGCCCCGGACCAGCTGGCCGAAGACCGTCGTGCCAATGCGAACCCCACCACCCGCGCCAAGACCGAAGGCGAACCCCACCACCCGAGCCGTGAACTTCACCAGCCAGTTATCGCGAGAACCCAGTGCACCACCTCGCCGCCAGTGAAGATCTCGTGAACACCGCAAGTAGACCGCTGGCGAACCCCACCACCAACGCCCAGAAGACCGGCTGGCGAACCCCACCACCCGGGCGGCAAGACCGCTGGCCGAACTTCAGCCACTCCAGGCGTGGCCCACAGCCACCACCCGAGCCAAGAACCTCTGGCGAAAAACCACTGGCACCATGTGTCTCTGCGGGCCAAGACACGCTGGCGAACCCCACCACCCGGCGCCGAAAGACCGCTGGCGAACCCCTGCCTGGACGCTGTAGCCCAGAGCCAAGAACCAGCTGGCGAACCCCACCACCGACGCCGGGCCAAGGCCGCTGGCGAACCCCACCACCCGCGCCAAGACACACTGGCGAACCCCACCACCTGGCGCCAAGACCACTGGCGAACCCCACCACCATGGCGAACCCCAACACCCAGGACCAGGAAGGCGAACCCCACCACCCGCGCCAAGACCGCTGGCGAACCCCACCACCCGGGCCATGGCCGCTGGCGAACCCCACCACCCGGGCCAAGACCGCTGGCGAACGCCACCACCCGGGCCAAGACCGCTGGCGAACCACACCACACAGCTGCCAAGCCACCGCTGGCGAAGGCCGCCAGCCACCGGGCCAAGACCGCTGAGCGAAGCTGCCTACCACCTGGGCCATCCCCGGACCATTAAAGCTGGCCAACCCCCACACACCCGGGCCAAGACCGCTGGCCGAACCCCACCACCCGGGCCAAGACCGCTGTGCAGCAGCCCACAGGCCACACCGCGCCAAGGCCGCTGGCCGAAACCCCACCACCTGGGCCACCAGCGCCACCGCTGGCCGAACCCCACCCCCCGCGCCAAGACCGGCTGGCCCGAACCCCACCACCGCGCCAAGACCGCCTGGCGAACCCCACCGACCAGCGCCAAGACCGCTGGCGAACCCCACCACCCGCGCCTAGACAGCTGGCGAACCCCACCACCAGGGTCAATCTCGGCTGGCAGAACCCCACCACCACGGTGCCAAGACCGCTGGCAGGAACCCCACCACCCGCGCCAAGACCGGCTGGCGAACCCCACCACCGAGGCCGCAAGACCCGCTGGCGAGAACCCCACCACCTGGGCCAAGACCGCTGTCGAACCCCACCACCGGCTGCCATTAAACCAGCTGCTGCGAACCCCACCACCCGGGCCAAGACCCCGCTGGCGAACCCCACCACCCGGGCCCAAGACCGCTGGCGAACCCCACCACCCGCGCCAAGACCGCTCGGCGGAACCCCACCACCCGGGCCAAGACCGCTAGGCGAACCCCACCACCACGAGCCAAGACCGCTGGCGAACTCCACCACCAGCGCCAACCAGCTGGCCGAAACCCCCACCACCACGCAAGACCCCTGGCGAACCCCACCACCCGGGCCAAGACCGCTGGCGTACCCCACCACCTGGGCCAAGACCGCTGGCCGAACCCCGCACCACCAGCGCCAAGACCGCTGGCCGAACCCCACCACCAGCCGCCAAGACACGCCCTGACAGCGAACCCCACCACCAGCGCCAAGACCGCTAAGCGAACCCCACCACCCGGGCCAAGACAGCTGGCCGAACCACCACCACCTGGGCCAAGAGCACTGGCCGAACCCCACCACCCGCGCCAAGACCGCTGGCGAACCCCACCACCCGGGCCAAGACCGGCTGGCGAACCCCACCACCCAGGCCAAGACAGCTGGCCAGAAACCCCACCACCCGAGGCCCAGAAGACCGCTGGCTAACCCCACCACCCGGGCCAAGACCTCTGGCCGAACCCCCACCACCGGGCCAAGACCGCTGGCGTACCCCACCACCCGCGCCAAGACAGCTGGCGAGCCCCACCACACCTGCGCCAAGACCGTGGCGAACCACCACCACCCTGGCCAAGACCGCTGAAACGAACCCCACCCACCCGGGCCAAGACAGCTGGCGAACCCCACCACCCTCGCCAAGACCGCTGGCGAACCCCACCACCTGGGCCAAGACCGCTGGCCAAACCCACCACCCGCGCCAAGATCGCTGGGCCGAACCCCACCACCCGGGCCAAGACCGCCTGGCGCGAACCCCACCACCCGGGCCAAGACCGCTGGCGAACCCCCACCCACCCGGGCCAAGACATGCGCTGGCGAACCCACACCACCCGGGCCAAGACCGCTGGCGAGTTCACCCCACCACCCGAGGCCAACCCCGGCTGGCAGAGACCCCACCACCCGCGCCAAGACAGCTGGCCGAACCCCACCACCCGGGCCAAGACCTGCAGCTGGCGGAACCCCACCACATGTGCCAAGGCCGGCTGGCCGAACCCCACCACCCGAGCCAAGACCGCTGGCCCGAACCCCACCACCCGAGCGCCAAGACCGCTGGCCGGAACCCCACCACCCGGGCCAAGACCGCCTGGCGAGACCCACCACCCGGGCCAAGACCGACTGGCGAAACCCCACCACCCGGGCCAAGACCGCTGGCCGAACCCCACCACCCGGGTCAAGACCGCTGGCGAACCCCACCACCGGCGCCAAGACCGCTGTGAACCACCAGGAGAACCCCACCACCCCGGCCACAGACCGCTGGCGAACCCCACCACCCGGGCCACAGAGCCGCTGGCGAACCCCCACCACCCGGGGCCAAGACCGGCTGGCTGGCGAACCCCACCACCCGTGCCAAGACCAGCTGGCCAACCCCACACCACCCGCGGCAAGACCGCTGCGCGGGCGTGCCCACCACCCAGGAGCCAAGGCCGCTGGCGAACCCCACCACCAGCATAGGCCAAGATCGCTGGCGAACCCCACCACCAGCGCCAAGACCGCTGGCGAACCCCACCACCGTGCCAAGACCACAGCTGGCCGAAACCCCACCACCCACGGGCCAAGACCGGCTCGGCAGAACCCCACCACCCGGGCCAATCCCGCTCGGCGAGAACCCCACCACCCGGCGCCAAGACCGCTGGCGAACCCCACCACCGCGCCAAGACCGCATGACGAACCCCACCACCCGGGCCAATACCGCTGGCGAACCCCACCACCGCGGGCCAAGACCGCTGGCCGAACCCCTTACCACCCGGGCCAAGACCGCTGGCGAGAACCCCCACGACCCGGGACAAGACCGCTGGCGAACCCCACCACCCGGCAGGTCAAGACCGCTGGCAGAACCCCACCACCCGGGTCCAAGACCGCTGGCGAACCCCTCCACCCGGGCCAAGACCAGCTGGCGAACCCCACCACACGGAGAAGCCTATCTTGCTGGTGAACCCCACCACCCGGGTCAAGACGCTGGAACCCCACCACCCGGGCCAGGACCGCTGGCGAACCCCACCACCAGCGCCAAGACCGCTGGCGGGATCCCACCACCACAGCCAAGACCGACTGGCGAACCCCTACCACCGCGCCAAGACCGCTGGCAGAAAGCCCGCACCACGCGCCAAGAACCGCTGGCGAACCCCACCACCGCGCCAAGACCAGCTGGCGGGCGTACCCACCACCCGCGCCAAGACCGCTGGAGAACCCAACCACCCGGGCCAAGACCGCTGGCGAACCCCACCACCCTGCGCCAAGACCGCTGGCCGAACCCCACCACCAGCGCCAAGACAGCTGCCGAACCCCACCACCAGCGGGCCAAGACCGCTGGCCGGAACCCCACCACCCGCGCCAGGACATGTGACCACCGAGGGCCTGGCGAACGCTGAACCCACCACCAGCGCCAAGACAGCTGGCCGAACCCACACCACCCGACGGCCAAGACCGCTGGCGAACCCCACCACCCGGGCCAAGACCGCTGGCGAACCCCACCACACCGGGCCAAACTTCCAGCTGGCCGAACCCCACCACCCGGCGCCAAGACCGCTGGCGAACCCCACCACCCGGGCCAAGACCGCTGGCGAGACCCACACCACCGGCCAAGACCAGCTGGCGAACCCCACCACCGAGATTCCCAGGAACCACCCGGGCCAAGACCGCTGGCCCGAACCCCACCACCGCGCCAAGACCGCTGGCAGGCCTGGCCAGGCCGCAGAAGGCCAGCGAACCCCACCACCGCAGCGCCAAGACCTCTGGCCGAGACCCCACCACCCGGGTCAATCTCGCTGGCGAACCTCACCACGCCGCTCCAAGACCGCCTGGCGAACCCCACCACCTCGGGCCAAGACACGCCTGTGCGAACCCCCACCACCCGGGCCAAGACCGCTGGCGAACCCCACCACCCGCGCCAAGACCGCTGAGCGAACCCCACCACCAGCCAACACCGCTGGCGAATCCCCACCACCGGGCCAAGACCGCTGGCGAACCCCACCACCAGACCAAGACAGCTGGCCGAACCCCACCACCAGCGCCAAGACCGCTGGCAGAACCCCACCACAGCCAACACCGCTGGAAACCTACGGATCTTTCAGCTGGTGGAACCCCACCACCCGGGCCAAGACCAGCTGGCGAACCCCACCACCCGGGCCAAGACCGCTGGCCGAACCCACACCCACCCGCGCCAAGACCGCTGGCCGAACCCCACCACCCGGGCCAAGACCGCTGGCGAAACACCACCACCCGCCCCAAGACCGCCATGGCGAACCCCACCACCCGCGCCAGGACAGCTGGCGAACCCCACCACTCACGACGCCAAGACCGCTGGGCTTGAACCCCACCACCCGGGCCAAGACCGCTGCGCGAACCCCACCACCCGGGCGCAAGACCGCTGGCGAACCCCACCACCCGCGCCAACACAGCTGGCGAACCCCACCACCAGCGCCAAGACCGCTGGCGAACCCCACCACCCGCGCCAAGACCGCTGGCCGAACCCCCCCACCCGGGCCAAGACCGCTGGCGTGAACCCACCACCACCCAGCACATTGGAAGACACCACCGGACCAGTGCTGGCGAAACCCCACCACCCGGGCCGAAGACCGCTTGGCGAACCCCACCACCGCGCCAAGACCGCTGAGCCGAACCCCACCACCCGCGCAGACAAGACCGCTGGCGAAACCCCACCACCCGTTCCAAGACCGCTGGCGAGCAACCCACCACCGCGCCAAGACCGCTGGCGAACCCCACCAGGCCCCTGGCATCAAGACCGCTGGCGAACCCCACCACCAGCGCCAAGACCGCTGGCGAACCCCAACACCCGGGCCAAGACCGCCTGGCGAACACCCACCACCCGGGCGCTGCGCGAACCCCACTCCACCCGTGCGCAAGACCGCTGGCCGGAACCCCACCACCCGCGCCAAGACCGCTGGCGAACCCCACCACCCGGGCCAAGACCGCTGGCCGAACCCCACCACCCGCGCCAAGACCGCTGGCGAACCCCACCACCCGGGCCAAGAACCCCGCTACAGCGAACCCCACCACCCGGGCCAAGACCGCCTGGCGAACCCCACCCCCCGGGCCAATACCGCTTGGCCAAACCCCACCACCCGGGCCAAGACCGCTCGGCGAACCCCACCACCAGCGCCAAGACCATGCTGGCGAACCCCACCACCAGCGCCCAAGGCCGGCTTGCGAGGCCCCCCACCCCGGGCCGGGCACCGCTGGCGAAACCCCCACCACCCAGGCCAAGACCGCTGCAGCGAACCCCACTGCACCCGCGCCAAGACCGCTGGCGAACCCCACCACATGGGCCAACACAGCTGTGCGAACCCCACCACCCGGGCCAAGACCGCTGGCGAACCCCACCACCCGG
Source organism: Coenobita brevimanus (assembly GCF_032717465.1). Classification (NCBI taxonomy): domain Eukaryota; kingdom Metazoa; phylum Arthropoda; class Malacostraca; order Decapoda; family Coenobitidae; genus Coenobita; species Coenobita brevimanus. The sequence continues at coordinate 58,764,251 of NC_136966.1, forward strand.
GCCATGGGACCGCTGGCCGAATCCCCACCACCCGGGTCCAGATCTGGCTGGCGAACCCCACCACCCGCTCCAACCATGTGAATCCACCCGGGCCAAGACCGACTGGCAAACCCCACCACCGGGCCAGACCGCTGGCGAACCCCACCACCCGAGGCGGGGGCCGCTGGCAACCCCACCACTGGCCACGAGATGCTGGCGAACCCCACCACCGAACCCCACCCCCCGGGCCAAGACCGCTGGCCGAACCCCACCACCCGCGCCAAGACCGCTGGCGACATCACCACCGGGCCAAGACCGCTGGCGAACCCCACCACACCCGCGCCAAGACCGCTGGCCGAACCCCACCACCCCGGGCCAAGACCGCTGCAGCGAACCCCACCACCTGGGCCAAGACCGCTGGCGGAACCCCATCACACGCGCCAAGACCGCTGGCGAACCCCACCACCGAGCCCACACGCACCGGCAGCTGAACTCCCACCGGGCCACCCGCTGGCCGAGACAGCTGGCCGAACCCCACCACCAGCGCCAAGACCGCTGGCGAACCCCACCAACCCGGGCCAAGAAAGCGAACCCCACCACCCGGGCCAAGACCGCTGGCGAACCCCACCACCCGCGCCAAGACCGCTGGCGAACCCCACCCCGCGGACCAAGACCAGCTGGCGAAACCCCTTGCCACCCGGGCCAAGACCGCTGGCCGAACCCCAACACCCGCGCCAAGACCGCTGGCGAACCCCACCACCCGCGCAGGCCAGGAGACCGCTGTCGAACCCCACCACCAGCGCCAGGGCCAGCTGGCGAACTCCCACCACCAGCGCCAAGACCGCCTGGCCAAGCCCCCACCACGCGCGCCAGAGACCGCTGGCGAACCCCACCACCCGGGCCAAGACCGCTGGAGAACACCACCACCCGGGCCAAGACCGCTGGCGAGCCCCACCACCCGCGCCCAAGACCGCTGGCGAACCCCACCACCCCGAGGCCAAGACAGCTCGGCGAACGCCCCACACCACCCGGCGCCAAGACCGCTGAGAAGCGGAACCCCACCACCCGGGCCAAGACCGCTGGCGAACCCCACCACCCGGGCCAAGACCGCTTCATGGCAGAACCCCACCACCCGCGCCAAGACCAGCTGGCGAACCCCACCACCCGCGCCAAGACCGCTGGCGAACACCACCCGCGCCTATCCAGCTGGCGAACCCCACCACCAGGGCCAAGTCTCCTGGAGAACCCCACCACCCAGCTCCAAGACCGCTGGCCGAATTCCCCACCACCAGGGACAAGACCGCTGGCGAACCCCACCACCCGGGCTTCACCGAGACCGGCTGGCCGCTGGCGAACCCCACCACCCGGGCCAAGACACGCTGGCGAACCCCTCCACCAGCGCCTATCCCGCTGGTGAACCCCACCACCCGAGGTCAATCTCGCTGGAGAACCCCACCACCGATGCTCCAAGACCGCTGAGCGAACCCCACCACCCGGGCCAAGGCCGCTGGCGAACCCCACCACCCGGGCCAAGACCGCCTGGCGAACCCCACCACCTGCGCCAAGACCGCTGGCCCGAACCCCACCACCAGCCGTCCAAGACCGCTGGCGAACCCCACCACCAGCGCCAAGACCGCTGGCGAACCCCACCACCACGCGCCAAGACCGCTGGCGAAGAAGCCGCCACCACCCAGTTCCAAGACCAGCTGGCGAACCCCACCACCCAGCGCCAAGACCGGCTGGCGAACCCCACCACCCGCGCCAATCCCATGGCGAACCCCACCACCCGGCGCCAAGACCGCTGGCGAACCCCACCACCCAGCGCCAAGACAGCTGGCGAACCCCCACCACCCGGGCCAAGACCGCTGGCGAACCCCACCCACCCGGGCCAAGACCGGCTGGCGAACCCCACCACCCAGGGCCAAGACCGCTGGCGAACCCCACCACCCGGGCCAAGGCCGCTGGCGAACCCCACCACCCGGGCCAAGACCGCTGGCGAAACCCACCACCCGCGCCAAGACCGCTGGCGAAACACCACCACCCGCCCCAAGACCGCTGGCGAACCCCACCACCGCGCCAAGACCGCTGGCGAACCCCACCACCCAGCGCCAAGACCGCTGGCCGAACCCCACCACCGGGCCAAGACCGCCTGCGTGAACCTCACCCCCCCGCGTCAGCATCGCAGCTGGCGAACCCCACACCACCCGGGCCAAGACCGCTGGCGAGAACCCCACCACCCGGGCCAAGACCGCTTGGCGAACCCCACCACCCGAGCGCCAAGACCAGCTGGTGAACGCCACCACTCACGCCAAGACCGCTGGCGAACCCCACCACCCAGCGCTTCAAGACCAGCTGCGCGAACCCCACCCACCTGCGCCAAGACCGCTGGCGAACCCGTCACCACCCGCGCCAAGACAGCCCAGTGGCGAACCCCCGCACCACCAGCGCCAAGACGCGGCTGGCCCGAACCCCACCACCAGGCCAAGACCGCTGTGAAGCGAACCCCACCACCCAGCGCCAAGACCGCTGGCGAAACCCCACCACCCAAAGCCGCCAAGACCGTAATGGCGAACCCCACCAAATCCGGGTCCAAGACTGGCTGGCGAACCCCACCACCAGCGCCAAGACCGCTGGCGGGAACCCCACCACCCGGGCCAGAGACCGCTGGCGAACCCCACCACCCAGCGCCAAGTACCGCTGGCGAACCCCACCACCCTGGCCAAGACCGCCTGCCGAAACCCCACCACCCGCGCCAAGACCGCTGGCGAACCCCACCACCCGGCGCCAAGACCGCTGGCGAACCCACCACCCGTGCCAAGACCGCCTGCGAGCCCCACCACCCGCCGGGTCAAGACGGCGCTGGCGAGAAGAACCCCACCCCGGCCGGCGCCAAGACCGCTGGCGAACCCCACCATCCGCGCCAAGACACGCTGGCAGAACCCCTACCACCCGTGCCAATACCGCTGGTGAACCCCCACCACCCAAGCCAAGACCGCTGGCGAACCCCACCACCCGGGCCAAGACCTTCAGCGAACCCCACCACCCGCGCCAAGACCGCTGGCGAACCCCACCACCCGGGCCAGAGACCGCTGCCGAACCCCACCACCCGGGCCAAGACAGCTGGCGAACCCCACCACCCAAGCCAACACCTCTGGCGACCCCCACCACCCGGGCCAAGAACCCCGCTGGCAGAAGCCCTGCATCACAGCGCCAAGACCGCTGGCGAACCCCACCACCCAGCGCCGAAGAGCCGCTGGCGAACCCCACCACCCGCGCCAAGACCGCTGCGCGAACCCCACCACCCGCGCCAAGACCGCTGGCGAACCCCACCACCCGCGGCCAAGACCGCTGGCGAAACACCACAACCCGGGCCAAGACAGCTGGCGAACCTCACCCACGCTGCCAAGACCGCTGGCGACCCCACCCCGGGCCAAGACCGGCTGGCGAACCGAGCCACCACCCGGGCCAAGGCCGCTGGCAGACAACCCACCACCCGGGCCAAGACCGCTGGCGAACCCCACCACCAGCGCCAAGACCGCAGGCGAACCCCACCACCCCCGCCAAGACCGCTTAGCGAACCCACACCAGCGCCAGGACCGAAGGCGAACCCCACCCAACCAGGTCCAATCTCGCTGGCCCGAAACCCCACCACCGCGCCAAGACCGCTGGCCGAGGCCTTCCACCACCGGGCCAAGACCGCTGGCGAACCCCACCACCAGGACAAGACACGCTGGCCGAACCCCACCACCCGGCGCCAAGCCCGCTGCGCCCGAACCCCACCACCCGGGCCAAGACCGCTGCCCGAACCCGCCACCAGCCCGTGCCAAGACGGCTGGCCAGAACCCCACCACCAGCGCCAAGACCGCTGGCGACCCCCACCCCCCCGGGCCAAGACCGCTGGCGGAGCCCCACCACCCGCGCCAAGACGTGCTGGCGGCAGAACCGGCCAGCCACCGCGGCCATTAGACCGCGGCCAAGACCGCTGGCGAACCCCACCACTGCCGGCGCCCAAGACTGCTGGCGACACCTGACACCAGCCCAGCCGAACCGCGCTGTCGAACCCCACCACCCGGGCCAACACCGCGTGGCCAGACCCCACACGGCACCGGGCCAAGACCCGGCTGGCGAAGCCACCACCACCCCAGGGGCCAAGCCACCGCCCAGCCAGAACCCCACCTACCCGGGCCAAGACCGCTGGCGGAACCCCACCACCCGCGCCCAAGACCGCTGGCGAACCCCACCACCACGGGCCAAGACCGCTGGCCGAAACCCACCACCAGCGCAATGGACCGCTGGCGAACCCCACCACCAGCGTCAAGACAGCTCGCGAACCCCACCACCCGCGCCAAGACCGCTGGCGAACCCCACCACCCGCGCCAGACCGCTGGCGGAACCCCACCACCCGCACCAAGACCGCTGGCAGAACACCACCACCCGCGCCAAGACCGCTGGCGAACCCCACCACCCCGGGCCAAGACCGCTGGCCGAACCCCACCACCCGCGCGCCAAGACCGCTGGCGAACCCCACCACCAGCGCCAAGACCGCTGGCCGAACCCCACCACATGCCGGGCCAAGACCGCTGGCGAGGAACCCCACCACCCGCGCCAAGACCGCTGGCAGAACCCCACCACCAGCTGCCAAGACCGCTAGCGAACCCCACCACCGCGCCAAGACCTCTGGCGAAACCCACCACCTGCGCCAAGACCGCTGGCGAAACCCACCACCGGCGCCAATACCGCTGGCGAACCCCACCACCCGTGCCAAGACCGCTGGCGAACCCCACCACCCGCGGACCAAGACCGCTGGCCAACCCCGCCACCAGCGCCAAGACCGCTGCGAAGACACCACCAACGGGCCGAGGCCGCTGGCGAACCCCACCACCCGGGCTAAGACCGTAGCGAACGACACCACCCGCGCCAACACAGCTGGCAGAACCCCACCACCTGCGTCCAAGACCGCTGGCCGAACCCCACCACCCGGGCCAAATGGACCGCTGGCCGAACCCCACCACCAGCGCCAAGACCGCTTGCAGAACCCCACCACCCGGGCCTGAAGTCCGGCTGGCGAACCCCACCACCCACGCCAAGACACCGCTGGCTTGAACCCCACCCACCCGGACTCCAAGACCGCTGGCGAACCCCACCACCCGCGCCAAGACCGATCGCGACACCCACCACCCGCGCCAAGACCGCTGGCGAAACCCACCACCACGCGCCAATACCAGCTGGCGAACCCACCACCCGCCTGGCCAAGACCGTGGACGAACCCCACCACCCACGCGCCAAGACCGCTGGCGAACCCCACCATCCGCTCCAAGACCGCTGGAGAAACCCACCACCAGTGCTGGCCAATACCGTTGGCGAACCCACACCACTCTGTGCCAGACAGCTTGCGAACCCCACCACCCGTGCCAAGACCGCTTGCGAACCCCACCACCCGCGCCAAGACCAACTAATGACCCCACCACAGACCTGAAGCCATGAGACCCAACCACCCGGGCCAAGACCGCTGGCGAACCCCACCACCCGCGCCAAGACCGGCTGGCGAAAGCCACCATCCGCCCGAAGTGGGGTGGTGGGGTTCGCCAGCAGTGATACGCCCAGTGTGGGGTGGCTGAAGTGTCTGCCACCCCTATGGTGGGGTTATGTGCTTGACTACAAGCAATTAGTGGAGTTATGCTTGATCTTGGCGCAGTGTTGGGGTTCGCCAGCGTCTTGGCGTGGAGTGTCGCGTCTCAAGTGTCTTAGCGCGGGTGTGGAGCCCGCCAACGCCCGAATGGTGGGGTTACAAACGTCTTAGCTGAGTGTGGGGTTCGCCAGCCCCGGTCTTAGCCAGAGTGTGGTGAAACGCGGGTCGCCAGCGATCTTGAGTAATTGGGTTTATGCAATCAGCGAGTGTTGGAGTTCGCCAGCGATGGGCAATGGTCACTCAGCGATCTTGGCAGTGGTGAGGTTCAGATATAGGTGATGGTCTCATTGCGTAATGAAGGATACAGCGATCTTAGCAGCGAATATTGGTGTTAAACTCAACGCGTCTTGCGCGGGTGTGGCGATGCCGTCGTCGTGGGGTCGCCAGCGACAGTGGTAACTGCTCCAGCGGTCTTGGCGCGGGTGTTGGGGACCCTCCTTACATGCCTTCTCACTGCTCGCTCTCTTTGCCTTTTGTCAACCCCGGTGGTGGGTTCGCCAGCGTCTTG